>NC_137977.1:41099172-41699172 GCF_963924665.1 Micromys minutus
TTGATAGCTGTTGATGTCTGAAACCCTAGTTCCCAGAGTGATCCTATCCGGAGAGAAGGCTTCCATCACTCCTAAGGGACCCCCCCCCCCCTTTTCCCTGTATCACTTTCAGACCTGTGCGACATCACATTTAGCACAGTCATAAACTCCTAAATACCAATCTTTCATCTGTAATATTTTTTCATTTTCCTCATCTTTTCCTTTTACCTACTGAATTAATGATTCATTGTTTTTCTTCCTTCCTTCCTTCTTTCCTTCCTTCCTTCTTTCTGTTTTTCTTTCCTTCCTTTCTCCCGTTTCCTCCTTGTCATTCTCCTCCTTCCCTCCTTCCTCTTTCTTTGTGTGTCTGTCCATGGTGTACACATGTATGTGTAGAAAGCATCACCATCGTATGGGCATGTAACGGTCAATGTCCAGGGTCCTCTGATGTTTTGTCCTGAGTCAGGATTTCTCAGGGACCCGAGAGGTGGTTGTTTCAGTTCAGCCAGAGCTGGGGAAACTGTCTCCTCCCTGCCCTATGCTGCCATGCCAAGTTTTTCTGTGAGCACTGGTAACTCAGACTCAGGTTCTTACCCATGCACCGCCTGCAGTTTACCATTGAGCCGTCTCACCAGATGCTCCCAATTACCATTCAATGATTGCCCCATTCCTACTGCCCTTACATTTTCCTTCCTGGCTCTATTGGGGAAATCAAGCCACATTTTACTCTGGATGGATACCAGAAACTGTCTTTCTTCCCTTAGACACCTGCCTAGTTGCTGCCCCTCCTGTGGGGTCCTCTCTGCGCTTGCTGAAACTTCCACCTCAGTCTTGTTTTCTTCTCACATGGGAGCCATCTAAGGCTCTTGACTAAAATAACTTCCCTTGATACCTGGTTCCTAATATTCGTCCACATCCCAATCCTCAGCAATGTTCACTGACATGGAGAGAAAGGGGCGTGGCAGAATGAGGCTCCATTCATGTCCACGGACAGTTTCATTCATTCTCCGAATAAACTCTTCTGCAAGCCATTCAAGAATTTGCTGTTCCATATCTTCCATCTGCTCTTCTACCTCTCCTCTTAGCTGTCACTGCTCCTCCCTCCTTGGGTTTTGTTCTCTCTTTCTAAGCACTCTTATCAGCTCTGACATTGTCTGTCACAAACTGTGGGTACAGAAAAACTTTGTTCCGTAACACTGACAAGGTTAAGATCAAACTATCCCAAAACATGGCTCCTCAGTTTACTGAACATTTTCTGCTGAAATAATTTGATAAACAAGATGGATGCTTGGGGAGTTACTGGGATCTTTGTGACCTCTGTCAGATCTCAGATATGTAAAGGACATAGTGTAAGATACTATGAAACACTCTCAGGGGCGAGAGTGGACAAAACCAAGAGAGATGTTTGATTTAACCTATATCTTAATCATTCAAATAATATCTTCCCCTTTTCTCTCCACTTTTCCTGAAAAATCACAGGTAATTCTTGCTCTGCTTTCTGCATCTAAATGTGACTGTTCTAGGCATAGGGGACACAGCAACTGTGCAATGTAGGCTGCTTCGTGAATGTCTCCTTTTATTTTTATATAATAGTGTTGCTGTCAAGCCTCATTCTTATTTGTGGTATGTGTCGGAATTTCAGTTATTTCTTTAGGGCTAAAAATATCCCTCTGTTTATGTGTGTTACTGTGCTAGAGTATTCTTTGCAACCCTTTCTTTTTACAAACATTTTCATGTTTGATTTCTGCTATAAACATGTATTAGTTTGAGAACTTTAGGAAAATGTGTTGGATATAGGAGGTATCATTAGGGCTTTGTATTTAGACAAATGTGGGATGTCCATTAGCAGATCCACTGGTTGTGATGCCTTGTATTCCCTATGTTAATATTTGCTATCAATTTATTTGTTTTAAGACAAGGTCTCCTGCAGCTCAGGGAGCTTGTTTTAATACCAAGTTATTTATTTTCTAACTAAGAAATTGTCTAGGTTCTTTCCATGTTTGGGGTTTTAACTCCATATTGCACACTTTTCTTCTGTTTTTTCACTCTGTTGATTTTATCTACTGCTCTGCAAATGATCTTTATTTTTATTCATTCTAGTCTGACTCTGCTTTTTTTTTTTTTTTTTTTTTTTTTTTTGGTCTGTGTTCTTCACATTATCATCTGAGAGATATATCAACAGACTCTCTTCCCCTTGCGATTTTCACCGGATCAGATCTTAAATTTAATTCTGTAATCCACTTTGACTTTAATTTGTACATGGAATGAGATAAGAGTCCTGGCATCTGAAGTATGTGGATCTTACCAATAATCCTTTTTAAGTCTTTCTAAGATGGGTATTCTACATTCTCTTAGTATTTCTCCTCTGTTGCTGCAGATGCTTTCATGGGCTTGAACCCTCTCAAAGTATTTTGTGTGTGGTTAGCTGGCTGTCTTCTGTCCTCTGGGGTTGGTTGGTTTGTTTGTTTGATGGGGATGGAAAGAAGAGACTGGTCCACTGTACTCTACTGCTTCAGGGACAGCTCCTGCTAGGTGGGCCCGGGGGAAGTGTAGTTTCACACTAAGAACTGGTTTTGTTTTTTCTCCAATAATATAATAACCCAATCTTTAAGTAAGAATTGTTTGTTGCTGCATAACAATTAAGCCATTTCTATTCTTTAGTAACCACTGGTCTTCTTCAAAGATAGATCCTAAAATACATGAGGATTTTTTTCACTATAATCTGATTTTTATAGCAAATTACTAAAGGTGATTATTTAGAAGTAAGAAAAAAATGGCTTGCAAAATTTATGAAGTTTACTACCAAGGACAGTTTATATGTTAAAAAAATAGATCTCCGTGTTAACTTTTAATACACACGCGCGCGCACACACACACACACACATACAAACACACAATATTAATTAATTAACAAGCTACTTAATTAACACAGGGGATTAAGATGGCTCATTGGACACAGGGTTTGTTGCTAAGCCTGACAATCTGAGGTTGAGTCTTGGCACTCACATGGTAGAAGGAGAGAATTTACTTCTACAAGCTGTGTTTCCTCTCCAATCAAATACCTAAATATAATGAAAAAGCAAAAATTTTCAATATTATTAGTATACACATAAAGACAATTTAAATCTAACTTAAAAATACAAAGCTCACACACTAATATATCAGTATTTATTCACTTTATTTATCTGACAAGCTTCCAAGAGGCAGCAAAGAATTCACACTGGATTAAAATAAACTCTCTGGGTCTAAATAGGTAATTCAGATTTTAGTCAAAGATGACACTCATTCAATTTTCCTATAAAATGCACATGCAGAATAGTAGATTGCAAATATAGTTCTTTAGTCATCTATGTGGAAATAGGAAAAACAATGGAGTACACATTTAAAACAATGCATACAAAACAGTACTTGTGTGGTTTTTAGCATAAGGCATGACTGACCCCCAGAAGGCATTTCCAGAAACATTCCAAGCACCCACATTTTTCAAATATGATACTCATGGTATTTGTTTAGATTGGCTTGAATCAACTTCACATTAGAAACTGAAGTGTGTGCTCATGATGAAGATTCTTATTTTCTTTCCACATAAGCTAAACTTGCTTACAAGTCATGGCTAAAGAGAACAAGAAGAGCATCCTGATGGGGCTACCCCGTCTTCTCAGCTGGCCATTGTATAAGTCTACAGAGTGTTTCCATGTGAACAGTACTCTGTCCCAGCCAGGAAGTGATATTTCAGAACAAGCTTTAAAAAAACAATACTCCATTTTTTGGAGTTTGTGGTGAAGCCAAGGCAAAATTTAGGCGTCTTCTGTTTCCTAATTGAACTCTATGATTCACGAAACCAAGTCTGTAAATGTCAGTTTACAATGTGACCAGGGCATTGGATTCAACACCACTGCAAAATATTACATTTGACAAGAGGAATGCTGGCCCCAGTGGAACACTTGCCAGAGGCTCTTGCAATTACCAGGCAAGGCAACTGGTAATGAATTCTTTTAAGGTGGAATTCAAGTCTCAGGATTGAATGTTGCCCATTATTGGAGTTCAAAGGCAACTATCTCTAGAATTGTTCTTTTAATGCTTGTTGGATGGTTTTCCTTGTTCTTTTCTTGTAGGCACACAATTGTTGTCTTGATCTTGTGATAAAAAGAGCTTCTGTGAGTCTTTGTAGTAAGCCCAGTTGGCTTGGTAACATGGCTGTAGTCAGAATTCCAAAGTGGGGAAACAAAGACTTAGAAATTACTGGCTGAGAAACAGCTTGTTCAGGACTGTGGGAATCTTTCCCTGGCTTGTGGAACCAATGGAATCTTCATTAGCTCCTCATTCACCCAGAAACAGCCCCCCCCCCCCAGTTTCTTGCCCTTTTGTCTTTTTCCAAACTAGAGCTTTAACCACAAGAAAAATAATGTGGTAACTTCTTCTGTAATCAGTTCCTACCAAAATCCCCCATGTGCTAGAAATCTTCTTCGAGGCATAGTTCCAAAAGAACAGCCCCAGGTTATTCAATCTTACATTTATTTCCATAAAGAGGGTGAGTCAAAGGGTAAGACTTTACTTATAGGGTGGGGAGAGAAACCCAACTGGCTGCCTCTGGGCCTAATTGAATGGTGATTGCTATGTCTTCCTTCTTTTGTGGAGTAGTCTTCCCCTGCCCCCACCTCCAACTTTATTAAACAAATACCAGGCAAAGTGACCATTTTAGACAATTACAGCTAAAGCTTTCAGTCTGAACGGGGCAGAGTTTAGTTAGATCAATTTGACTCAGTGAATATTTTAAAATATTTTTCCCCTACTGGCACTGAGGGTGTCCTTAACCCACTCTGTCGGGAATTTTCCTTTGTGTTTCTAAATAATGCAAGATGAACTCAGCAGTGTTCGCATAAATACTCGTGAATCACCAGGCCGGTCTCTCAGCAGGGAGTCAAGGAAGGATGGGGGAACCCAGGATAAAATGCTTTAAAAAGCAAAGACCTTTTCAAGTCTCACAAAAAAAAAAAAAAAAAAGAAAAAAAAAGCAGGACAGACAGAGCAACAGCAGCATCCTCAACCTCAGCAAACCAGGAAACTGACTGCTGGGTGCTTTCTGAGTCGGGGACTGAATGGGCTTTCCTTCTCTTCCTTTCCCACAATTGTTTGAGAAGAAATAGAACCTGTGAGAGGAAGCTGAGAAATGGGAGGAAAGGAACTGAAGGATTAAGGAGCGCTGAATGAGGAAAAGTTGCCAGGAAGACACACAACCGAGGGATCATTCTGTCCCTTCCATAATCCTTTGTCACTTCCTAAATTTTCTCCTGAAATTCACAGACCACCTACTATTGTGCCACAGAAATGTAATGTAATGGCTCCAGAGTCACAGGTTACACCTTTAAACAGTTTATGGCTCAAAGCAAGAAGGGAAAGCAATAATGAAATGGGGTGGCTGTGGAAATCACACTGTTTATCTTTCCTGGGTATGATCCTAATGATTCTGATGACTGTCAAGGAGTTCAGCACTAAACCGGATTGCCATATAACAGATAAATGGTTTTTGCCATATCTACCTTCTCTTTTCTGTCTCCCTTCCTAGGGGACTCACATTTGTTTTTAATTGCATAGGTACTTGTTAAATTCTGTTTTGATTACTTTCTGAAAATAGGTACCAAGAAAGACACGTCAACATTGCAAGAAAATGCATCACACATATAATTAATATTTGGCTTGTGTTTGTATCCTTTTGTTTTGTTTTGTTACAGGATTTCTCTGTGTAGCCCTGGCTATCTTGGAACTTGCTCTGTAGACCAGGCTGGCTTCAAAGTCACAAAGATCTGCCTGCCTATGGCCCACTGCTTGGATTAAAGGTGAGCACCACCATCACCTGGCTTGAGACAAAGTATTTTTTTTAAAGATTTATTTATTTCTTTTATGTATGAGAGTACACTGTTACTGTCTTCAGACACACCGAAAGAGGGCATCAGATTCCATTACAGGTGGATGTTGCCACCATGTGGTTGCTGGGATTTGAACTCAAGACCTCTGGACTTGAAATTTGCTGTTGTCAGACCAGCCTCAAATTTGCAGTGAACTCCCTGCCCCAGGCTGCCAAGGATTTATTAAGATTGCAGGCATGTGCCATGATACTTACCTTAGTAAAGTAGCCTTGCTCAGCCTTTTTCTAGCTATCTTGCATTGCTTTCTTTTTTATTATAACTGTAAACATGCCTTCATATTGATTTAATTACATATTTTTTCTATCAGAATATAAAATGATATGATCTGTTTTGTTAACCGAACTATTTCCCCTACTGAGAACAAGTTCAGGCAAGTGCAGTAGATGAGAAACAATATTGCTTGCATGAATGAATGATTGTTCTGAAACATAGGTCAACATTTAATAAAAGATCAAACATCACACTTTGAATCAAAGGAATTCAACCATTTTTTATTTTGTTTTATCACTGAGCACTCTCTAGAGATTACTTGATTGGTTTTTATAATTTTGGAAAGTGTCTCTGAAGGAATCAAAAACTGTTAACGGATAAAAGAACCTGAAGAATCTTAGTTGCCTTACACATTCAAACCAGTTGTACTCTTTGAGGTGCAGCTGTGCTCCCCCAGTGTAGGAGAAACATTTGCGAGCCTGTCCAAGGTCCATTCTAGAATCCGGCTTTAGACCAGCCTAACATTTTATCAGTTCCTACACTTGTTTCATGAGTTAAATATGATCCCTCACATATGTTTATTTCATTTTTATGTGACAATGATGATTATACCTATTTTGGAACTTTCTTGGTAACCAGTCTAGAAATATACTTCTGAAATGAAACAGTCTTATTTTGTCAAAATAAGACTTTGGTGTGCTCGTTGTACAGCTGGTTACTTCATGTCCTCGAGTATGTTTGTTCTGTCCATGAGCTAATATCTGAGAAATACAAAGGCATATCAGTGAAAGAGAGAGAGAGGGTGGGGGGGGAGAGTGTGTGTGTGTGTGTGTGTGTGTGTGTGTGTGTGTGTGTGTGTGTGTGTGTGAGTGGGAGGGGGAAGAAGAAGGAAGAAGAAGAATATAAAAAGAACCAAAAGAAACATCATCATTCTCATATACTACTAATGATCATCATCATCATCATCATCATCACCACCATCATCATCAGGATAAGAAAGCATACTAGAGTACATTGGATATTAAACCCTAAAGAGTATGTGGTATGGACATTGTCTTAGAAGAGATTCTTTATTCAAGAATCCTGAATCAATATCTATTTTAAGATGCTGTTTATGTTCACAGACCATGGCCAATTAGGTTTGATGCTTAGTTAGAACTCTCAAATTGAGAAAAATCTTTGTATTTTTAGGGGTATTAGGAAGTAATTGAAACGGATCAGCTAAGTAGTAGAATCAGTCAAAAGTTTAAAAAATAAAAACTTACGCAAGGAGAAATACTTTGAAGAGCAAATGTTCTTTGAAGGTCTGATGGGTAATAAGAGATAGATATATTTTAGCTTAAGTAGCATGTTCTAATGTTAGTTGGAAGGAAAATGGTCATGAATACTATAAAAATAGTTTTGAAGCCATCCAATGACATATCCATATTTGCAAAGATTTGATTTCTGGAGGTCTGATTCACAAATGCCTGGGTGTGGTAGGAACACAGGAAAAGACTTGTGCCATTGAAGGTAGGCAGTGTTCAGTGACTGGAGAGAATAGAACACAGCTACAAAATCCCCAAGAAAACCAAATTTCTTCTCATTGAGCAAACCAGCTATTGCTGTTGAAGAGATTTTGACCACTATGCAGTGACCAACCATAATGGACATCAGAAGCTGTGACCTCAGAAAGGGACTTTGACCCCTTGGACTGATGGCCACAAGGAGGGTCTTACACTGATGGAACCAGGAACGCATCTTCACTCCTATTTGTTGCTCTTAGGTATTGTTGTTCTCCAGTCAGAAGCAACTGGCTAACATGAGATATAATAGATTTATATATATTTAATTTTATTTTATGTATGTGGTTTGCCTGTATATATTTGTGTGTGTATGTGTGTGTGTGTGTGTGTGTGTGTGCGTGTGTGTATACTATATGTATGCATGGTTCCCAGAGAGCCAGAGGAAAGCATTGGATCTCTAGGAACTCAAAGATGGTTGCAACTGCTATATGGGTTCTGGGAATTAACTTACTGCAAGAGTTGTAAGTATTCTTAATTTCTGAGTCATCACCCCAGCCCCTTTACAGGTGTTTATGATACATGTTCTTGGGGTGTTTCTTGATGCAGCCAGGCATTTATTTTTCATTTCTGAGTTTTAAGTTATGATTTCAAAGTTGATATAGAAAGATTCAAACAGCATCAAAAATAATTGTGCGTGAGGAAAAGATCGCCTTATACAGTATTATTCCAGTTTTTTTTTTTTTTTTTTTGTTTGTTTGACAGTGTGTCAGCCACAGTACTTGGGTATATGTTAAAGTTCATTGTCTGAAATGGATCCAAAGGCTGAAGACAGAATGGAATATTTGCTACTGTACATGGTGAATAGGTCTTTTGAAAGCCAGATACACACATTCAGGATCCGAGGGCATGGCATCTGCTTCTGTTCATATCAATTTGGGGATTAGGTACTGACTTATGTAATGTGTCTATATGCAGCCAGCCTTGTGTTGTGTAATCCCTTATCGAAAAGGTATTAAATCGTGCCACAGCTTAGCTTTGTGTTGTCTATTGATTTTCTCTTTACTCCTACATTTTCACTTGACCTTCTTTTCTGCTGGAAGGTTTATTAAATGTTAATAGGACAAGCATGACAAAGACAATGAACCAACTATTAAAATGGGTGTGGGTGGGTATGAAGTAAATTTATAAAACCCTTGTGCCAAATGAGCTCAAGAAGTTCTTTCACCATGGCTACCAGAGATGCCTGTCACAGGCAAGCTTGCTCATGGCTGTGTTTCAATGCTTCTTCCCTACTTCACTTATTAGTCACAGAAACTATTTTGCAATATTGTACCACAGGAAGATCAACAGATTTGCTTACCTATTCCACATAATGCTCAGAGCAGTTCTATTTAAATTCAAAAATATTATTTGCTCTGTTTCTGGGTTGGGCATGTCTCTGTACTCACAGATGGTTAAGCCTAGACTAAATCTTACAAAACACAATCTTGACAATGTGAGTGTCTTGTGTTGTTTTCTATATATTCTTTGATTTAAAAAAAAAAAATCATATACTGGGCAGTAGCAGCACACACAGCCTTGATCCCAGCACAGGTACAGGCAGGCTGATCTTTGTGAGTTCCAGGTTAGTCTAGTCTACACAGAGCATTTGAGGACAGTCAGGGCTACAACCTGTCTCAAAAGAAGAGGAAGAGGAGGAGGAGGAAGAGGAGGAGGAAGGAAGGAAAGAAGGGAAGAAGGAAGGAAGGAAGGAAGGAAGGAAGGAAGGAAGGAAGGAAGGAAGGAAGAAAACAAAACCAAAACTCAAAACCCTGAATAACCCAAAACAAAACAAAAGGTATCAGTATTTGTCCATTAAAGCCCATCTTCTTAGCTCAGAATCAGAGGACTAATAATCCCTGGCATCTCTAATACGGAGATCCATGCCTTCCCAATGAAGCCCCTCCACAGATGTATTCACCAACACAGGGGAACTGAAGCTTTGCTGCCTCGTGGAGAATGATTTAGAACATGTTTCCCCCAATCACTGCTTGTTATTGCAGTCAATTTAATTAGCTAGCTAATGACAATATCTGTTCACAATCAAAGTAGTCAAAAATGCCGAGTTTAGTAATTAGACCATATAATTTTTTACAGCTCCGTTTGATGGTGGAAAAGCACTGTGATTTCAGCCAATTTTCTTCAAATAGTCGTCTCTATTCAAAATTAGGAATTCCATGGTGTGTTCTTGTGACATTTAAAGCTGGAGCTGGAGTATTTAGGTTAGAAAGCATAGTTCCCTCTTGTATTCCGTGTGAAATTGCTTGTAAGGCAGACTACATTGTAAGCCCACTTCCCCACCAACCATTCTGAGAGCCAGACTTTCCCTCTTTGTCACGAGAGTTCCGTTCCCTAAGAGACACCACACAGACTGTAACACAGGGAAGCAATTCATCTCCATGGGGCAATTTTAATGATTCTATAATTATAGAAAGCTATGTTCCCCTCCTCTATCAACTCAAATACTCATTGGCATTTCAATGCTAAGACAAAAGGGGGGGGGGAAGGGAAGAGTTTTTCTGTATTTTCATTTTAAGAATGGCATATTAACAGAATCTACAAAGCAAACACAGATAAAGTCACCGGTGTGATATGACACATTGTGTAACCAGTGGCTGTGCAGAATCCCAGCCCGCAAGCACTAAAATAGGCTAATTTCATCTTCCCCAGCTGCCTGCCTTTCAATTCTTTATCTCAGCTATCAGGATTGAATAAATTTCATCTCCCACACTACAAGTAATGAGCAGGCAATGACTTATGAAACACAGAGACCGAGTTAAGACAGAATTAGAATACAATTTTAATGAGGCAGAGCTGTAGAAGTGGAAGTGTTACTCCTTTGACAGACTTGGCAAAATATCCAATATTATTTCAAATGCTCTTTCCGTTCTACAAAGAAACTGTCAAATATTAAAATAAAAATGAAAAAAAAAAATCCAACACTCAGCTCTCTGAAGAATTCTTTAGGGGTAGATTGTTAAATGTGATTATAAGCTAAAAAAGTAGATATTAGAGGAATCATTTAAGAGGCAGAGCAAATGTGACTTAATATGTAAACGTGTTAGGTGTAAACACTCCCTGGAAAACCGCCATCTTTGGTTTCTTTGGAAAGGTAACATTGTTGGGGTAAATAGGGAATGGAGAAGAGTTTTCTTTGTTACATTTAGTTGGAAGGCTATAAAATACTATTATTTTTGGCCTCAATATATTCTGAAAAGAAACTGAAATTAGATGGTGTAAAAATAAGATAAAGTCCCCATCCTCTCCTTTTTATGATTTTTATTGACTATATCAGGAAACACCTAGCGATGGGCATTCAGAGGCCGGTGGTCTGTGGCTAAGACAAGTCTGCATGGAAAATAAATGCATTTATGTTCACAGTTTACAAAACCAGCTCCTAGGGATGTGGTGGCTCTTGCCTTGAGTCCTAGCATCCAGGCTTCAGAGGCAAGTGGATCTCTGTGAGTTCAAAGCCAGCCTGATCATGGTAGTGAGTTCCAAGTCAAGTGGACTACATAGTGAGATACTGTAAATAAACAAACAAAATAAAATTACTTGGGGATGGGTAAATGAATGATGGGCAAAGCTACTGCCACTAAAGGTCAGAACCTGTTCCAGTCTCAGGAGAGAACTGACTCCACAAAGTTGTTATCTGACGTCTGCATGAATATCTCAACACTCACATATGCGTGTACCTCCACTGCTCTTAGTAACTAAACCAATGAACGTAAGAATGTATATTTTAAAGTGATCATGGAGTACTTGTTCCATAAAATCCTGCCTAGAATACTAGACTCCTGACTTACCAGACAAGGAGAGCTACTGAGTTGGGAATCATGCTTAATAACTTGGGAAGCCACATTCATTCTTTGACTAAAATCCATTCTTCCAGACGACCCCCCTTAGAAAAAGGGAGTCCTTTCTTCCATCCTCTCCCTCCCTGCTTCCCCTCCTCTCCCTCCCTGCTTCCCCTCCTCTCCCACCCTGCTTCTCCTCCCCTCCTCTCTTCCTGTCCTTTCCCCTCCCCTTCCCAGTTTCAGTCTATCAGTGATTACTTCCTTTTGGTCTTTCTAGTGCATAAAACATCTGTAATTTGCTTCAGGCACTCAATATTTATAGGGAGGCTCGCAGCAGGTGCCTTTTAGAGAAAAAGCCCTCATGAACATGAGTGCTCAAGGGTTATGGGTCACGCTGCACTGGCTGCCCCGGCAGCATGGGCACAACTGATAAACAGTGTTTGTCTGGTTGGCTGAACTTTTTATGAAGTGATAAACATATCTGCTTTTCTTTTAAAAGATATTTGTGTACTTCCACAGCTGTATGTGGATAATCAATTCTGTAAACAGATTATACACATACACACACACACACACACACACACTCCTAGTACTTTTGTGTTATTGGGCTCTGCCCTGACGTTTCCAGCCCCCAAATCCACTTCCTTAACTTTGAAGTCTGGGTCCCCTAAAGTGGGATGAAATTTCCAGGACAACTAACAATGCTGGGAAATCTTTGTTTTGAAGAAACAAATTTGACAGCTCTCGACCTGTAAAGGTTCCTTGCTTATAGCACCCAGTAACCCAGTAACGTTGACCAAAAAGAGGTGTGTTGCATTTCCTCATAATTGCCCCATTCTGTAAATAATGCATCCAGTTGAAGGGATTTTAATGGGTCTAATTACAGTTTGTAAACCTCTCCAGCTTTCTCCTTTTACCCTACCCCCAGAAAGTTCTTACCCAGAACCATTCCCCTGGAACAGCAGAGGTTGCTCAGTCAGTCTCTTCCCCCTTTGCTGTCTGTCCCTTCACCTGCCTATAGCAACTCCGGTGAAAAATCAGCTCTCAGAAGCTGAGGATGGACTGGGAGTTTGCAAACTGTTCTCTGAAGTGTTGTGAACCAGTCGAATTTGGTGCCTTTAAGACAATCCTTTTGGAAGACCGAATTCATCTGGTTAGAAATATGTAGCATTTACTATTTTATATGGAAATGATTTGACTTTGGAAGACGAGTTTCTAGTTTATAAAAGAATGTCCAAAGGGAATGAAATATGAAGCTGCTATTGTCTCCCATGCTGTTCCCTGACTACACACAGGTGGGGAAGCTCACATTATTGGTTTCTGTCTACTCAAGATGACTTAATGAGTATCATAAATGGATGTGGGCTCTCAATATTGGAGATCCTAGTAAGGGAAGATGAGCTATGTTACACACTGAAATCTACAGTTTTTAGATTCTTGTTCACACAAGTCAGAGGTGAACTTCATACAGGCTCTGGACTTAGAGGATAGCAAACGGCTTTACCCTTGTGACTTCCTTGCCTATGACTGTAGGTGACAGGCCACCCACTTATTCTCTATCCTCTCCTTCCAGTTAATGTTTAACTTAATTTTCTTTGATTTATTTGAGGCCTGATCTCATGTAGCCCAGGCTGGCCAGGAACTCAGGTGGAAGCCAAGGATGTCTTTGACCTTTTCATTCTACTGAATGCTAGGAGTACGGGTGTATGCCTCCTCACATGGTTTATGAGGGGGTGGGATGGAACCAGGGGATTTGTGCACATTGAGAAAGCACTTTACTAACACACACACACACACACACACACACACACACACACACACACACACACACACAAGCCATCTTAAGCGTTTTAATTTTTAGTGATTTTCTAGTAGTAGCCATATTCAGATGGTTGTATGGCAAATTTCCAAACTTTTCTTTTTTAATTAAAAAAAAAAAAACTGAGACTCTTAAACTTTTCTGATTATATTTTCACTCATTTAATTTAAAAATGTGTAACTATTTGTTTTTCTTTTTCTTTTTCTCTTCCTTCCTTCCTTCCTTGCTTCCTTCCTTCCTTCTTTCCTTTATTTCTTCCTTCCTTCCTTCTTTCCTTTATTTCTTCCTTCCTTCCTTCCTTCCTTCCTTTTGTTTCAGACAGGAAAGTGAAGAAGGGCCTCAAACTTCTGTATAGCCCAGGCTGACCTGGGGCTCTTGACCCTCTTACTTAGTCTGTCTCTACTGGGATTACAGGCATGTGCCACCTTAGCTGATTGATAATCTTTATAATTGTTACTTTTTGTCTAGTTTCACATGTGACGACACAGCCCTATGTATGTGATAATTATTATACTCTCTCTATGAAACAACTATTTCTCATCAAAAACACCTATGTTCACAAATGTGGTACATAAAATGCTCATTTTCTGCTACACATAACATTAATGGTGAGTAATCACCCAGAAAATAGGGAGTTTAAGGCTCATCCTCCTCTATAAGATGCTGGCTGAATATGTTTAAGCCATGAGCTTTGATTCAGTTACAGATGGAAGAAGCAGAGAAAGAGAGTATCTAAAGATGTTTCTCTAGGAAGCTGGTGATTATGTTGGAGACAACTAGATTACACGCAGTTTGCACACAAAGTGACCCCCGGAATTCTCTCTGGATAATTGGGGTCAAAGTGATTTTTTGGCATCTAATCTACCACTTCTCTGCCTCATTTGGGATGTTTAGATACAGTCATACTGTCATAGGAGGGAGGTTCATGTTACTTGAGTAAGTTACTACTTAATACATTAATTGTCACACAACTAGCATATTGGATGTCACAATGTCAAAAGGAGGTGACACCAAAGAGAAGGCAAGTTTTCTCCAAGTCCTTGTCTCTGAGATGGGAATGAACCTCCATGGTACCCAGCCACAGCATTGACAAACATAAAAATAAATCTTTAGTTCTTCATTCACAAGGCCACAGTCCAGTTCATCTGATAAGTGGATATTCATTTAAGCTATGTATGAAAACCAGGGTCACAGCATTTCTAATGCTTTTCCTCCTAGTGATCACTAAATACTTTTCTTTCATATTTATTTCCTATGTATAAATAGAATTTTAGTGTGTGTGTGTGTGTGTGTGTGTGTGTAGAGGGCAATGTAAGCTGTAGGAGTTGCTTCATTCCCTCTAACATATGAGTCCCAGGAATTAAACTCAGGTCACGGAAGCTTAGTGGCAATTGCTTTGACTCACTGAGCCTTCTCAGCGGCCCATATTGTGTTTCTTAAAGTCCAATCATTTTGACAAGTGAAGGTCACTTTACTTCAAACCTCCCAACACGTTCTTGTCCCTAGGAGACTGGGACATGATTAATATTTTGTCAAGAAGAACTCACTAAGGATGAAGTCTTTCTCGGATGAAATGAAAGGTATGTTCCACTGTGCACCATGAAAGTGATTATGTGTCCTCCATAGAGTTGAGGACCAGCTGCCAGCTTCCTTGCGGTGTGAACTCCTGATTGAAGCATCAGCTGTGATCCAGGGTTTGAAAGCAAATTGAAAATGGCTTTCAGGGCTGGCAAGCCCAAGCTATAGGAGCTGCAATCAGTCTTCACTTGGGCAGATTGTTGTAGTGCGTGTCATCACAAAGAACGGAAGGGGCAAAGGAGGCTTTCCTGAGATGTGACCAGCAGCCCTGAAGTCAAATGGTAACTCCACATAGAGATTGCTCTTTTTATCCTTTGGCTTAAAGACAAGTCATGCCATAAAAGCAAAACAAATAGAAGTCCGTTTCTTTCTGAAGTCAGCTCCATTTATGTGAGTAGATTTTATTTGGTGGATGATATTAATTAGACATACCCTTTCAACATCTCTTTTCATGATAGGAGTAAGTGTATGACAGAGACCTCTGCCACACACAGTGATGCTGCCCAGTTTTAAATTAAAGAGACTTTGTTAACTGCTCAGTCATTTCTCCCCTGAGAGAGTGGCCTGTCTCCTTTATTAACTCCAGCTACTGAACACTTAAACATTCTTTTTCTCTTTATCCCCATCTCTCTCACTAACCTTAGTAATTAAGAAAAACTCTGCATAAGGTAATTTTATTGTGTGTTACATTGCAGCAGAGCTGTTGACAGATCCTTAGAAGTTCCTTGGAGGTGGGCACTCTTGGACCTAGAGTCCGTTATCACTAACTAACACATGATGAGGCCTGAATTGTATCCTGGACATCAGATAGGCCCTAATAGCCACAAGATAACATCAGTCCATCTACACACACACACACACACACACACACACACACACACACACACACACACACAGGCTCCCCAAGTACAGAGGCACCAGCTTAACACTGTGTGCCTTGAAGTCTCAGACCATTAATGGGACAGTGGGACTCCATCCCTGTCAGAGAACCAGGCAGAGGGCAGCATATTCTTCTCAGCCATTAAGCACAGTCTTAAAGAGATGGCCCCTAGTAGACCTGAGACAGGTTGGGAAGTCAGACAGGAGATATGCAGTGTTACTTTTGAAAATTCATCTTGGCAAATTTAATGTACTCTGGACCTCCCTTTAACCTCAGAGTCCTTCCCTAGGTGTGAGCTAGGTAGTTAAATAGTGTTTATTTAGTGACCTGAGGTGAAGAAGAAGAATTTCCAAAGACTCAATTGTTTTAATAAAGATGAACCACAGAGCTTGTGAAGTGTCAAGGCGCCAGTCTGCAGGATAATTTTGAATGAAGTGTGGTGTAAGCTAATCTGCTGACCCTAGTTTTTGATCTCTCTGAACACTGATGGATATCCATGGCATATAGATTAACGTTCTTGCTGACATATTAGATAGTTCTTTCGTTAGTTGGTATCTCACCGAACAAGCCTTGCAGGAAGCTGTGTGTCATTATTTACATTCTGCTCTTTGCAGCTTCCAAAGATTTGGAGCCTCACAGAAAGATGGGTCTCTTCCCTCCTGCTTCAGATTTGCTGGCAATCGGCCTGCTAACAGTGCACTGCTCAGCCAAAGATGGAGTGCTAGTCTAGAGGGACTCAAAATGGCTCTGTCATTTTCTAGATGACAGCTCCTATTTTCCACTGGCTTTGGCACATGCGCTATCATTCATCTCTGTCAAGAAGACACTTGTTTATCTCTTGGCTAGAAACGCTTTTGTTAGAGACACGTGACTGCAGTTCATCAGTCTTCGGAGAGAGTTGTTGATTTTGTTAAACTAAGTTTGAACTCCACTGTGGCTTTCTGGGATGGCATCTATTTTTATTAGATATTGTCATGATCACTTATAGCATTCACAAAGCCCAGAAAGACTTCAGCAAAGGCAAGTTCATCAGCGGATGGAATGAAATAAAAGAAAAGCCATGGCACGCTGGTGTGTGTTTGCTAGTTTCATTTTCTTTATGGCCATACTTAATTAAGAAATAAATGACTCACTGAAAAGGATAGCAGTGGAAAATAAAACAAGATTTGATGGGCAGGTAAGATGGCTCAGTGGGTAAAGGCACCTGCTGCTAAGTCAACCAGGAGCACCTGAGTTCTATCCCTTGATCTCCCAGGAGCCCAAAGACAGTGATTCTGAATGTTGACACGAAGATCTGTGTCCAGCTGGCCTTTCTCAGCCTTACCAGTCAGTGTGAATACATCCCCTTTCTCTTCTCCCCCTTTCATCCAATCACAGACTCTAGACTCCTCCTGACAGCTTCTGGAAGTCCACCGGGTGGCCTTATTCATGAACATGGATGTGGGAGAAAGACAGCCCGAAGGGACATCTCTTGGCAGCTGTCTCCCTTCAGCCTTTTAAAGCTGACTGGCTATGACAGTCACCAGAGATCCAGCTGGTCAGAACTGTTTTGAGATGTCCTGTCCACCAGGAGCCCAGTGATAGGGGTAAGCACCGACAAAGCAGGGAGGGTCACACAGGCTTCCTGGGGGTCCAGTAGGGATGCTGAATTGTGAAGCGGCTTTGGGTTCAGAACCGCTCCCTCCAGAGATGTTTTACTTGGGTCCACTGTTTCCATCTCTACTGAGTGAACTGGTAAAATAGATACAGAGAAAAGCATATGGTCTGGAATGTCACTGATAACAGAAAATAGATAGGAAACATCACATCTTTAAGAAAACCCAGAAATGGAGCATAGTGATTGAAGTGAGGCAGTTCGCAGGCATCGACAGTGGCCTTCTGAGAGCAGAAAAGTCAGCACGTAAGAGGCTGTGGGTTCAAGTCTTCAGCACCACGGAAAGCAGACGTATATATACCACTAATCATAGCGCCCAGGAGACGAAAGCCTGCGGGTCAGAAATTTAAGGTCGGCCTTGACCAAGTAGAGAGTTTGAGTCCAGCCTGAACAGCATGAGGTGTCACAGAGAGTGGCCACTAGATTATATTTAATTGACTTTGTTGTGAAGGGGCTGCTCTACCAACCTAAAGTTAAGGAGCCGTATATCTCTGTTGTTTATTTTATTTTATGTTTTGAGACAGGGTCTTATTTTGTAGTGATAGCTGTCCTAGAACTAATAGGGACCAGCTTACTTGCCTTCCAAGTATTGGGCTTAGAGCAGTGAATTACCACACACAGTGAGGAGTGGAATGTCTAAAAAAGAAAAAAAAGAAGTTTCAACAAAAGTTCCTGGATTCAAATAGCCTTCTCTCTTTTTCTTCCCCCCTTGAGAGAGGTTTTTTTGTTTTTTTGTTTTTTTTCCAGCAGCCTTAAAAGAAGGGGAATGCTGATTATATATCAAAAAAAAAAAAAAAACACAAAAACAAAAACAAAAAAAAAAAACAAAACAAAAACAAAAAACCCTCAAAAACAAACAAACAAAAAAACTCTTGTAAACAAGATTTTTGTCTTTTAAAAGCCAAATTTTATTTTATGAGCACCTAGGTGCAGAGTTTTGTTTTTTAATTTGTTATGTTTATGCTGCATGTTTTATTTTGCCTGCATGTCTGCCTGTGCACCATATGCATGCCTGCTGTCTGATAACACCAGAAGAGGGTGTTGGATCCCTTTGAATTGAATTTACAGAGGGCGGTGAGCTGCCAGGTGGATGCTGGAAACTGAACCTGGTCCTCTGCAAGAGCAGCACGTGGCTTTGTTGTTGTTGTTGTTTTGGTTTGGTGTTTTGTTTGTTTGTTTTGTGTGTTTTTGGAGACATGGATTCTTCATGTAAGCCTGGCTGTGCTGGAACTCATTCTGTGGGCCAGGCTGGCTTTGAACTCAGGGATCTGCCTCTCTGCTTCTGACATCAGCAACAAGCATTCTTTTTTTTTTTTTTTTTAAATTTTTAAAATTATTTTATTGGATATTCTCTGTATTTACATTTCTAATGTTATCCCCTTCTTCCTCCTTTCCCCCCCCCTCCACTTGCTTCCATGAAGGTGCTCCCTTTTCACACAAAGACCTCTTCTCCCATTGATGACAGACAATGCCATCTTCTGCTACATATGCAACTGGAGCCATGGTCTCTCCATGTGTGCTCAATGAGCACCAAGCATTCTTAACTTCTGAATCACTTCTCCTGTCCCTTAGAATTGTTTTGAAAAAAGTAGCAGCAAGTGCTTCCCTTTTAGCCTGGACTTCTGGAAACAATCAAATTCAAAACCAAACACAATGCCCATAAACTTCAGCCCTTCTGGTTGAAGATAAACTTTCCAATGGCAAGTCCTTTACAATTTTGTCATTTGTTTTAAAGTATTTTTTTGAGACGGTCTTTCCTTCTCAGAAGTATCTCTGTCTTACCTGAAACTCCATATGTAAATCAGGCTGGACTTGAACTCACAGAGATCTGCCTGCTTTTGCCTCCGAAGGGCCGGGATTAAAAGATTTGCACCACCCGGACATACACATGCCTTTGGATGTATGCTGTACCACTGTACCTTAATTTTTTCAAGGCACTCTTCAGTCAAATCAGGCAGAACTGTGATGTTGGGGATATTTGGGACGATTATGCTCTAGCTGTATGTTTCTCAGCTTGGAATGGGGTTGAAGGGGTTATGACTGGGTCAGCAGAAGTCCATTGACAGGTTCACCATCACATGGCACTGAGCCTGGCTTTCTCTCTCCTCACCTGACATATATTTATTCCTGTTATTATTTAGAAAATATTTCTTTCCTTCTACCTCTCCTTCCCCTTCCTTCTTTATCAATATCAAATAACCAGAAAGAAATATTTTGATTTGTGGGTATTTTTTTTTTTTTTTTTTTTTGAAAATACAAGTTGAAGCATACTACCTAGAAATGTAAACGCCCAGGAGAAATAAGTAAACAAAACCCAGATAAATGTAGTTTCATTGTTTCATAAATGTATTTCATTAAATTCAATTACGGTAAGTAAGACCAAGCACTGGCATCAAATTAAGAGGAAGCCATTGGATTTCAGTGGTCATATTGCCGGGAAGTAATCACAGATCATTGGTGGCTACATCCTAACAATGTGTCTCTTGGGAAGTAATCGGAGCCTTGGGTTCCTGTTCTCCACTCTGTGGAAGGTGAGCTGGGCTTGATCCCTAGATGTCACAGCAGGTGCTGGGGACCTATGTTACACTGTCAGGCAGCATCTCCAAGTCGGACTAAGGACGCAGAGCCGGCTCAGCATCCGGGGAGGTCTTATGCTCATATTGTTACAGCATTGCAAAGGCTACTAAGGCAAGTTAATAAGTTAATCTATTACATTGTACTTATTGTAATTTCATAGTTGTAAGCAATGTATTTCAGTGATAACTACCTCTTATCCTTCTTTTCACCTTGACTCCAGCTCCAGCACACACCATCTAATTTCTTGTCTCTTTTCTCTTTTTTATTGAATGAACCACTGAATCTAGTTAGCACCTGGGAATGGGACATCCACTTGAGTGTGATCATAATCATCCTACTATGGTCCACCTGTGTTTACAAAACTGACCCCCTTCCCTAGCAACTATCAACTGCTAGAAGCTGCTCAAGGGTAAGGCTTGTGAGCTCTTCCCTCATTTTCATGGGGATATTGATTGGCTAGATCTTGTGCAGGTCTTGTACTGGCAACCACAGCTTCACTGAGTTGATGAGTGCAGACCGTGAGTTCTCTGTGCTCTCCAGCTTTCATATATACTCTCCTCCACGAATCTTAGGTGTGTGTGAAATGGACTTCTCCTTTAGGGTTTAACATTTCACAGTAACTTATTCTGTGCACTTTAAATAGAACTGTGAGTCTCTGTCTTAGTCAACCTTAGTTTCCAATATTGTCTGTCTTGGTCTTCAGGAAACTCCAGATAGATATTGTATCTCTAAGAATTTCGTGTCCCCTTGTCAGGTGCTACCCAAAGAATAGGAGGCAAATATGTAGTTCTATGGAATTGTTTTGTGGAACCGGTCACCCCAGCCTTTTAAGTTTTGAGGTTTTGAGAAAACACTCTTCAGGGTCAGATTATCTTCCATTGATGTTTTCCCTGGCAAACACTAATCCTGTGGAAAGCCACAGTTAGTATTTTAGCTATTGCTTCTCTCAGCAAAGCATCACTTCCTGTTTCATTAAAGCTTTTCCAAGAAGCTGACTCTTCATATTCTCCAAGGACAATCTGATGTAGTTAAGTGAGCACCGTTGCCTAAGCACTGCTTTCATCAATTTTGCTGCCAGTAGACCTCTTCTTGCCACCATCAGTGTGGGGTGAATATGGCTGAGTAATTGTGTATTACTGATGTGAGTAAATCAATGACAAGTGCCCTAGTGTTTCAGACCGGAGGGAACACCAAGGCCTTCTGCAGATGAGGTTCAGAGGTGTACCAAAACCTTCCCCTAATTTGCATGTTTATGATGGGATAATATTAGTTAATGAGGCCTTATCCTTGCTCATTTTGTTTTGGGTTGCTCTTGGTGCATCTCCATCAGTGCATATGGCCTACTTGAACCTAGCTTTTCTGTGTTTGTGCTGCAGTTATTTATTTCCCAGTCACTCCAGTCAGGACAATTCCCAAATTATACAGGTCATCTTCAACTCTCTCGAGTTTGTTTAGGATGAAACCCTGTGTACTAGCAGCAGAGATTACAATGTGGAAATCAGTAGCAGGCCCTAAGTGAGTTCTGCTTCCCTGACATGCCTGAGTGACTGCCATGAAATGCCCAATTTACTACATTTAACCAGTTCAGTCACTGACAGAAAGTTTCTTTTTGTACCTACTCAGGAAGATTTAGGCAATTGTTTTGATTTTTGAAGAGATTTACAATTCTCTATTCTGATGTTGTGAATTTATAGTAAGATTGAACTTGATTTTTGGCAAACATTTTACTGTCACTATGCAATGTTTATGAAAGCTTAGATTTTCAGTGCTTTTGATCTCAAATGCACATTTGTTCTGCTTTGAATTACAAGTGTTATATGCGTGTTGATGTTAATCAGAGCTTTAGTAAACAATTAGTAAGCAATTGGGCAGTTTTCATCTAAACATGCACCACAGAGTATATTACCTTTTGTGATTATCATAACTCACAGAAATAATTATCTAGTTCACTTTCAAAGAACATTTTGTTGAGGAGGGTTCCACATTGGAGATGTGCATCACAAAGAGGTGACATCCAACATGGAGACATTAATGAATTTGCTTTTTCATCAGGTGGATGAAATGGCTATAATAAAATGTTGCTGGGGCAAAATACCTGACAACATCAACCTACTGAGGAAGAGTCTAGCTTAGTGGTCAGTTTATATGTACTGTCTATGATGCTAGGAAGTCAGGACAACAGGAACCACGGGGTGGCAAGTCACACTGCATCTGCAGCAGAAAGCAGGATGATGAACTCTTCTCAGCTCACTGACTTTATTCAGTCCAGGATCCCAGATCACAGTACAGTACCCATCCAGTCCTAGAGTGAGTGGTCTCACCACAAATAAGTCTAGAAACTCCTTCATGGATATATCTAGAGTTTGTCTCATGGGCAAATCTGGATCCTGTTAAGCTGCCAATTAGTATTAACCATCCAAGTTCCACAGAGGAAACTTTCACAAGTTATAAAAGAAGCACCATTGGTAGATGGTAGGCTTGTCAACAATAAGACTAGCAGTGACTCCATCAGCTGTCACCAACATCTTCTAGCTGCTTTTCATATACCAATATGGATTTGGTACTGTCTTCGTTTGTGTGTGTGTGTGGGGGGGATATGCATGAAGTATGAATATGGGAGGTATAGATGTGAAGGAAACTGGCAGTATCTCAGAAGCTAGAATAGTCCTAGCATGTTGACAGTTCTGATTCAAGCACAGTGATCCCTGCACATTCTAGGTGTCTGAGATCTTGACTGTAATGGGCCACTCACTTGATGAGCTTGACTTATTTACAGGGGACAAAGATGTAGATACATTCAAAAGACTTAAGTAGAACACTTGCTTCATTCAGGTCTGTTCAAAGACTGGACGACCTCAGGCTTGACCAAAACAACTTTCAAAGGAGCTGGAGAAGAGGATTGAGTTCAAGAGAAGTTTCGCAGATGATATTTGACAAGAGGGTAGATAGATATGGAAGCAAAATGGAAGGATGACCTGTTGGTTTCTGACTTGGTTATTCAATGAGAACGTTAGCTGAAAAATGGGAAGTAAAGAATACAGATGGAATAGAAGAAAATGTACTTGAGACTGACGTTTGGTATGGATGTAAAGAATCGTGGAGGGGATAGTGAATGGACAATTTACTCATCTTATCTACACTTAATAATCAAGCATACAGTAACAAAGACACATGTGCCATCACAGAAATAATTGTATGTATATATGTGTATATATATCCATTGTATTTCTATATAGAAAACAGCTTGTACCTTTGAAGAACATTTTAGCATTCATAGATCAAAAGCTGCAAAGTGGCCATGTAACTGTTGAATAGAAGTAGCAGAAAGTCTCATTAAGAGTCAGGTACGCCCAAGTGAGGAAGATCCTACAAAATATATTTTAGTTTGACTATTTTTAACTGCTTTGTTGATGATATATCCCTTTTACTATCACCTTTCTCTTCAATATAATCACAAGAAATTTATGATGTTCATTTTTAAACAACACATTAAGTACATTTTGCTTGAAACAATGGTACCCATTAGTGAAAGACAATTGAGAAATTCAGATGAGAACAAAGACAATGTTTTTCAACATAAAGCATATTGGGAAATATGGACAAGAATAAAAACAATGCTTTTTTAGCACACAAAAACTTTATTTTATTTGAGTAAAGTCGATGCTTTGTATATGTATATTATAAAGATTAAAGGTTGATTGAAATGAGTGGATACTGGTAATGTTTACAGACCACCCTAACCTAAGCTCATATGAGTCTATATATTAAAGGTGGTAGAGACATTTTTCTCAAGTTAATTACAGCTCTTATGCTGTTAGTATGAGAATTTAAAGTGTGAGTGTCCCAGGTACATGCAGTGTATTATTTTTGTTCAATACAGACAGACATTATGAAGAAATTGTGTCAGAAGTAATCATGGTAGAAATATTTTCACTATGTGATATTCTGTGGAAAGATGAAAATTCTATTTTTCTTTTAAGCCGAAACTCCAACTTCTTCAGAAAATGGGAACGAAATACATGTATTTAAGGCATTATGTAACTTAAAACAAATATATATTTGTTTATACATTTTATATATATATACACACATATATATATATAAAATCTAGAGACAATGATTTTTATCTACCTATATAAATATAACCAATTTCTCTTCATTTTTTGAATTTATTTATTTATTTTTATTTATGTGTGCCATCCTTAGTATATGTGTACCAGGTTTGTGTAGGTATCTTTAGAGGCCAGAGAGCATCAGATTCCATGGAATAGCTGTTGTGAGCTATCTGACATGGGAGCTGGGAACTGAACCCAAGTATTCTTCTAGAATATAAATCCTCTGAAGCCGAAAGTCCTCTCTCTGGTCCCCAGTGTATCTCCGATAGAAGAGCACCTGCAAAACAATGAGCAAAGATGGTTCTTTTGTTCTTCAGTTACCATCGAGACTAAAGGATATCTCATTGTTGTAAGTGAACTTAGACATAGACCTTATTATCTTCATAAAAATTAAATGAAAATGGATTGTAAACCTAATCTATACCTATCAAGTTTTCTACTAAACTAAACCTTCTTGAAAACTAGAACCCAAATCCAGGACACTGGCACTCCATGTCATTCATTCCAACCACATTGTTATTCTCTTCATTTACTGCTGGGAACACAGACATGGAGGAAGGAGTAGTTAACATCAATTTAAATAAAGAGAACCCGAAGTTATTATGAAACTGTTTTTCAAGTCTTCTCTTCTAATAGCATATATAAAATTTCCAGAGAATTGTCACGTTCTTTCTCATTTATGGATATTGAGACAAATGCAAGCTCTACTGGTGTCCTGCCTATTATTAGGCCAACTTGACACAATCTAGTCATCTGAAAAAGGAAATCTCAATTGAGAAAATGAAGCCTACATGATATCCAGCTATAAGGCATTTTCTGAATAAGTGATAGATGTGGGAGAAACCAGATCATTGTGGGTGGTGCCATCCCTGGGTTGTTGACTCTGGGTTCTGTAAGGAAGCAGACCGAGCAATATGATGAGGGCAAGCTAGTAAGCATCACCACATCATGTCCTCTGCATCAGCACCTTATCCAGGTTCCTTCGCTATCTGAGTCCCAGTCCTGACTTTCATTAATGATAAACAGTGCTGTGGAAATGTTAAGTAAATAAACCATTTTCTTCTCAAGCTTCTTTAATCATAGAGTTTCATTACAACAAAAGAAACCCTAAGACAATCTGCAATAGTTTCTCTCTTATTATTAAATCATTAACTTTTCAAGGTTTTCAAGTCTTAATGCCTTATGCTTATGAACTTAAATTCATCCCAAAATCAATACAATAATGTGTTAACTACAGCTCTGTGAAGGAAGTTGTTATGAATGAACATGTATGGATATTTACCATCTGTCTAACTACGCATCTATCTTAAATCTTGTAGTTTAAAATTTAATTCATCTGTATAGTGTTTTAGTGTTGGGAGTGGTGAAGGCAGAGAACTAGTTTTAACATAGCATTTGAAACCTTAAGACTTTAATACCATCTTCCTCCTACTGCAAGACCAATGGTTTTGGTGTCCTGCCAGAGGCATCTGAATCCAAACATTGTGGCTTTATAGTAATCTGTGATAATCTTGTAGCCTCAGCCTCCTTTTCTTTTCCCATGGAAAGGCTCATGCTATTCATTTTCACTTAATGTCCTTTCTCTTTTAAGTGGAGACTTGTGTGTAGAAGGTTTATTTGGGCAGCTCTTTTATGAACAGGGTCTTGAAAGGAGTAGTCAAGGAAGTACCAGGAATAGTCAGGGCAATGGTTTCAGCTATTTTTTTTTTTTTTAAATGGGGTCTTGGGATTATGGTAGCAGTTTAGATGTGTCCAATTAAGGCGAGGCAATAGGGGCTTTTATGATCCTCATCGAAATAGTGAGGAACTTTGTGAGAGATATTTCCTGCGACAGGAGGACTTCTAAGGGTCTGAGCTGTGTGCTACCAGGGAGTGATCTTCTGAGTAGCTGTGGGATTTATTGTCAGTGTTGAATTGCCTCTCTGGGTGGGCTACCACAATATCCACTCCACTGCCAAGGAGAAATGAGCTGCTGATTAATTTTACTGTCATCTTTACATTTTTGTCCTGCTGTGGTTCTACTCAGAGCTGTGCTCTGCTTTGACTGTTAAGATTGCAACAGGAATGTGTGGCTATGCCTGGTAACTCTTTGCTATGTTGACCTTTACAATCAGTTTCAAAGCTGCTACTTTATCTCTATATAATGATAAGGAAAAAAATTTTTTAAATGTTTGGATATTTAATTTCTCTTACTTGTTGTGTTATACATGTAGAAAAAATGATTCCAGAGTGAAGACCTAGGAGCTAAATGGGAAAACAGTATCTAGAAATATTCCAGATGTTGGTATAGTTTACTTGGTAATCATACTGAACATATTTCATGCAGACGTCTAGGACTTGATAAAACAGTGAAGACATTAGGCAAGGACATTGATCCAAAAGAGACTGGAGAATTATTGGGCATTATAAAAAAATCTTATTTATCTTTAAAGAAACCAAACTAGACAAGTAACCTGTGAATTATGGACTACAGACTCCATGGTCGACTGGATGTAGAGCTTCGATCTCTACAATCTGTATCTGGCATCTTTGAATCTCTGCGCTGGGCTATCACCTGTATCAGCTCTAACATCTAACATATTCACTTGATGACAGATTCATTCTCGCCGTGCTTATTTCTTCTACCATGAAATGCCCAACATCATCCTGGGCTCTTTTTTTTTAAATGAACAATTTCTTTATATATATATATGTGTGTGTGTGTGTGTGTGTGTGTGTGTGTGTGTGTGTCTGTGTGTGTGTATATTTTTATCTCCTAAAGGATAAAAAGTAATCATTAATCGACATGTTGACACAGGACTCAGGTTTTACACTTGAAGCACTTAATGTACCCACCTGTCCAAAGAGTCAAAAAGGGTGAGTTTTGTCAATGGAAATTAGGACATGATTGGCACAAAAAGAGAGGGAGACAGTGCCAGGTAATAGAAAGGACAAATGGCTTCTGAAGAGATCCAGAGCATATATTTATATATTTATTTAATAGGGATTGATTGAATATCTCCTACATCCTCTCCATTGCATTAGATGCTGGTGTAGCATGCTGAACAAGATAAACTCTCTGCTTTCAAAACCTTCAATTGTAGTGGTAGTAGAAATAATATATAAAGAGATAAGTATGGTCTGGAGAGATGATTTAGTGGCTGAAAGCACTCTCTAGTCTTCCAGAAGACTCAGGTTCGATTCTCAGCATCTATTGTGGTGGCTCACAACCCTTTGTCACATATTAATGAGCTGCACAAACCTATACTGGAAAAATATCAATATGCATACAATAAATAAAATTTTAAAAAAACATAACTTTTTACATAACTTGTAAAGCATGTAAACTATCAATTTGTTGTTTCTTCAAACCCTTTCTTCTTTGTTCTGCTTTATGTACTGGAGCAAGAGCCTATGAATATCTGTCACATGTCAGTTCACAAGAGTGTTAAACAGCAGTAAAAAACACAGGGCAAAGCAATAGAAGTAGGGTAGAAGTTCTTTTTAATAGGCCAGGTTTCTATATTCAGAATTCATAGAGATTCCACCATATATGTAAGGCCCTATGTTTCAAGTCTATTTTCACGTGTTGCTTACCCATGTCCTTTAAAAATAGCTCACTGATCACTCCTCTCAGACATGATGGGGCAGTCCTAGAGGCCAGTTTTGATTGGCAAATTTGTTTCCTACATTCAGACTCCATGTGCCTATCTAGCCTAGACTTATCTTCTTTGAAGAAGCCTGAGTCTTGGGCTCAAGGGAGTTAAGCCTCCTTGCTTTCTGTGTACTCATTCTGTACTCTTCTTCAGCACGGAGCTTACAACTGTCCTACACACACTACATTTAGGCCTCCTACTGTCCTCTTCCAATTACTGGGTAACCATTCCTCACCAGTTAATGATACTTCGTATTGAAATTTTGCTGATGAAATGTCTAGTGTGGTTTCTGTCTCATTTGTACCCTGACTAGAATACATACCATGCTGAGGTCAAGTGAGTCAAGGAAACATAGACCTTGTAAAAGATGGAACAATTTTAGACACAGTGGTCACTGAATTTTTGAGGGGTAATATGAAATTTGTAGAGCAGTGTTTTCAATTAAACACATAGTATATATGAAGGGAAATGTGTAGTGGGAATCTTGGTTTTTAAAAACACAGAAATGCCTTGTGAATATGTTTTTGTTTTAATCCCAAGTGTGGGATATGGGGCTGCTTCAGATTGTCCACAGCAGCTAACTATGATTTGTCTAGTGCTCTGGCAGGGGCGTAATTTTGCCAACTGACAATAGTTTGCATTTTTAAAATTCTGGGTGCTCTTGAGAGAGTATAAAAATTCCAGAGCCCCAAGAGGCTGTTGCTACTCCCCTTACCCCCACCCCCTTCTGCTGAAGGTTGCTGTTGTTGTAGTTGTGATCGTGAGCAAAGAGAGAAGAAATTGAATACCCTGATGATGAAGATTGAACTTGTTCAAGGAACTCAATGCCCCAAATCAGCACGAAGCTCTCTAATAAGATAAACACCCCTTTTTTTCCTCTAACCTTCTATCTCTTTTCCCTAGTGTTGGGTTGAAAGGGATTGGGGTAGAGAAGGGTGGTAAGTAAAAGGACCCATAAAGTAGCCAAAAAGTATTGTATAAGTGGTACCCAGACGTGGGGCTATGCAGAATGGGAGACTTGGTTTCTAATGCAGAATAGGAAGTAGCAGGGGGAGAAGGGATGAATATTCTGTTTCAGGATATCAACAACAACAACAAAAGTTACAGAAATGAAGCTGGGTTGGCCAGGGAGGAGTAAAAAGCTGATGAGACTATGGTTGTGTGAAAAAAAAAAAAAAAAAAAAAGAGAAAGCTCTAGGAAAGGAAGCCTGCAGCAAGACCTTGTAGGTTCTGTGTGCTCCTCCGAGAGAACTTGCATTCTAATCTTCAAATGATAGGAAGCCACTGGGTTTTGAACACAGGAGCAACATGAATTTCATTTTCATTTTATTTTTCAAGAATTCTTTTTGACTTCTGTGTGGAAGAATCAAGCACATGATAAGGCTATTAAAGTAATTAAGCAATTCATGCAAAGCAGAGCTTTGACTTAGGTATACCAACTGAAATGGTGTGAAGTAGTCATTTTACTGTATACTGAAGTGCTGTGATTTCCATATTGATTAGAAGAAAGAAATGCTATTAACTCAGATAAGAAGGAACATGTTTGAAGTTCCTGGGAGTCAAATATTTAGTTGGAGAGAGCTTCAGAAACAACTATATTTGGGAATGCCACTAAGATCGTAAATGGGGCTATTTACTAGAAAATTTGTTACATGAATTCCAAAGAAACCAGACTGGGGTTGTTTATTTAGGTGTGGTTAGTGTACCATAGTCATTTCACTGGGTTATGGTACGATTTACTAGAAATAGGTAAGTAAGAGTAACTCAAGGCTGGAGCTCTGGATCACATGGGTATTTGGATATTGACCTTATGAAGAAACAGCACTAATGAATTGGATGGAAGAACCTAGCTAGCTAAGGGTAAGAGTCAAAAGAAGATGGGAGCTAGACACACGGCTAAGCAGTTAAGAGCCCTGGTTTTGAAATGAATCTGAGTTCGTTTTTCAGCACACACTGAAGGTCTTACAACTGCCTTGTTAGTTCAGATGTGGGGGCGGGGTGGTCTTATATCACCATTGCTCCTGTGTGGACATTAAACTCACATGCACATAATCCCCACTCTACCCACCTAATTAGAAAGAAAAATGATGTCCTGGAAACAAAGAAGGCTGCAAGAAATTGTTGATAAGGTTGTCTATGATTTGATTCTGATAGAGTCAGAGGGGCTTGGGGAGGTTTTATCTCATGGTGTAGCCATATAGAAGTCAGTGGTGACCCTGGAGAAAGCTGTTTCAAGGAATGATAGAGTTCTTATGGGTTATGTTTTAAAAGGATTTCATGGAGGAATGTAGAGATGGCAGTTTCAGCAGGAAAGAGTGGAAGGTGGGTTTCTGGGTACATTTAATCATGACAAGGTTTTGTAAGAGTTTGAAAGCTAATAGTATTCTACTTGGGGAAACTGAAGATGCAAGAAAAAAAATAAACACAGTGGAAAGACATGAAAACATTTAGGGGAATCCAGAGTACAGTTGTTGTATTGTAACAACAATGGTTCACCTGCAGATGTAGTGAGTTATGTAAAGGAAGACAGGTATATTCTTCAGGGAGAACATGCGAGTAGCTTTTCTTTTAAAAGCTTCTACTTACTGCCTTGGAAAAAATACGACTGGTGTTGAGACTGAAAATGGAGAGATGCTGACTTTTACTGAAAATGTATAACACAAAAACTATACTTTGGGAAAATGGAAGGGTAAGATGTAGAGAAATGTGTGGGATTCTGGTTAATTAAATCCACAACAAAGAGCACCTTCTTAGTAAATGAAAACTAATTCCAGTGAAGGCAGCAATAACCATTCTCCCATGGTCTCCTTTACTATCTCAAAGTGTGTGGAACACCAAACATTCAGACCATAGCCTCTTATAATAAAGACAGATGGCTGCCCTGAACATACAGCACAGTTAAACAGATTGACCAAGAAGCCTATCAGAAGTTCCTAGCCAGCACCCCTGATTGGTGAAAGAAATAATAGACACTTGAAACACAAAGGGTTTATGTCTCTAGGTTCATGAGACTCTTGTACAGAACCAGTTTTGAAGACTTAGTATAGACTCCAACTTAACCAGTCCTAAGGTTTCCTAGTAGACGGAGCCCAAATAATAGAAAAGGCCATTTTGTGCTTCATGTAAATTAAAGCATGTGACGTACTATAGAAAAGTAGTATTTTCAGAAAATAATCACTTTTCTTTGTGGTGGACTGGATGTTTTCACAAATATGTACTGATTTATTATTTGTAATAGAATCTTGTTTTTCTGTTTAATATACTTTCCCACTGAATTTGATGGTACCGTCTGCTGACAAGGTGATTTCTTGGCAATGCTTAAAGTCCTTAAAGGAACCAACTGAGGTTTGTTTGTTTGTTTGTTTGTTTGTTTTCTTTTCCACATAATAGAATACATGATGGAATGTGAATTGTAGGAGAAAGGTTTCTTTTAAAAATGTGTTCAACAACTATTAATGACTATTTAGTCTGCACGAATGCTTTATTTAGGTCGAGGTGAAAATGGTTCTTTCCTTGGCTGAGCATTGTCAAGATTGTGCTATTGAGGAGAATCTACTAGTTGGATTTTTCATGTTAAATTTCCCTGAGAATGCAGTTAATGGAGAAGTTGTACTACACTTCTGAGAAACACACACTAGCATGTCAAGTGGAGTCACCTAGTCAGGCCCTAATTAAATTAAGCCTGTGCTTCAACTCACAGGTTCCATATTCTCTAAGACAATTTGGATCAGATTTTCATTTGTAAAAATAAAAAAAAAAATCCTATGAAAAGCTTTTAATGCACACCTCCAGAAAAAAAGCAGGGAACCCTGCTTTGTGTAAAGAATCTAGAGGAGAATCTTTCTGGAAACATCAAATAGGGAAGAGAGACTGATGCAATTTCAGATAGTAATATGATTTAAAAAATTAGAAGGGTTTATTGAGAAGAAAGTCTGTGTGTGTGTGTGTATGTGTGTGTTTCATGTGTGTATGTGTATAAGAATAGAGATGATGTTATACAGATTGTGAAAAGAAGTCTTCTTAAAGACCTGACATTTGAAATGGAATCTTTTGAAGTGAATGGAGCTTTGTAGAACCCAGGAAATGACTTTCTAACAGAGTCAAGGGCAAGTCGAAGGCCCTGAAGTCCAAGAGTACTTGCTGCATTCAAGCACCATCAAAAAAGCCACAGTCAATATTGATGGTATGCTTGATCACAAGGGTTTGGTAATAATTTATATTTTAATAACAGGACATTGGGAAATTATTGTTTACTTTGTAGAATAAGCATAAAGTTGTATGTTATATTGCAAAATAATACCCTATGTTTTGAAGAATGCATTGTAGTGAGATAAGTGGAGGAACAATAGGAAACCCAGGCAAGGATTCATTAATCCAAATGAGGCATCTTGGATGAAGATCTTCAGGAGAAGATAGGGAAGTTGATTAGAGTCAGGATGAGGTTTCAGTAGAGCCAGCAGAGCCTTTGGATTGAGTATTGATGTGGAGGGGATGAGATGAAGAGAGGGGGTTAGGGAATTTAAACTGGGACCTTGATTTAAGTCACTAAAAAAAAGTGCTGTTACTCAAAGTGATGGAGAATATGATGGGGAGAAACAAATGTCACAATTGAAAATGGATTGGTAGAAGACATCATAACTGCTATTATATTGCGGGGGTTGAGCTTCAGATGTTTCTTACTATAAGACAACAGATGTTGCAGCAGAAGAGATGCTCAGAGGTTAATTTTGTTTGGTACTCTTCTAGAATATTGCAGTTTAGTTCCTAATACCCTCATTGGACAGCTCACAATCACTGATAATTTTATTTCTAGAGGATCAGAAAACCTTCTCTGGTCTCCATGGCAAAACAAAGGCAACATACACAGTTATCAACATACACATAGATAAAGATAAATGTGAGAAAGAAATCAAAATATCAGATGCTGAATATATTGTCAGATTTGTTAATATGGAGCATGGAAAAGTGACCTAGCTGAACACATGTGTTCCAGTTCAAGTCATAAAATGTTATCAGATTCTACAGGGTCAGGCATTGATACTGAATAGGATCACAAGGGTAGAGGCACTACGGTTTAGAATCTAGACAGAAAAAAGAGGAGTCAGAAGAGGGGATAAAATGTAATCACCATGAAAGCTGTACGAAACTGAGGCACAACTGACAGTTAAAATATTAATAGAGAGCCACGCTTCAGGAAGAAAGTCTGTGTGAAGCCCTTAGCTCCACAGACTAGATTCTACAAGGACTGAGAATAGAACGATATTTTTCTGAGATGACTTTGAGAAGAGACATATTGATAGAGTGCTGGGAGATTGAAAGAGAGAAGTGGGAGGAGGGGAGGGGGAGGGAGAAAAAGAGGGAGAGGGAAGGGGCAGACAGAGACAGACTATGATGAATCTTTCAGGGGAGTATAGAATGAGGGTGATCATTAGAGATGAATATGTATGCATGTTATCATTAAAAGGTTTTTTTTTTTTTTTTTTTTTTTTTTTTAAACAATGAGGAATGTGGACCAATACTATGTCACAATCTTCAGGGATACTCAGGATCAGAGAATCAACTATAGCTACATTTATATCTAAATGTATGGCATCCATTCTGATCAAGAACTCAGCTAATGTGGCAGTTTTAAGGAGAATGGCCCCACAGGCACATTTGTTTGGATATTTGATCTTCAATTGGTGGAACTGTTTGGAAAGAATTTGGAATGTGCCCTAGTTAGAGTATGTGTGTCATTGGAGGTAGGCTTTAAGGTTTCAAAAGGCTTACACCCTTTTAAACTAGCTCCCTCTGTTTCTTGCTTATATCTCAATATGTGAGCTCTTAGCTGCTGACCTAGTGCCATGTCTGCCTTCCTGTTGCTGTGACCAACACTGTGATGGTTGTTGTGTCATTCTCTGAAACTTAGTCCTAAACAAATGTCTTATTTTATAAATTGCTTGGTTATAGTGTCTTATTGCAGCAATAAAAGTAAATGAGAAAAGCTAACATATCACAGAATTACAATTCAGTCGGCATTTTGCTCAAGCCCATACTCCATCTTGCACGAGAGGTTCCTCTGTTTAGAATCTGCATGTGGTACACAGCACTGACAAGCCATACCAACTACAAAACATTTGCACCCACAATAGATCATTCCATTATTGATGTGATTGTGCTGATGTTCAGGAAGCTAGCACACTTTTGCTGCAGTGCCCATCAGTTTTACCTTCCATATTCATTAGAAGATGGGACCATGGCTAGACGTCATAACTGACATTGGGTTGACAACCCAGAATGTCAGCAAGCATCATAGGTCTTGTTAGGATAAAATCTGAAGAACACAAAGTTAAGTTGGCCAAGGGCAGAGAATTCTAAAACTTCGAATTCTTTCTTTTATTACCTAGTCAAGGTGTGAGGGTTAAACATAATCTCTAGCTCTGGATATTCAACCAAGTTAACTTATTTTCTCCCAAGAGTGACAAAAACTACGTTTGCCACTCTTTGGGATTTTATGGCTCCATTTTCAGCATCCTTTGCTATAGTGGATACAGATACACGGTTAAGCAAATACTCCTGGGGTAGTGCTGTTATAATTCATTCATGCTTGCTTGTCATTTGGAATTGTGTTTTGAATATCTTTATTAATGTCTAACCTTTAAATTCAATGCCCCATGTGCCTGTTTTCTGAGATATATTTTCTTCCTTTATAATATTAATTTAAATATTTATGAATTTTAAAAATTCCATTTCTTCACATTATTCGGTTGCATGTTGTTGACCTTGAGTTTGTCAAGGATCCTTGGCTGCTGTGCAGCATTGACTCCATTATTGCTTTTGGACCTAATATAACAATGGGTGCTGATAATCTAACCTCTACTCTGTGGTCACGTGGAAGAACCAGCCTGGTTGCTACTCCCCTTTTCAGTCTCATGGCTGAACCAGCAATCAGCAATTTTCTTTTTCTATAGTACATGGTTCTGTGCTTTCAGTGATATGGCAAACATTTCTAGCTTGTAGTGTTTTCATTTCAGGGTGGGGTAGCACTCACTCATCTTACAAGAGTGTTGTGAAAATTAATAAGTTAATATTCACGAATACTTTGAAGATTAAAATGCCCAGTGTAAATACTCATTATTGTTTTATGAACACCAGGAGCCTAGCTGGGCAGGTGAATGTGATTCCAAGAGATGAAAGGATTATGTAACATAGAAAATTGTGGGTTAGTGCTGTCAGGGTTGGCAAACAGGTTCCTCAAGATCACAAATGTGGGAACTATTCTCAACGGAGCAGAAGTGTTCCGAGGCCTGGGATTAAGTCATCTTCTACAACCAGGGTTGGTTTCCAAAGTATCCCAGTGAAGATGAATTTAATAGCACTGAACATGAAAATAAGGTTGATGAATTCTCAGGTAGAGATGGATGTAAGGAGAAGGGACACTTCCAGGACTTGGAGAAGCAAGTGCTATTGAAGAACATCCTCCCAGCATGTTCGTGGTGATAGTGGTCCTGGTGCTGGTGATGGTGGGAGTGAGTGCTAGATGACTGGAATCAAGCAAAGTCAGTCTCAATGCACACTGCATAATTTCAGCCAAAACCAGAGCTAAGATAAACAACTTGAATATAACTAGAAGAATTTAATCAGGACAGCTATGCTAGGGAAGTAGAAAATAATGTAGCATATTTTTCATCCAAGAAATTATCACTAGGAATATTTTCCTATTTATTCTAATGCTGTTAACACTTGTAAAAACTTAAGGTATTATTGAAACATGTTATGACTCAAACATAAAATATAGATATAAATGACAGGTTTTAGATAATTATTATTAACAAGATATTTTCAAAATAGATTAAGTTGCAGAAAATTGATCTAAATGAAGTGTATTTGCTCTCTATTTTCTTGTTTATCTACCTTCAATGGTTACTGTTATTATAATAAAAATAATTGTTTATAAAAAATAAATCCCTACCAATGTTCAAAAGGAAGAATATATGCAAAATAATAATATACTTGAGATGTATATAAAACCTTTGTAAAATATCCAAAATAAATAATTGTAAAATAGTTCCATTATTTCATTGTTTATAATGCCTTTTATCCTCACTCCCCCTGTAAAATCACTTGGCCACATATTTTCTTCCTACTGACCTTTATGGGTGACTCTTCTTGGGTTCTGGGCAGGTCTTTGTAATGCTCCCCCTTTTCTTAGGCCAAGGTTTGACACACTGAGGATTTATTTCATACTCACTGGAAATACAAACCAGACTATCGTCAAGTTAGTGTTCTGAGGAGACAACCTTTGACCAGTGAAAGATCAGAGCCCGTGGCTACTACCTTTTTCCCCTTTCTTCATGTGGCTGTAGCATTCTGATGTGCATATGCCTCCCAGAAGATTACAGGGAAAGAGCAATCCACTCTGAGCTCCCCTGTAATCCACTGTTTTCAGGCATAGAATTATAAGCTCTTTAGATGGGTACTAGAAAACTTTATCTAATGTGATGGACTGGATGTTAATTGTAGATCCTACTTTGTAATTTATATAGTTATTATGGTTATGTTCAAGTAATGTCAGAGAGAAGACCCCTCCCCTTTTAATTTGGACAGAAAAGGTGAGATGTTGGGGATTGCTCCTAATGCTTTGAATTAATCAGGTCCTCTAAATCGGGAATCTGAGTGTCTGAACACTGAAGGTCTTTGTCCTCAGTTGGTTTCGATGGACCAATAAAGAACCTCCAGCCAATGGCTGGGCTGGTAGGCTGAGGGGAGACCTTTAGCTGTGCATGAGCTAGGGACTTGAAGAGAGGAAGAAGGGACAATCTCCATGATTTGGAGGGAGCTGGAGCAGATTTAGAGCTTCAGAAGAAAAATCATCCAAAATGTAGGTGAGAAGGGATATGGCCTCCAAACCGGCTACCCAGAAGCATCTTAGGCAGCAAAGGCAGGGAGCCGTCCAGAAGGAGCCAGGACAACAAATACAAAATAAAGTATTAGAGAGCATAAAGCCAGGAGAACTGGAGGCAAATGTGTGATAGCCATGGTGGAGATTGGAACTGCCCAGTCTTTGAGCTAGTCAAGGCATATTAAAATTAAATGGAGTGGTGTGTGTGTGTGTGTGTGTGTGTGTGTGTGTGTGTGTGTGTGTGTGTGTTTTATTCACAAATCCCAAAACCTCTTGAGCAGTACTTGTGTGTAACCTATTGGGGACACAAAGTGATTTAACTATTTACCACAACAGCTGTAGACCTGTCTGAAGTAGATCCTTGGGTGTGATTCCAATCTCTGTTTCTCAGGATACCAGCAGTCCTGCTCAGGAGTGTCAGGATGGCGAACACAAATCAGCAGCAGGGGCACAGTCTATCAGAAGTGGCCAGATCTCTGCAGAATCTGCTAGAGTCAGTGGGAGTGGCTGGGAGCAGCTGAGAAGCCATGCCTCTGTCAACTAAGTGAAATCAGCATTGCAGAGCTAGCTAAGCAAGCAAGCTGTCACTGTCCCTTCAGTCCTACTTACACTCTGTCCAAACACCATGTGTCCTCCCACAGGTCTTGCCTCTGCAAAATACCATGTCAGTCTCAGCAAAGCACCCCGAGTCTTTATCACCTGACCTATTCAGCAACTTCCACTTCAGAAGGCTGTTCAGTTGCAGTGTCTGGCAATCAGCATCTAGTCCCCCCCCCCCCCCCCCCCCGTGAGAACTGCTCTTTTCTGGATCCTGTTGAGGTTGGCCTCTCAGGTGTCTAAGGAGTCCTGCTGAATTGAGATGCTGAAGAGTCATTTGTTTTCTCTTTTTACTCTCTCTCTCTCTCTCTCTCTCTGTGTGTGTGTGTGTGTGTGTGTGCTCATGAGCATGCATGTATGTCAGAGGACAACTTGTGGGTAATAGTTCTCTCCTTCTACGGAGTACTGGGTACTGAGGCTCAAACTAAATCATTAGGTTTAGTGGCAAGCTGTTCTCAGCTCCCTCAAACCCTCATATATGTTCTTGATGAGCAGTCATACCAATTCGGCTAAAATGTAAAACCTTCAAGGTTTATCAGGAGGATCTTAGAAGACTTCGCATCTGTTACATGACAAGTTCCCCAGTGGAGTTGATCTGACATTGCAGAATTTTAATCCAGAGTAATTGTCCATCACTCATGCACTAGAGTAAAATTAAATAAGGAGCTCTGCGAGCCTAGTTAGGCTGGCATTTCTTTCTACAAGGAAAAAAAAAAGGTGATATATCCATATGGGAAGAAAATCTGAATATCAGACAATGGAATATAGTGAAACATTCATGAAAACTGAAGGTTTTGTGCTTTCTGAGTTAATGAAAAGGAATGCAAGCAACAAAAATCTGAGTATTTTTGAAATTTATAATGATGTTTTGCTTGTATCTCCATATACCAACCAGGTGCATGACTGGTACTGCTGCATGGTTGGTGGGATTTGAACTCGCATCAGTGCTCCTTAACCACTGAGCCATCTCTCTAACCTCATTTTGTTTTTCTCAGTAAGAACTACCAAGGCATGGAACAAGCAAGTTTTCAGTTGAGTGGATTTTTGTTCTCGGGTGAGCTGGGTCACAGCCTCCTGGTTTAAAGTGACAGTCTCCTGGAGACATTTCTCAATTGAGTGGAATGGAAGAGCTTGCTTATAATTACAGGTGCTTGCCATTTCAACAATTAGAATTCCTTTCTTTCTTCAAATAAAAGCTTTGGGGCCTTTTTATGAGTTACTTATTAACATGCAAATACTCAAGGGAGGTGTAACAGCATGGATTCTTTTCAGATAATATGTTGGGGAAGATTCAATTTAATTTAGTTCATTTTAGTTCATTGGGCTTCCACTGAATTCATCTGATGCCCTACTAAGTATAAAGCCTTTGGCTAGCTCTTCCCCATGGGGAGAAAAGATGAATCAGGTAATTTTCAGGGTTTTGCAAACTTCTCATGGGGAGAGATAGTAAATGTTTGGAGTTTTGTAGGCTATGTGGGCCTGGTGCAAAAGTCAGCTCTGTAGTCGCAAGCAGAAAGCAACATGTTTCTCAGCAATCAAGACCCCAGAAATCTTGATCAATCAGCCTGTGATTGCATGTTGAGCCCTAGGTGAGCCAAACATTTTAATAAAACAGGGACTTGCTTCATATTCTTTAACAAAATACGCAGAAATTTAAGGTCACTAAACTTGACTAGGAGTCACTGGAATCTTGTGGAAAACTTGTGATAAGCCTGCCTTGGTTGCCTACACCGGACCAGGGCTTCTTGTAGAACTGCTCTGGGGCATGGTATAGTACTGGGGTCCTTTATAGGTTTCCAGATGGTACTAATACTCAACAAAATTCGGAGGTACAGACATGAAGCCATATGTGGGAAATACTCTTAGATGTATGGCACTCCCTTAGTCAATATAGGGCTGGTAAGATGAGGAGTTAGAAGAATGGCTCAGTGGATAAATTGCTTGCCACCGAGACAAGAGGAATGGGAGTTTAAATACCCAGTACTTCCATTTGAAAGATGTTTCCTTAGCATACCCAAGGCCCTGGGTTTAACCCCCAGAATCACTAAATGATAGATTGAATGAATGGATGAATAGATGTATGAATGAAGAAATAGCAGGTGAACTTGATGGCATACCTATATCTAATCCCAGAGCTTGGGAGGCAAACACAGGGCAGTCCCAGGGCAAATGGCCAGATAGGCTACAATACAAAGATTCCAGGTTTGGAAAAAACCTACCCCGGTGAATAAAGTAGAGGATGATTGAGAAAAATATTCAATGTCAACCTCTAGCTTTTACCTGTATATCCACACTTATGAACACATAAACACCGAGGCATGTACCACTCACACATACACATGCAAATTAAAAAAGTAAGAATTGTTATTTACAGAAAGTTGTTATTATATTATAAGCTTGATCCTGCTTAAACATAAAAACCATTGCTGCTCCTGTCCCTGGAGTGGTCAGATTTATAATGTTTATATTCAGATATGACTTGGCTGAGTTTTCAAATATGGCCTTAGAAAAGAATCAGAAACTGTGCAACCTTCAGAAAGCAAAGAAGCTGACTTTGTTCTCCAGGCTAAAAGGAAACTGCAAGTTAGTAGGCCCCCACCCCTTCAAAAGTTCCAGGAAAAAATTAATTCCACTGTTTGTTCCTGCCTGCTGAAGGGCACTGGCTACCCTTGGTGGTTCTGTCTTGAGAGGGTATGATTTTAATCTTTCTGCCAGTACATGCAATTTTTATCTACCTCTCTCTCTCTCTGAGTGTGTATATGAATGTAGGTCTTCCTTTCTAAAAGGACACCAGGAATATTGTATTACAGACTCACCCCACTTCAGTGAGACTTCATTTTGATTTACTTCTAACTGCATCTTCAAAGAGCTCTTTTCAAATTACGTTCATTGATGCCCAACTCTAGGATAGAACCGATTTTTATGGGGAACACATTTCAACCCTAAATATCACCTCATGAAATTTCCCCCCTGTATATGAAGAACAGAAGTAGCACAGAGCAGCATCAGACCTCAATCCAGAGGCAGATTATGGCCTCATCTGTGAGATGAGCTGAAAATGGGAAAGATTATGTTTGGCAGTCATTGGAAAAAGCCTTTGAAACAGAAGAATCCTTTTAAAATGAAGTGGAAAGAACAAAGGAAAACTAAACAAAATAAATTTAAAGTGTCGATATTCTTAGTAAGCATTCTGTATTTAATTTAGAAACCAACCCATGGCCACATCTGAAGTACGCACAGTGTTGTGAAATTCTAGTACAGGGGCCTGGGTTCTTGCTGTCTCTCTCTCTCCCTCCCTGTCCCCCTCCCCTTCCTCTCACTCCCTTTACCCCCATCCCTTCTCTCAGACAGTGTCTCACTCTATATCCTAGCCTGGGCTAGCCTAGAACTTAATGTGTGGACCAGGGTGGTCATGAATTTACAGTGATCTTGCTGCTTCTGCCTCCCCAGTGCTACCACATCCAACTGTACTTGTTTTAAGTCACAAAGCAATCTGGGTGTATACCAATCACCTTAGAAGAAGAATTTTGGATAGGACAAATGTCCCTTTTGTTTCTAAGAAGGCATAAACAGTTTGTTTTCAGTTTGCAATATGCTGCAGAGGGGTAGCTCCTCTGGCCAAGCCACCTACCTCCTTCCAGTTTTCTACCTAATCCCACAGCCACATGCTACTTCAAGTGCAGAACATGCCCAGTCTCCACAGGGAAACGTCTCAGGAAAATAGAAAGTAGAAGAACTTGTGCTTCAGGTTGGGTGAAGCACACCAGTCTGTCCTCAGCTATAAAGTGGCAGCAAGGTGACACCTCTGAACCAGTCTGTGGGACTTGGTTAAACCAGTATGTAAGGACCAGCCAAATATTGATGATCAATAACACAAAGAAAGCATGGGAGGGCAGGCCTGGCATTCTAATTCTCTGTAATTCTGAGGTGACTTTAGGACAGGACTTTGTCAGGGGATATGAAAGGGGAAAAGAAACCTTCTGAGGATTCTAAAAGGAGCTCAGCAATGCCCAGGATGGAAGAAAATAAGATGCAGCCAAGACCTCACAAATCCCTGTCTCCTATGTGTCTAGTTTCAAGAAGAAAACTTGTCTTATATGACCAGAATTCAGGGTCAGTGTCAACCAGCTCTGCTCCAGCAAAGAGCCCTTCTAGAGAACAGGGTGGCAGGTGGCAGGTGGCAGGTGGCAGGTGCTGTCAAGGAGGCCCCTGGTCACCTAGAGCTCAGTTTTACTTAAGAAGATTTCCTAAGTGGCATATGAACTTCTCTTTAGAGGGAAAACAGCAATAAAGCCAGGGCAGGAAGTCTATTGACTCATCCTCTACAGAGAATTTGAAATTAGATCAAGGTCATGCTTGACTTTTCAAGGACAGAAAAAAAAAAAAAACCTGTTAATTCATTTTCACTCACCCCCCCCCCCAACTTTTTGTGAATACTGCTGTCTTTGTCCCTTTGTTGTGTTGCCTGGCAACACCTCCCAATTAGACATGGGTTTAGTGGGTGCATACAGTGAAATTGAGGAATCATAGGTCATGGAACTAAGTTTTTCATGAAAGTAAGACCCAAGGTTATGCTCAGTGAAATGGTAGCCAATTGTTGAGTATACACATGTCTGGTCACTTGTGTGGTGGTTGTCTTAGGGTTACTATTGTGATAAAATGTCAGGCTTAAAATAGCTCAGGAAGAAAGGTTTCTTTGGCTTTCTCTTTCATATCACAGTTCATGTCAAAAGAAGTCAGGACAGAAACTCCAAGCACATCAGGAACCTGGTGGCAAGAGTTGATGCAGAGGCCATATAGGGATGCTGCTCACTGGCTTGCTCCCCATGGTTTGCTCAGCCTGTTTTCTCATAGGACCTAGGACCACTTGTCTAGGGATGCTTCCATTCACATAGGAATGGGCCCTCCCACATCAATAACTAATTAAAAAAATACCCTTAGCCTTGCCTATATTCTGATCTTATGGAGGCATTTTCTCAATTGAGGTTCCCTCTTCTCCAGTGACTAGTTTGTGTCAATTTGATATTAAGTGGCTAGCATAGCACTGTTAATTTAATACACTCGGGGAGGGAAGACTCAGTTGAAGAACTGTCTCAATCAGATTGGGCAGTTCTAGGACCTGTGAGACATTTCAATAGTTATTTAATCAATTAGTTAATGTAGAGGCGCCTAGCCCAAGGGGTGAGGTACCATCCCTAGGCAGGTGGTCTGGGAATGTAAAAAACAGGGAGTTGAAAAAGCCAGAGGAGCAAGCCAGCAAGCAGCATTTCTATGGGGTCTCTAATTTCTTGCCTCTGTGGTTTTTCCTTTTTTAACCATGAGGACTCTAACCTGCAAACTCCTTCCTGTCCAAGTTACTTTTAGTCATGGTGTTTATCAAAACAACAGAAAGATCTGACTAAAACAACATGCATTCATATACGTGTATTTTGAAAAGATGCTGAGTATGTTTTGAGACCTGTTATTAGGCAGAATGAGTCAGAATTTGGGATTCTCACAGGAACACACTTAAGAAGGGGAATCAGGGATGTGAGGTATGATCATGCCAATATCTCTCTCCTCTCTTTTCCTCATCTCATTCTTTCTTGTGAGTTCAACCAGGAGTATGTTAATTGCAGGGCAATTAAAATACTGTGTGTGAAAGGGAGAAATTATAGGGTACAGCATTGAACTTGCAGGTCTGTTTCAAAGCAAAGGCGAGCGGTTAGCCCTGAGGAAATCAGTAAAAAAGAGGCCAAATTGCTGCCAAGCAATAATGCTCCATAATTCTCATTTCCTAAAGTTTGGATGCACATCGGGCCTATGAAAGCAGGAGATTGTGACAAAGGAGACTTCTATTTCCTTTACTTTTATTTGGGATTCTCTTATTAACAGCTTTGGGTTGGGAAAGAGACAAGTTGTCAGTGAGAAGTGAAGCAAATCTATCCATACGATTGATTCACATCTTAAAATAACTAACTGGCCTGGGATCAACCTGTCACCTGAGATGTAGAGGAAACCTGTGTCTAACTTGCATGATGAAGCTTTCATGGGGCGCTTGATTCAGCCCTTGTTAAAACAATAACTCAGGCTTTGGCTTTTAAACAACAACAAAAATTATATGTTGAACATTAACAGGAAAAAACCCTTTGGAGGGTTGGGGAAGAAAGACAGGGAGAACAAATAAAGGAGTCTTAGAAGATAGTGGACGATGGATAAAAATAGTTTGTTGGGGTCTCCAGGTAATAGGCTGGGGAAGGTTGGATAATAGCTATCGATTAATAGGCAGTGGTGCAAATTCCTAGTCCAATTGCAAAGTAAAATAGGAAACTGTGGGGCAAGCGGGAGAAATGTTCAGAACCTGTATGACAAGGATTGGAAGGTTTGAGAGCCTCCTCTAAACCATAACTTGCTGTTGTCAGTAGAGCAATTGTTAAGACAGAAAGCCTCAGAAAATTAACACCATGCTTTAGTAACAGATGTTTTCAAAGAGAGACAGAGATAAAAGGGGCAAATGAGACACAATCCTAGATTCGAGCATCAAGAGTGGAGAGAGATCGCCAAGAACAGTCTGTCTACTTACTCAAGCCAAGCAGCAAGATGCCATTTTAAAAAGTTCCTTAGTTTTTCTTTTCCCAGTGGCTATGCCAAAGCTGATGAGGTTTAAAAAGAACCTTGTTGAGGTAATGGCATGGGGCTCACAGACATTCATGAATACTTCTCTCAGGAAATTCAGAATAAGGGTCATAGAGTAAAATGTTGATTCTGAACTGAATGATAATCAGTTAGGTAGAAACTGAGTCAAAGCTCAGAGTCCAATGTTGAATGGACAGCAGTTCCAAGAGACAGAACTGAGGTCAGGAGGGACAGGGTCCTAGGATAGAACCAGCATTCTTAATTGGACTCCTGAAAAACTACTGGTGTGGCCAGCATTTATGACCCAACACATGAAATATTACTACTTATGGCACCAATATCTGTAACTCAATCACATAAAGATTGCCCAGGAGTGCAACAGGGACCTAGGGACCTAAAAAGGTATATAAAGAGTTAAGGCTGGAATTATTCAAAGAAAATATTTCACTCTCAGGGGAGAATAGTGGGCATTGAGCCTGCTGCACACAATTCCACTGTCAACGAGAAAAACTTCAACACTTTATCCCTCTTGAACATAGTGAATAATTCCTCTGAATGAAGAAGGCTTTAAAAAATAAAATTCAACCAAGAAACTAATTCTAGGTATGCAAGTGCCAACATAAAAACACAATAAATATTGGAGAAAAAACTCAAGGCAACAATGCGCCTCTAAAAATTACTAATCTCACAGTAATAGCTTCAAACAAGAGTATATCTGATGAAGTTCTATGCATGTGTTTAAGTATGACTAAAGAAAAAGGGAAGAAATAATCTTCTCGATGTGTTCCAAAAGAATATAAACAAACACAGGGCTAATAAGAGAGTGGAAACAGGATGTGAAAGCAGGATTCGACAAAGACAGAGACACAAGTGAAAAAACAAAGCAGAAATACTGAACACAAAATACTTATGAGTCAAAGGAAAAGCTAAGAAGAAAGCTTCAACAGAATGGGGTAGATTAAAGAGAGAATCAGGGCATAGAGACATAGAAGAATCTAAGCTTTCAGACAGTGACAAAGATAAAAATTAGAAAGTACAAATAGAATATTAAAAATCTAAGGAGTTCAATGAAGAGACCAAATCAGTGAATCAGGAGCACATAAAAATTTCATATTAAAGCCACATAAAACACTTTCAATGAAATCTCTCTACAGTTTTCTTAAAACAGAGGGTAAAAGAAGCCCTTCTTGATACAAAATGCATTTACAATGCCAAACAAAGAAGACACGAAAACATCAGCAAAAACTTCAAACAAACAAACAAACAAACAAGCCTCTCTGTATAATATAGTTAAGATATTTACAACCAAGAATGCATATAGAGAGCTAGGAGAGAGATACAGGATGTTATATATAAAGGCAAATCCATAACAATCGTAAAGAGAAAGTTTAAAAACGTAGAGAACTTGGAAGAATATATTTCATATTCTGGAAGAATACAGCTTCCAAACCAGAGTATTATGCTTAGCAAAACTGCCTGTTAAAATTGAAGAGATATTTCCATGATGGTCTATCTGAGGCTGAATATGGGCTGAAGAAATTAATGAACTCTAAACCATGTCTACAGAAAATACTTGAAGGACTTCTTTGAAATGAAGCTAAACAGTAAGCAAAGGAGAACTAGGAAATGCAGGTTTATGCTTAGGCGATACCTGGTTGGATCATAGAGAAATAGGCAGGAAAAGGTCTAGGAAAATGAAAGAGGTAGTAGGCAGGGATTGATGGAGGCAAGATGGAAGCCAATGTATATGTTTTTCTCTGCGCATCTCTAACTTGATGAGGTTGTTAGGTTTATTTCTAAGGGTTTCTGTGGGTCTAATTTATTTTTTCTGAATGGGCAGTTTATATCTTTGTCCACTGGTGGTAAGCCTATTTTGTAGAGGGTTTGTGGATTGAGAATTTAACAAATAAACCTGTTTGATAACTTAATGGATGTGGAGTTATTTTTATACTGGGCAGTGAAGGAAAGTGAGTAAAAAACAACACATTGGGGTGCTCATAGCTACCCAGGACAGAAGCAGCAGAGGCAGTGGAGTGAACTGTGTTCTTAGAGGCGGCATGAAGCATCAAATTAGAGATCGCCACACTATATGGCCCCATGGAAGCCAGCACTAGTGCAGAGTAGAAAGTTTCCACTTTTTAATATTTACAAAAAAAACAAACGCAAAACCAATTCAAAATAAGAATTAATATACAATTATCAATAATAACTCCAAATATGAAGGTATCAGTTCTAAAATCAAAAGACATAGAATATCATATTAAATTTAAAGGAAACAAATGAAGACTCCAGGTTCTATTTATTGCCTTTAAAGAAATAGTTTTTACTGTTTTTACTATCAAAGGCAAACATAAGAAACAGGCTTGTATTATTGTAGTACCTCATAAAATTACTTCAATCCAAAATTAATCAAAAGATATAAAAATGACCAAGTTATAATGGAATAGTTTATTAGACGGACATAATTCTAAATACGTACACTCCAAGTATGGGAGAATTTAATTTAATAAATACTATACAAATTAGCCCCAGCACAATACTAGTGTGTGATTTACTACTTCTCTATTTTTAATAGATATGCCATTTTTTTTTATAAGAAATACACATCAAAGTTACATGATGTCATAGATCAAATGAGCCTAGGTGGCATAGTAGGGTACATTTCATCCATGTACCACCAAATTCACATTCTTTTCAGCAGCCCTTGAAGTAGATTATAAACTAGAACACAAAGCAAGTTTTCTATAGAAAAAAGTATAGGGACATTGAATAATGTTTACTACTGTTTTAATTGACATGGAATAAATGTAGAAATGGACCAGCAAAAGAAGCTATAGAAAATCCCCAAACTCATGGAGACCAAGCAGCAGCAATATCATGATGATGAGCAACTCAAGCATTCCAGCAGGGAATGAAATAAAATGCGGATGTAAATGGGAATATAGATGTATATGCTGTACTGAACGCAGCTCTAACAGGGCAACTTATAGTTCTGAGTGACTACATCAAAAGTTCAGAGAGAATTCAGACACCCAAGGAGGCTGATGCCCCATAAGGGCCTTAACGATTAGAAGCAATACGATTGTGAAGTGGCTATACTACCAAAAATCTACAAAAATCCAGTGCAAAATTCCCATGCCATTCTTCACAGAAAAAGGAAAAAACAAAAGCTTTTAATTAGTGTAGAAGTATTAAATACTGTGAATAGCAAAAGCAATTCTGTGAAAAAAAATAAATATGCTGGAGGTTTTGCCATGTTTTTCTCCAAGTTACTACAAAACCACCATAAAAAGAAAAAGTGTGACACTGGTACAAACCAGACCCCAGATCAGTAGCCTAGAGTACAGGGCTCAAAAGTTGCTTTTGGTCATGCTTTTTTACACAGCAATTAAAACCAGACTAAGACAGTGGATACTTGGTTGTGTTTTATTCCTGATTCATTGTTGGGGTGTGTTACAGTTCATACCCAAACCAAGGGGCTGCTTTTCTAATTTTTTTTAATCTAAACTAATGTAAATAATTTTGTGGCATCAAATGGAATCAAATGGCATTTCTAGAATAAGGGTCTGGTCTCATAGTGGGGGAATCCCTGAATGATACACAGATCAGTGATGGGTTTTTCTAAGAGTATGGGGAGATGAGGTTGCTGGGCTTCCAAGTACCCATTTGTAAGGTCACCTTGAGCTGGTCATGCATGCCATCTCAAAAGTTTGAATTCAGAAGTGTTGTGTGGCTTATCCTAAAGGGTGGCCTTTTTTCTTTGCCTGTCCTAGGCAGAGGGTGACCTGATGTCTAGTACCAAGTAAAGAACATGGACACAGTGTTTCTAAAGATCTTTCCTGGTAGACAGCCCTTCAGAGTGTTGTCAGGACTCAGTGTTAGAGGAGTATGCCCTTGTGACTTCACCGATGTTTTGACCTGGTTTCTATAGTCTGTACCGTTTTTTATCAGTTTTTTTTAAACTTAGTTTTATTTCTTTTTGATGTAAGAAACCATAGCCATGATTGTAAGTGTCCTCTGAATTCTAGTAAAGCCTTCAGATCACATCAGATTAGGGGTTCCTGGGGACCCCTGACATTATATGAATGAGGAAAAATGGAGAGCTTCAATTTAGCAAGGAAAATGAGATCTTGAAGTGGTCCTCATGTAGATGATACACATTTCCCTCTAACAGCTGTAGTGAATGGGGATGTATGCCATTGAAAGTAACAAGGGAAAAAGATCCAACTGCAATTGTCTGTCTGAGTTTTCTGTTTACCATTGAAATTGTGAGTAAGCACTTTTGGCCTCCTTTGGGAAAAAAAAAAAAAAACTCAGAAGGTGAATGCTATGGAAAAGGAAGATACAAGGACAGAGTTTCAAAGGGACAGCTATGTGCATTGGAAACATGCCAGAGCATGAAGTCTGCTGAGCTGCCCAGTGACAGATATGTAAGGTGACAAGTAGCTCTATTGTCAGTCTGGTCCCTGTCCTTTGTTTCCATTTCTCAGTCTGAATCAATACACCAATGGAATTTCCTCCAGTTTTTCCTTGTGCACTTGACACAAATCTCCTACAAAGCTCCCCTGACCTTCAGGCCTGGCCCTCTTTGGGTTGCCTACCAAAGGAATTGATCTACTTTCTTGGTGCTCCAGCTGTATGGTCTTTATTTGCTACATAGTCACGTCTTTCTAGGTCCTAAGACCATAATAAAGTTTATCTTCTAGAACTCCCGCCATGGCCCCTCCATCCTGCCTTTGTGTAGTCACCATGTAAAGGAACATTGAACAAACTCAATGGTGACATTGGTTTTTATCCATGTCTAATTCCAACGTAAGAAAAGTGCTTCAGAAGTCCTGTGTTGGACATAATACCAACAAAACACCGAGAAAAGTCCAAGGGAACTGTGGCTGTTTAACCTGCATTATTTACCTAAGGAACACACTGTGACTGGGTGGCTTAAACATTAGGAATTGATTTTCTCAGAGTTCTTTAGACTGAAAGTCTTAAGTCAATGATAAAAGATCTCTCCCTGGCTGGAGGTCACAGTACTTTCTGTGCGTTGGTAAGGTTCTCCTGGGTGGTCTGGTGCTAGGGGATATCTATGATATCCCTTCCTGTTTCTAAGGACACTAGTTCTGTTGTACTGATTTCTGTTCTTAAAGGCTGTACCTCCAACACGTAACATGGCAGGCTGTGCAAGAATGAAAGCATCCGCATCAGAATATGGAGAATTGCATTGGCCACCTTGGAGAAGTCCAGTCACCATGTTTTTAGTTTATTTTCTATAATGATGGGGGTACAGCTGTGTGCAGCAGCAGTCTGTCAGCTGCCATTTTGTCCTGAGCTCTCTATGCTTTTCTTCTTTCAAAAGCCCCCTGAAATGTCTACCTTTTCTCTCTCTCTCTCCACACACACATACATATATATGCATATATATTTATATTATATTATATGTGTGTACAAATGTGGATGTACATGTGTGCATGTGTGTATGCCCATGAGTGTGTGAGTGTCTGTACTTGTGTATGCACATGAGTATATATGTGTGTGTGCATCTATGAATGTGTATGTATATGTATATAAGTGTGCATCTTTCACTGTTATATCCATATATGTTCCTTAGTTCTTAAAGTTCTTTCTGAAGCTTTTAAAACCCTCTACTCCTTAGGTTTGTGGCAATGTTATCGCTTTCCTTTTCTTATCCTTTTCCACCTATTTTAAAAACATTTTATCAAAAAGGCCCCCAGTCCTGACACGACCACTGAGGCGGTGGTGTGCTCACAAAAAGGGACCCATCATGACTGCTCTCCAAAAAAGCCAACAAGAAGCTGAGTCACATACAGATACTTATACCCAACCAATGGACCCCTATGGTTGGATTATGGAAAAGCTGGAAGAAGTGGAGCGGGAGAGTGACCCTGTAGGAGAACCAGCGGTCTCATATAAACAGGATTCCCAAGATGTCTCAGACACTGGGCCAGCCAGGCAGCATACAGAAGCTGATATGAGGCCCCCAACCTATATACAGCAGAGGACTTCCGGGTCTGGACTCAGAGAAGATGTACCTCACCCTCAAGAGACTGGAGGCCCCAGGGAATGGGGAAGTCTGGTGAGGTAGGGATTGGGGGGCTGAGGACATCCTCGTGCAAATGGGGGACTATGTGATATGGAACAGTCAGAAAGGTAGACCAGGATGGAGATAAAACATGGACTGTAAGAAGAAATTAAATAAATTAAAAAAAATTAAAACTTTAATTAAGAAAACATAAAAAAGAGAAAAATATGGAAGGCAGAGTTTTTTCACTTTATTGTGTTATATTCTATTTTTCTGTTAATATCCCTTCCTATGATTTGTTTTTAGGCAAGTCCTGGACTAAATACAATTTGAACATAAAAGATAATCATTTTTCTTAAATATAATGACTTATAAAATTAGAACCACAGTACCATTGCCACACTGACATGATTAACAGCAATCACTATCACTCAACATCCAGAGAGTGCTAAAAACTTGATAGTCTCATAAATCCTTTGATGTAGCTAGTATGTTCACATCATGGTCCTAATAAAACTGGAACATGGGAAGGTTTAAAGTACAATTCCAGCATCTTTTGAACTACAGATGTTTCCCGTCTCTCATTATCTTTCTCATGATATTCATTTGTTGAAGGCCATAGATTGTTTCTTGGAAGTCTCTCAAGTTGGGGTTCTATTGGAGTCTTTCAAGTTGGGGTTCTGTTGATTGAATTTTCGGATATCAATTCTGGGAACTAGTAAAATGATCTGGAGAGACTAGAGCAGATTCAAGTTCATCCTTCTCCCTGCTTCAGTCTCAGACTATGATGACAACGGTTAGCCGTTCCTTTTGCTTGATCTCAGGTTGTTGTCCTAAAGCCCCTATCTCTAGGCCTTAATTCTTTCTCCTGTGATGTTTAGGAGAAACCTACCCTTACATTTTACCAATCATTTCTGAAAGTATGTTAGGATGGTAGTGAGTATTTTTGAGATGCTCTGATGGAAGAAAACTTAGCCTAATAAAAGTGAGTCTTCCAGCAGAAATGTTCAACTCCAATACCGAAAGGTACATTCTTAATATAATTAAGTGTAATGGTATTTTGGAGAAAAGGGGCAGGGAGCAAAAGACAGAGAGAAGGAGGGAAGAGAGAAAATGTTTTCTAAATGTAGTATACCGTGGAACGACTCTGCTTAGGATGACCTATTTGTCTGTCTTTCTTTCTATCATCTGCCTGCCTTCCTTCCTTCCTTCCTTTCTCTCTCTCTTCCTTCCTTCCTTCCTTTTTTCCTTCCTTCCTTCCTCTCTTCCTCTCTCTTTTTCTCTTTTCTTCTTTCTTTCTTTCTTTCTTTCTTTCTTTCTTTCTTTCTTTCTTTCTTCTATTTCTCTATCACCTACCATCTATTCATCTATCTATCTATCTATCTATCTATCTATCTATCTATCTATCTATCAAGAAATCCAAATTGGTTCTTAGAAATATGCAGGGATGCTTTACTAGCAGAATGAAAAAATATTGACTTTTGGTAAATTTCTAGAAACCCAACAGGCTTATATTGGAGAGCATTTTAAATCCCTGGCTTTTACATTCCTTTAGTTTACTCTATTGTTAGCTCTATTCCTTGAGTTAATACTTATTGGATATGGTGTGGGCTCCATGTTTCAGTGACAAACATGCCACGCTTTTGATGCAGGAAAGTAGGGCTGTGGGGAATCATTAGTCACATAGACAAATTACAGTGGCCCCCATGTTTCACATACACTGGTGCTTGATATAAGATACTATGGGAGCATGTGGGCAGTTTCATTCTCATTAACCATGTTGCTCATAAGTTGTTTGAGGTTCTTAGGACTTGAGGCAGTTTCTCTAACCTTTCTTCTCTCTGTGCAGCCTAAAGTAGTGCCAGGAAAGTGAGTACCTACATGTCTCTGTGTGTTGAATGATGGAGAATCTAGCCCTGCACCTCACACATGCACATCTGATGATTTGTTCTTGTGACTAAAGGCTTTCTGTAGCTGTGTTCTAGAAAGTACACATTCGTGACCTTTGACACATTATGAGCAGGTAACTCTCTCATATTATTTTTTTCCTTCTGTTAATGAGGATGGAAACTCAATGCATTTTCTGCAGTTTGGAAGTACCATGTCTTGGAAGAGCAAGTGTGACTACTTGCCAGAATTTTCCTTGTGATAACCAAACCAGATACCACCACATAAGGCCTCCCGCACAAAAATTTTTCTAGCAGCATGGGGGTATGCATAGCTTTTGTAAGCAGATTTGGAAACAGAATAAAAATTATCTAATCTCATCGGGAAAAATTACTCACAGCTAAGAGGGCCTTTGCTCCAGCTGTCAATAGGAAGTTCACAGACAGTCAATGAATCTGCTCACTGGCTTTTCTGACTCCTGCTATCTAATTGGGGGAGGGGAGGTGTTGTTCTTTAGCCCTTGAGATAGTCACAGTCTAAAGTTAGATCAGAGAATGTCCCTGCCTTGGTCTATGAGTCTGAGTGACTTTTGTTCCTAGTATAGAAAACAATTTGTTATACCAACTCCCAGAGACAGAGCAGTGAATCTTAATCTAGATCAAAGGGATTGTCTTAGATGGTTAGCACGTAGAAGCAACCTCATCCTCACCGTGTATAAAATAAAGCTTTCTTTTTGGACAAAACCCCAAAGAGTTCTGAATTTGTCTTCATGATTTGCTTCACAAAACAAGTTACTTATATAATATAATTTCTGGGAAAAATAGAATTTCCAGAATTCTTTTGTCTCATCTTTTGTAGCCTCCTGATTTGTCTCTGGTTCCTTTTTTTCCCTTTTCCTCTTTCTTCCTTCCATTCTTCCTTCCTTCATTCCTCCCTTCCTTCTTTTCTTCCTTCCTTCCCTCCTTCTTTCCTTCCTTCCTTCCTTCCTTCCTTCCTTCCTCCCTCCCTCCCTTCCTTCCTTCCTTCCTTTCTTCCTTTCTTCCCTCCTTCCCTCCTTCTTCCTCCTCCTCCTTCTTCTATTCTTTTTCTTTTTGAGACAAGTTTTCTGTGTAGCCTATCTTGGAACTGACTCTGTAGTCCCTGGTGGCTTTGAACTCTGAGATCTTCTGCCTGTGTCTCCGGAGTGTTAGGATTGGTGCATGTAGCATCACAGCCAGCTGATTGATGTGGCAATATTTGCCATTTTATTTGGCCAAATGTACATGTTGCCAGATAATATTTCATTGTAATGGACTTTTATAATAAGTTTCGAAGAAAAGAAGAGGGGATGACAATACCTGTACTCACCACAGAAGGAAACAATAGAGATATCAATTCCATGTGAGGTCCATAGATGTCACCTCTAGAGCCAAGAAGAACTCACATTTAACTTTTCTCTCATATTTCACTGTCCTTTCTAAGCATACTTTCCTGTGTTCACTGGCCGAGCTCCATTCTAACATGTGATGCTCTCAGTTGGTATGTGAGGGACACTCAAGTGTACTTACCTAAAGGTAATGGAATAATCACTCAGAAGGACTGACCCAAATAGAGACAGCCCTCTGCTGTCTGAGCAGCAGGTGAGAATGTGGGCATCAAGCCTAGAATGTGTCTCCTCCCGGCAGATGGACAGGAATCTCTCTGGAGACTGGCCAGGAGGCCAGAAGGTTTCCCACAGGGGCAAGGGACTGCCAGGAGAAAGCCACAGTGATTCTATTTTAGGCTTAAAGTGCATTATAGTCACACCAGGGGTGTGGAACCCTGTACTTGGTGCTGACACACAATCTCACACATGAGCTTCTAATGCAGACAGATGATGTCTTGCTGGGAAGGGTGACTCCGGAGCTTCCTAGTTTCAGCTTTCAGTCAAGCTCACTATAAACTAGTCAGCAGAACCTGTGGGATGACAGATACCTGCAGATCTTTGCTGATGACAGTGGTTGGATAATTAATTTGGGCATAAGTCATGCTTGAATTGTTCTGCCAGGACATGCTAAGATTTTCCCCCTGACTGATTGTGGTAGAGGAACTGTTAATTTCCTCACCAATGTGCTTCCCTAGTCACTGAATCTTGATTTTGCAGAGGAGGGCCAGGGAACAATGACAAACCATTTCCTATATATTTGCCCTCTGTCCATAGTGGCTTTGTAGGTACATGATAGTCGACAAAGGGTTAGTAGAACTAAAGCAATATTTAGGACTTTTTTTTTTTTTTTTTTTTTTTTTTTTTAAAGAGAATTGACTTGACCTCCTTTTCTGATGTATGTGATTTAGATGTGATGTGATGTCTGGATTTTAGAAGCTAACTTGTAGCCTTGGCAGAAGGGTGAGATCCTAGAATTGAGGTGGAGATGACAGGAAGGAGCTGAAGTCATCAAAAACACAGTGAAACTTGCTGACAGTGCTGGGCAATTGACCGCTACACTTATTTTAATTGTGAAAGAAATAAACTGTTGTCTTACCTAAGCTGCCATTGTCTGGGTGCTTTATTATTCTGCAGTTGAAACCTCACCTTCAGTGTTAAATGGATAAGTACCTGGAGATAGAAGAGACCTACAAATGCAAGAAAATGCAGATGAAGAATGCTTTTAAATATATGAAAGAATAAATAATTTTATGTAGGTCTAGTAAAAATGTCATTGAGTGATATTTCACTCTGTGGTTCTTTTCTACCTGTTGGCCTCACCACATAAGCATCACTATCTACAAAGAGACCAAGGCAAGAGGAATAATTTTTGTCTTCTAAAAGTACATGCAACTTATACAAGCATAGAAATGGTTACGTTTTTGTAAAGTATGAAATTTATTACTATATTTCCATTGTCAAAATTTATGCTCTCATAATCTTGGTCTTTCCTTCTTGCCCTGTACAGGGCCCAAAGAGACTTGTGAGCTTCTTTAGCAACCTTAAACCTTATAGACTACAGGAATATCACCTATAGCATGACCTTTAAGAACAAATCCAGCTATCAGAACTTCATCACTTTCCATAGTCTAGTTCAAGCAACCATCACTGGGCATAAACACCATGACTGTTTTTCCTTTCTTGATGAATGGTCCTGACATCTTGCCTGACACACTTCCCGATAGCAGAACTTGGCTGTTTTGCTTCATTCAATTTCTGCTTTTCCCAGAACAATTTCCATCTCATGAGAAGAAGGATTTCTTTTCTATATTTGACGAATCAGTTATGGTGTCATGAAGATTCAATTTTGATTATAAAGATGTACATGGCTTGGAAACTTCTGGACCTCTTTCTGTTCTTAACTAGGTAAAAAGATCTTGTAAGATTTTTTTTTCAAACAAAAGGCATTGTTAGCATTTCCCCACCTACATCTTATAGGTATGTTGTGTCAAGAGGATACCTGGTCATCTACAGTGTATGAAGGAAGCCATTAGATTTATCTTTAGTATTTTAAAGATTGTCAAATGTGAATTATCATGTACTTCTCTAGGCTCTCCTGCAGTCACATCTTGTTTTGCTATATGTATACACTCCAGATCAAAAATTTAATTAATAAACTAAGTGCATTAAAAGATTAATAGTTTCAACAATATATTATAAAATTTCCAGCACAAGTATCTTTGCATTTTTGAGTTGATCTTTACCTTACAATATCCCTCTGATAACTAAGACAGCTATTAAGGGGCAGATGGCCAGAAGATTATATAACTTGTATGATAGGTTAAGGAACGTTCACTCTCCGGTTGTGAAAGTGAGACAAGATTTTTCTTATGCTACTCAGAATAAGATTCTGCATAAAGCTTATGAATGATTTATTTCTACCATTTTCCTTTTAGAACCAACAGTAGCCAAAACACAAAGGAAGCACATTTTGTGGTCAGTGGATGAGTGCAGCATATATCATGTTGTGTTCAGTAGAAACAAACCTACCTTAAGACTGTAAGTAGGGATAGCTTAGAAGAATTCCTTTTTAACTCTTCTACCACGTTGTCATTGGGCTTGCTATCCACAGTTCCCTGACTATTTGTATGATTCTCGAATGGCCACAAAGCCCAATTCAACCAAGAAAAAGTTTTCTTGGCTTTTAAAAAGCTTGTTTGGCATTTACAGTGATTGAACACTCTTATATCGGGTGGTAGACCTGGTGACATGCAGCACACTGGTGGGGATGATTTTGGCTTTCATGAAAAATCTATTAGGTGAAAAAATGAAGGGAAGAAAGTCAAGAACATCTAGATTTGGCTCCTGGTATTTCTAAGCCTTATTTCACCACTTTCCTCATGACTGGAATATGCTGGGGAAAAAGATGATTTCTGGCATAAATGCTACATAATTAACTTTAAATTGTAATTCAAAGAATACCAGTGAGGTTAGTCAGTGGAACACCAGCCACACACATATACACTAAAAACTAAAAGGTCATATAATGTCTGCTATGGATTCCTAGGTGTCCAAAGTATTTCTTACTAAGAGGTGGAGTACAGGTCTTCCTTTAACTTGAGTGGGAAAAAAATCTATAAATGAAGAACTCCTGTCTTTTTTTCTACACGTTGAGAATGATTGTTTTGTTTGACTGTGAAGCCCATGGTGTGCTCACTTCTCAAAGCTTGGTCACTTAGGCATTCTTCAGTAGACTGAATTTGTTGAATATTTTATCATTCTAAGTACGAATATAGAAATTCATTTCTCTTTTGGGAAACTTCAAACAACTTCATTTCTACAAGCAAGGTCAACAATTCTCCATGGGTCCCATCTTAGTCATTTGGAATGTTCTTAAAGGACAGAATTTTGACATGGGGGAGATGAAAACTCTACTTGGGAGTACAGAGCCCATCGTGCTCAAGACCCTCTTGACTAGCCTAACTTCCATTTTTGTGTGTCTGTAGCAGAGTTGCTTAGATGAACATTAGATACTAGTTGTGGCATGATGATGTTAGAACAAATGGCCAGCCTATAACTATCCATCCATATCTCCAGTTCTACAGGTTAAAGTACCTACTGTCTGTTTGGTTTCCTTTCTCCAGAAATAGATGTCATGCTTTGAATGTAAACTTCAGTCATCGGGAGGCTGAAACATAAAAATTTTCTCCCTGCCCTTTTCACTCACGTTCATGTTCTACCGTCTGTAATTCCAACAGCTAGCCATTGCCAACATCAAACGGAGGTCAAGTACCATGTTATTCACCAATTACAAAGTAAGAAGAATGGAGAAAGGAAAAAGCCAAGGGAGGCACCTCCATCCAGCAGGGCAGTAAAACTCTCTCAGTAGTTCCATGCCTGGGATTCTCTGCAAAATGTTGCTGGCAGGACTTGCTTCATCATCACTATACAGTTTTATGTTTCCCATTTTGGAAAACGACCATGTCTAGCCTGTAATTTCTCCCTTTTATTATGACATGTGAGAAAGTAGCCAAGACTGTCTAGGCTTAATTATCCCCATCAGGTTATTTTCGAGGTCAGTGTCTACAGTTTACGAACAAAGGGGCAGAGGGAAGAAACATGTTAGCCCAGCTTGGGTGGGGTGGAGGAGCACTCTGACTCCCTTCCTCCACGGCCACAATGGTGAATATGTGTCCTGTGTGTTTGCTTTGTGAGCTCATGGCTTAAGTTTAGAAGGCCCGTCAGCTGACTGGATATTTGGGTCTTTAAATAATCTTTAAAAAATATGACCCCATGCAGTATTCATGTTCCAGTCAGAGTTAATAAGACAGCAGTGCTATAATTGTCTTGAACTCACCATTTGCTCTTGTTTTTCTCCTTGTGGCACCGTCTTGCCCTTGAGTCTGAATGCTCATGTGTTCTGATTCTATGACCTCATCTGAATGTGGCAGTTGGACAAGTGGAGTTTGTCCTTTTTATATTTTGCAGTGTTTTCATTTGACACACCCTGGACAGTGGATGTGTTCTGAATGTCCTACATTTAGGCGTTTGTAATAATTAGCATAAACCTTTAATTACTATTTTATTATAGATACAGATTTTTTAAAAAAAGAACATACTATGGGCATAGAGTAAAATAACCATCTAAGTGAATATTCCGATATCAAAACATGAGATACTTATAAAGTATTAAATTGTATTGTATACCATCATGTCATTTGATGTAAGTTAGGTTATTAAATACATTAAAGATATACTCTATAGAATGAGATAATTCTGGAAATGTCACTCTTTACAAGCTACCTGTCATCCTAGCAGAAGCGTCAGGCCCCAGGTCAGACACAAAAGGTCTTTGCTGGTTCACAGCCATGAAAAGAGCCACAGCACTGAGATTCTCCTCAGCTTCCTAAACCACAGTGAGTTTCTATGAAGTACAGAGAGCACCTGATAGCGGCAGTCATAGTGGGCGGTGTTACAGCGGAGATCCCTGAGTCTTCTATAATGGGAGCTATGTATGGAAAACAGATCAATATTCCCCCTTCTCCTCATGGGAGGGAGATGTTGTATTTTCCAAACCTTTCCTATAGAAACAGTCTTCTTAAATATTTTTAAAAATGTCTATAAGCATTCTTGAAAATCCAGTTTAGAAAAAATTTGGAAGATTGCTCCACTTTCAAGATGTCAAAAGCAGTGAGACAGCAGTTTATTCATGGAGTGGTGCAGGTATTGAATTGTTTTCTCTATTTCTGTGTAATTAGGCTAAACTAAACTTTTGTAAGATCTTTTTCTTCCTGGTGGAAACTTCAACTGCTGAAGGTTGACTAGGTAACTGCATTTCACATATACTTTAGAATTAAAACATCCTTTTAATACATGATTTAAAATAATGTTTTAAAACATTAAAACATCTATTTTTATTATCATTTTCACACATGTGCATGTGCGTGGTAAGAGTGCTTGCACACGCATGTGTGCACATGTATGTGTGTGTGTGTGTGTGTGTACATGATACCAGGACTCACAGAGCAACTTTCAGAAGCTCATTTTTTTCCACTGTTGCTGCCAGGATTTGAACTCAGGTTATTTTTTTTTTTTTGTTCAACAAACACATTTTACCCATTGAGCCAATATTCAGCCCTGAAGGGTATTTCTGATGTTATAAATTTTAGTTCATTTTGCATTCCTCTATGTTTTTTGTGTAGTCCTTTAAGGCAAAGCAATATAACTGGTAGTAGTAAATGTCAAACTGTATTTACAGTAGGCATGTGATAATAATCTTAACATCTTATTAAAGTTAGCTTAATCATATAAGTGGACAATACACCTATAGATATTGTAATTCATATATATGAATATATAAATATAATATATGCATATATTATTGTATAATATATACATTCCTATATTTATATTATACAAACTAAAACACAGAGAAGCCATGTGTCTGTAAGTCACCTCAACAGAAGATGTGGGATTCTGACCCAGGAGTATCTAGAGGAGGACGTTTCCAATGCACTCACTATATTCTCTCAGTCCCCTGGACGCTCTCTATGCATCTTATCTCTTTGTGCTCAGTACTCTGTCTTCTTCCTTTTCTTGCGGTATATTGTCCTATAGCATTGCTACAGTTTTTGTTCGGTCCATAGCTGGTCTTCTTTCAAACTGTATATTCTCATCCACTGAACAGCTGCTTTCCATGTCTGCAGGGCTCAGAGAGAGAGGTGGGGAGCACTAGCTTTGGGAGGTTTCTCCTCACACATTACTATGGTTTGGGTAAATGGTCCCCAAATGCCCAGCTGTAGATCACTTGGTCACCAGCCTGTTTTAGTATTGGGAGGAAGTAGACCCTTTGTTAAGTGGAGCCAAGTGGCAGAAAGTTAGATCATTTGACAAATGCCCTCAAAGGCACCATTGGATATCTCATGTCTTCTTTGTTTGCTGCTAGGATGATGTAGATAGGCCTCTATACCAGGTTGCTCCGTGGTATACTTCTTAACCACAGGTATAAAAGAGATAAGGCCAAGTAAGCATGGACATAAATCACCCCCAGCCAGAATCAAAACTTCATTCTTCTCAATTGATACCTTAGGTATTTAGTTATAGTAAGGGAGAGCTGACTAAAGCACCCCCAACCTGCTTCATTTGCAAATGCTGTGTGTGCTCCACACACAGCTTTAACCCTTATTCCCATCCCTGCGTTCACCAAAGTGGCTTTTCTCTATTTACACTTCTTCATCTTACCTCTGTACTTGCGATAACATCCTGTAGTTTTCAAAGAGCTGCCATCAAGAGTAAGTGAATTAGTTTATACTCAGCAGAGAATGTGGATGTGGTAATAGTGGCACTAAGTAGGACCGAAAGGAAAAAGTTCCACACCGTACCTACCTCACAATGTGTCACCTACTTCCATAGGCAAAGTCCTTGCCTTGTTCCATTTTCTATTTTGTTTTATTATGTTTTTCCACAATCAGGATGTTACAATGAAGTAAGTTAGGCTACTCACACCTGGGGTGCCAAATTTAGAAAATGCCTCCAGATAGGTAATCAAGATAAATCCAGTTTTACTATTATGTGTGCACATGATCACACACACACACACACACACACACACACACACGTCCCAAATATATAAATTATAATTAAAAACTTCAATATTCTGTCACCTCTCTGGCTAGTTGTAGCATTGGCTGATCTCCAGATGCTTCTTCTTACTGTTCTTGAGAGAATGGTTATTGTGTGGGGTGACAGGCCCCAACTCCCGAGCAGGACAACGAAAGTTCTTTCTTCCCATTTGTGGGGTCTGGTCAGTTTCTGTTCATTGTAGTTTTTCCTAAGAGCAAAGTTGTCCCTTTTTTTTTTCTTTTCTTTTTCTTTTTTTTGTGAAGATCTATTTCCAGACTTGGTCTTATGAAATATCTGCAGCTGAAGATAATTTTATTCCTTTTTTTTTCTCTCTGTGTAGCCCTGGCTGTCCTAGAACTTGCTGTGTAGACCAGACTGTCCTAGAACCCAGCGATCTGTCTGCCCCTGCCTCCCAAGTGCTGGGATGAAAGAGCATGTGCCACGACTGCCTGAAAAAAATCATTTTGTTTAAAGTCTCTATTTTCTGAAGATTATGTAACAAATGTAACTGTCTTTACTCTTTATGGTGATAGAAATAAAAAAGCGTTCCCTGAAAAGATAGTAAAAATGACGGGACTTTCTTGCTAAGATAGAAAAAAAATCTGGGCTGGGAAGATAGCTCAGTGGATAAGAACACTAGATACTCAGAGTAAGAGAACATGTGTTTGAATCCTCACAGTACATGGAAAAGCCAGGCATGCCTGCATGGACCTGTGGTCCTAGGGTTGGATAGCAGGCACTGGCAGGTGGCGGGACTCTGATGGCCACGCACACATTAGGCATAAGAGTGGGCTTTATGAGAACCTATCTCAAAAACAAAGGTAGAATCAAATGGAGGAAATCATCCACTTACTTTCTGGCAATTTCCTCTGGCCTCAAGGAGTTTATATAGGGTCACTCACATACAGGTGTATAGGTATATGTCACACGCACATACACACACTCACACCTGAAAGAATCAACCAAACTATACTAAGCAAACACAGGAGCATTGCAATGCAAGAGCATAAAGCATAGCAGAGACAGTTGTAATGACATCCTTCCAATACAGTCTGGCATCAGTGACAAAACTGTGGCTTCAAGCTGGGTTGGCTCACTGTTCCTTTCATAGCTTAGGTCCTGTGAGAATATGAAAGATGATTTATCACTTTGGGTCACAAGCAAGAACCAGTGAGGCCAGAAACTCTAACACTAAAAAACAAACAAACAAACAAACAAAAAAACCAAAAAACCAGACAAAACTGTTATTATCAACGGGAAATGAGTTTTTACATCACCTTGACCTCAAAGGCCAAGTCTGAGGGTATCTGGCGGTGTCTTAGGCAAGGTGTGCAGGAAGAGAATGAGTCACCTCAGTAGGGGTTCAGTCTTAGTGTGACCCCATTAATCTAAAGGCTCTCTGATGCTCTCTGTCTGATAGAGCATAAACAGAAGAAAGAGGCTCCTCCCACCTCAGGATTGTTATAAAATGTCCCCCCACCCCACCTCTCGCAACACCCAAGCATCATCAGAGACTGCTTTTAAGGGCATTTTGATAGATGGCATTCTCTGCACCGTTCATTGTGGGAGGTGGGGAGGAGAACAGGCAGTTTCTGTTGCAGTAACCAGACTCCTCCACCCGCTCCAAACCTGACACTGCGGGAGAGAATACACACCTCTGCTTGTTACCACTTGCCTTCTGTGGCCTGTGGGATTCCTTTCCTCAGCTTTTCTGCCTCTTCAAGGCAAAAGTAGCAGGGCAATGGCAAAGAAACAAGCCTGCGCTGTCCCTGAAACACAGGGAGCTAGTGTTCACACTCCCAGGAAGGCATGCTGCCTTCAGTAAAGGGTGTTGCTACAGGGATCCTTACTTTCCAATGCTCCCCCTGTCCCTGCCCCCAACCCCTCAAAAGAGTTTACTTATAGCAAATGTGCCCAAATGCCCGACCTTGACAAACATGGCTCCCCACAAAAGCAAATCTACAGTGGGTTCTCATGATGGAAACACCAGTGGTTTGCCTTCCCCAACCCCTAACTTCTACCCTGCTGGAATGGGTTTATATAACACACACTTATGTTCAAATGCTATGGAGAAAGCTTTTGCTTTTTCTATGTTCAACTTCTTTTTTTTTTCTTTCCCTCATTCACCAGGGTATTTCAGGGTAATGAGGTTTTTGTGACTATTCCCATGATAAAATTATGTTACCATTACCATCATGTTTTTTTTTTTTTTTTTTTTTCACAAAAAATGAATGGCCAAGTTCAGTATGTTTAATAACTTCAGGCATAAATTTTTCTAGTGCTTCAAAAATGGGTTAACACCCTTAAACACATTGAGATGGCTCATTTTGAACACCGACTTCTCTGTAATACACATGTACACCCTCATGATACCTGGATATGTTGAGCCTGGATTGTCTGGAAAGGGCCCCAGAAAGCAGAATATAGGTAAATTCCAAAAACATAACTTCCTGTGCTCTTCAAGGCTCAAAGAGATAACAGTCACCCCCTGGCTAAAGGGGTGGCTGTCACATTGTGCATATATCCTTGTGGTTGTTGAGAAAAAAAAATCAAGCCTTTTACTTGCCTATTTTGTGTCTGTTCTCTAGCCTTGTGCATGGAACCAAGTGGATTTTCCCCAAGGTAAGCATGGATTTTCTCTCAGCTAAGTTGTTGAATACTGTGAGCAATTCCCCCACTGTAGATTTCTGAGCTCCTCTGGCCAATCTTGGGCAGCTTGGCTCTGAGAAAATGACAGGAAACTTGCTAAGGGAACCAGCCAAATCATGGGATTGCCATTCGCTCTGAATTTCCTTCTTTTCCTTCCAGGAAGAGATTGATATTCATAGTGGGACACTTGCTAGAGGTAACGAGACACTTCTAGAACAGTAGGTTGGAGAGGAAATGGTTTCCTGCCCTATATTTTAAGAATATTCTCTTTTGGCAGTCTATAATCTCTTAAAAATGATCTTGCTTTCAGATAGCTGTAGATATGTCATTTAGTGCTGTGGATATGAATGTGGGGCTGATAGATTGAGATGCCCAGGATGGATTGCAGGCTTTTCATGACCATAAATCCCTTGTCAAATCCTCAGCATGATAGAAGCTCTTTGGTAGATAACATAAACTCATTAATCACCACGCTCTTAAACTAAGTACCACAGAAGGAATTCTAAATGTTCCATGTTCCAACACTATCCCCCCCTTTTAAAAAAATGCCCTTCTTTATCAATTCATGCTGTTCAAGATAGCTTAAGTTACTGCCATGAAAAGAGACTGTGTACCAAGGGAAAGGAAGGACTGGAATCTGGAGGGGATGGGGAAGGGAGGCAAAAAGATTAAATTCTGTCTCCAATCCAAAGGAGATCACATGTTAGCTTCCCTGTCCCCATTCTCTGCCCAGAGAATGCTGGCAGACTTCCAGTTTGTTAAAACAACAAACCACAGCTGACCTTCCCTCTGAATCCACAGATGCAAGGATGGATTATTTACCTAAAGGGAACTGTTCTCTGAAGAATAAAAGCAAGAATGCATTTTAGGAGTGGTTGCTTCTGATCCCTGCACAAAAGTAGTCTTGATCAGGGGGTAAAGAAACAAACAAATAAAAAAAAAGAGCAACCACCTTACCGAGACTCTGACAGCTCAGGCAAAGTGGCTGACCCTCAACCTCACCCCACCCCCAGTACATTCAACACAGATATGCTTTTCTGTTTTAAGGTTTTCCTACCTACCAAGCAATGGCATACCAGAAACAGCTTTCTTGCAGGAATGTCCTCCTAACCCCTGAAACAAAATAATGTTTCATAGTGTTGGTTTAATGCTGGGCTTTCTGCCTACATTTACCATCCAAGAGAAGCCTCTAAGATTCAACTTCATTGGCACATGAAACCGTTGAACTGAAGTTTCTGTGTTCATACATTTGTTGCCAATACATGGGGGTTTATAAAGAAAAAATTCTGCATGCCCAGACTAATAAGAAGGACGAGGCGTATCTTTTGTCATATAAAATCATATCATTGAAGCAACCCCCCATCCACAACAAGGTTAAAAGTTCTGTTGAGTATCCAAAGGGAAGAGACAATTGTCAGACTTACACCTCGGTGTCCCCAGGAGTCATGTCTGAAGCCACAGACCCAATCTGGGGCAGGAGATTTGCTAAGAAGGCTTGTTTCCAGGTAGAATTTTGTAAATCCAAATCTTTGATAAGTGCACGGGGCAGTGACTGGTGTCTATGACTGAATAGTTGTTGAGCCTTTAAGATATGATTGGGCTCACCATAGTGAGAAAAGAGTACAATCACATTAAACACCAGGTAGGATTTCAAAGCTCATCAGATACGCATTTACAAAGGATAGGCAAAGCGGCACTTCTCAAAGGAAGAGAGAGAGAGAGAGAGAGAGAGAGAGAGAGAGAGAGAGAGAGAGAGAGAGAGAGAGAGAGAGGCGAGAAATAAGAAAGGAAGGAACGAAAGACAGACAGGAAGAAAGAAGGAAGGAAGGAAGGAAGGAAGGAAGGAAGGAAGGAAGGAAGGAAGGAAGGAAGGAAAAGCACATTAAGACAAATGGGTTGATTTGGCTTTGTCTTGCTTGACTGGTATAGGAAAGCCTTCTGAAAGGATCAAATTACAACCTAGCCTCCAGATCAAAGGATAACCACTGCTGTGGTAGGTCAAGCTGATCTGAACTGTGTCAGCCTGATCAGCATGAAATCCTAAACTATGGGTCCAGAAAACACAGCTCTCTCAACCGAGACCTGCCTGGACCAATTAACCAAAGTATTTGCTTTTTTGCCTCCGAGGAAATCTGATATGGTTTCATTGGGCAGGCTAGTGTGCTGGAATGAACACACACACACACACACACACACACACACACACACACACACACACACACACACACTGAATTTCTATATTGTAGCTTAGCTATGTGGGTTCATAAGTTTAAAATGAAACTATCCACACACACACACACACACAAAATCACCGAATAGCTATTCACTGAAAGAATAAGGGTCCAGAATGTAGGTTGAACATGTTATAAAACACACAATCTACGTGATGGAAATCTTGGTGTATATGTGGAGGGTGACCTGGCAAAGGAAATAGATGGTAAATGGTAAATGGTATGTGTCTGTTTGGTGGACTGGGCTGTGGTTTTCACACACTAGTTAAGGATGCTTGTGCTGTTTGCCTTTTTTTTCCCCCTTTTTGATTGAGATTTAAAATATTAATCTTTGAACCTGGAGTAAAACAAACTGCCCTCCTTGATGTGGATGGGCCTCTTCTAAGCAGGTAAGCCTTTGTAAATGGAAAACTTCCCCTGAGAAAGGAAGGCTGTTCTCAGCAGATTGCTTCTAGACTAAAGTAGCCACTCTTTGGAGTCAGCTTTCCTTTCATCCCTTCAGAGTTTGGATCTGTCAAACTCCATGATGGTTTTACACACACACACACACACACACACACACACACACACACACACACACACACACACTATACTAAATTCTTTACTTTAAAATACTTTATGATGTGTTATTTCAGTTTTTTTTATTTGATGGTATGAGGCTGGTACAATGTCCCAGTGCCCTCAGTATACACAGGCATAGGGCATTCCATCATCTATCTAGAGACAATTGTTGGTATAAAGCCTGTAGCAAATCCATACACTTAGACTCAAGTGAACAAGACAAAGGAAAGGTCCTTCCATCACTCTATGAGAAGCCTTGTTTCTATGTGATTTCTTGGGGATATCCCCAAGTACCACCCTGGGTCAAACACTGAGCTGCCCCCCACCAATGCTTGCTTTATGCTCTCCCTTTGACATGGTTTATCTTGTTGAGGTGTGTCCAGCTTTCTGTGCTGACCACTCCCCTCATTCATGAACATCCTTTCATCCCTTGACTGATGGATTTGGCTTCCCTGTGTGCCTATTTAGAATGCAAGAGATGCCTGCTTTTATGTTAGATTGCAGCACAAGCATTGACAGTTTGTCCGTGGGAGCCAATGGCCTGGTTTGAGGTGAATAATCAGCTTTTATTTTGTGCTATATTTCTTCTAAGTTGTAATCATTTGTTACCATTTTTCCTTCTTCTTCCCAGAGTTAACTTATAGTGAAAAGGGACTTTAGGAAAACTGCAAGTGTCCGAACCCCTGAAGGGACACATCACACAGTCACAATTCAAATAATGAAAAAGAACAACACTCTGGAGTACAGACCATGGGGTTCTCCACCAGGGCATAGCAGCCAACTGTGCAACCTCCGTGCATCCATAAGCAAGGGCTTCAGAGCTGCATTTTAGACTGAGATCAGGTTTGAAACTCTGTAGCATCAGGTGAGGGAAAAGGTGAGCAAGGGGAAGAATTAATGAGGGGCTGCGGGCCACACAGCTGCCACACTGTTCTCCTGAGCACTAGACCGAGAAGCCACTGATTTTTGCCTCCAGTATTAGACTCCTATAACTTAAAACAAGCCCCTTTAACAAATTGGCACCAGGCAACATGTCAACACTTCGTTGGTTTCAGTAGAATTAGTTTTCTAAATGCTCTTTTCTGAAGCAATTTTTGTAGTTGAAAATGCATTACAAGGAACATTTACTATACCTACAGTAAGGGGATCCAGTATCTGGCATTTAGGGTTTTAATCAGCAGAGCTGCACACTGAACACACACACAACACCACCCGATATTGAGGCAGCCCCCCCACTTTAGTATCAGTGTCAATAAACCTAGGGGGTTCAGGTTATTTTGTCCAGTATTCACTGTAAATAATATCCTGGACTTGATTGTATCCACCCAAAATGAACATGGCTAATAGCCTTGCAAAGATGCCTAGGCAGGCTGTGATGTAACAGCCTTATATAACTCAGGCTCTTTATATACCCCATGCCAAAAATACTGTGTGGTCATTCTGCTAGCTCACTGATAACATACCAGGGCTAGAACAAAGTCAGGAAGTCACAAGTCTACACTGGTGGACAGACTCAAACACAGCTAGACCCAATCAGAGTTTCTGAATACTCAGTGCTCTCGACTTGTAACTTGTTCTGTGGGTCGTCGTCCTAGAACCACAAACCATAAATGTAAGCAGCACCAGAGTATGCCCAGTGAGAAATCCCATTTCCTCTGGGTACTTTTCTTATAAATCTTAGCTTTCTAGTACTTGTGGCTTTGTTTGTTGCTTGCCCCTCCCCCACCAATTCCTCTGTTAAGGAAATGAAGAACAGATTCTTTCTAATGCCATGATTATAAGAGATTATGGGTCCTAATATAATAAGCCATTAAACTGCATTTGAATTGTTTCACCCCTTTGTACATGAAGGAAGTCCAGGTAGCATTTGTAGGGTTAGTATCACTAGTATCATTTGCAAGGGGAGAGGGAGCTGCGTGAGAATGTGCCCCAGGTGAGTTCTCTTCAATCTGCAAGCAGGAAGTAGCGACAAATGGCCTTGCTCTCATTTCCTCCTTCAAGACTTCCTGCTTACTTGTCTGTAGGACATAGAGAGCGCAATGCTAATTGTGAGCATAGGTTTGGGATCATGTGTGCCTGGGGTGAGTCCGAGCATTGCTGCTTCTGCTAAGTACTAAGCTGATGATGTAAATCCTCCCAATCTCGATTTACATATGTGTGAAATAAACAGAGTTTAAATTTTCCATCTTTATGAAGGTTACGGATAATGGTGCAGACTGCTCAGAAAAGGAGATAAAAACTCCTGGTTTTTACTATTCTGGTGAGGATTCCAATGGGAGATATACTGTATAACCAAGATTGAAGACCAAGTATTCAGTAGGTTGTATGTGGGGTCAGAATTTGGTTCGTGTTGGAGCAGATTTCAGAGACCTGTTGGGAAAGCAGACAAGCATTCATGAGTAGCCACACTTGAATAGCAAGGTCAGTGTGAACATATTCAACCTCACAGACCCCCTGCAATAAAAAAAAAAGAAGAAGAAGGATCCAAAACCCCTTTTTACTTTCCGGGCAACTGCACACGTGTCTATACAAACAAATAAAAACAAAATACTTTTAAAAACAAACTTTCTTTATAAATTAAATTTTATTTAACAAATGCAGGCAATTAAATCAGTGGCCATTTTCTGCCTTCTATTTAACGTCCACTGTTATCTGTTTGGGCTGAAGAATTCTGTCCTGCATCCATACCCCAGGAAAAGAGACGTCTTTTGATTGATTACTCAATACAACATTTCACGTGGTTGAGTCTATCTTTTTTTATCATTTAATTTTGTCTTTGTGTGTTTGATCCATTTGACTTCCCTAACATCAGTTTTGAAAAACAACAATAGACCAAATCAAATTTGGGACAATGTCATAATGCAGGCTGGACATGAATGTCAAACTCCTTTGGTGGCTTCGTGCTTTTCTCAATATTTCAACACCCTGGGAAGAATGTTGGCAGTGAAATCAGACTTGATTTCTGACTGCCTATAGCTTTCCACATTTGAAGGCAGAATCCAGCGGTGATAGACAGTATTGGTGACTGGGTAGCTTTGAAGTTAATTTGTAGTATAGAATAAAAACATAGGAACCAGTAAGATCTAGTTGGATTCATCTAGACTTAGGCAGAATTCTCTATAACTTTCCTCTATCCTTGTTTTTTGTTTTTTTTAACAGTCTCAGTATCTATCTATCTATCTATCTATCTATCTATCTATCTATCTATCTATCTATCTTCTGTATGTGAGTTCACTATCAATCTCTTCAGATATACCAGAAGAGTGCATCAGATCTTAATCCAGATGGTTGTGAGATCTTAATCCAGGTGCTTGCTTGGAATTGACCTCAGGACCTTTGGAAGAGCAGTCACGGCTTTTAACTGATGAGCCATCTCTCAAACCACAAGTCTCACTATTTTGCTCTGGCTGTCCTGCAGCTCATTATGTAGATTATGCTGGCTCCCAGAGATTCATCTGCCTTTGCCTCCAGAGTTCTTGGATTAAAGGCATACCTCTGTTTTATCATTCAGTTGATTCTGTATGATATCGCAAGACAGAGGGTAATTTTGTATCTTTTTTTTGGTTTATTGCAGTCTCCCTGTAAAAACTGTGCTAAGATAAATGGTACTAGAAAGAAAGCAAAGAGGTTTCTTTGGTTCAGGAAAATGGTTAAGTAAAAGCATAAGCAAGAAGGAAGAGAGAAGAATCATAAAAGTAGTTGTAGTTATCAAAATGCTAAAGACCCCAGCCTCTTTGGTTTGATAATCCCAACCCCCAAAGGTCTGGGTTTGGGTCAATTGTCTCTTGGAGGCTTCTTTGATCAAATTCTTATTACAAACTTGTACCAACTTAAGATTTTTTTCTTCTTAAATACTTAAAAGTCTTCCTAAAAAGATGCCTTTAAGTTAAAGCAAGAAGATTACATTAGATGTACTAAAAGAGAAAAAGAAAAGAAAAAAAATATAACCATCTAATCTAGTACTCCAACTCCTTTACTCTGTGATCATTTCTTGTGCAGATTTTCCTTGGCAATTCTATCAACATTTTGCCACCATCTTGGCACCCCCCCTTTTTTTTTCTCAAGAGTAGCTTATGAACTTATTTACACATTTACTGCTTCTTTCCCTCAAAAATCTATTATGCTATGCTTTTGTTTACTGACAAATCTCTAGCTCCTAGAGCAGAAGATTCAATACCTAGAGCCCTTGCATGTCAAGCTTTGTTAGATGAATGAGCACACTGGAGATTTACTGGCTCTACAAGGCAAAGCTCAAGAAGGGTCCTAAATGAAGGGTGGAAAAAACAATTTTGAAGCCTTTGCAGATCTAACTCAATGTTTTCAATGATAGTTCCCAAAAGTAGCAAGACTGGGAACGAAATACACAGTAGAGGGTTGATTTTCTTACTTGAATAGTGAGGGAAACCCCTGGGTGGGGGTGGGGAATGAAAAATGGTATCCAAAAAGAACCCAATACTAAAATAAAGAATTTATCTGACAGCTCTGTGATTTCATTTAAGGAATTAAAACTAAGAAAATTAACAAAGAACAGAACTCTCACTTTTTTGGTTTACCCAATGGAACTCACTGGTTATCTGCAGAGCACATCTTTTTCAAGCCAAGAAGTGTCCTTATCTCCCCAAATGCTCTGCACAATGCACCTGCACATTGTCTTTACTTTTGTGCTTTTAAGCTACAACTCCAATTGCTCTTATTGGGTTATCAAGGCCAGATGTAATTATTTAATTGAAGCAACAGTTGGAAATCCATAGAGTAGAAGAGATGGAGGCTTGAGGAGCTAAGAAAGCATCCTCTCTAGCTCTATGCAATTTTTAGTGAGTTTTAAAATATGACTAAATGTTGTTTGTGGACGCTGTAGGTTTGTCTGTCTCTCTGTCTCCCAGCCTCTGTCTCTTTCCCTCTCCTTCCATTCTGTCGGTATATGCGTATGTAAGTGGGATTAAAGGTCATATTTCAGAAACGACTTCTTTCATTTGACAACTTGAATCTCAGGGACTGAACTCAGGTTGTCACATTTGGCAGAAAGCTCAGTAAGCCAGCACTCCCACCCTACAAGTCACCATGTTTAAATGGCTGTACTCATCCTATCACCATCATTCTGAACTATGGGAGAAAAATCCCAAGTGGCAGATGATTCTAAAGGGTGATTCCTATCATAATGACATGCAGTAATGCGGACTTGCTTAGTCATTCACACCAAAGACTTTGTCATTTGTCAGATCACACTAAAAAAGAAAAAATCGTCTTGAAGGACATCTCACTCAAACTTTTGTCCTTTTGACTCTCTGGATGAGAAGAGAGTGAGTGAAAGGAACTTTTGTGAATTTTTTGAATTTGTGTTACTAGAGAGGAATCACTTCCAATAATGACTGGAGATGCCAGAGGCTTGCATTCCCAGAATTAGATAGAGAGATTAATGCACTCCCTCTTGCTTCCAGCCTTGACCTTTTCCAAGTGAGTCAGCAATGCACTTTTAGTTGACTTTTTGAGCTTCTTAAAAAAATACATTTAAAACATTTCCAGTGTCTAGGTCTTTTGCATCTTGAACAAGGTGTTGGACAAGACACAGAGGAACAGAACTGAGTACATTTACTGGAGCCAGGGAGAATGCACACAATATAATCTAAAGCCAAGCACGTAGCTGCTCAACAGCTCTGAGTTATTTAGGGGTTCTATTTATGAGGTTGAGAGGAGAATTGGACTGGTCCTCAGTGGGCAGAAATAGGGTAGATCCTCACTCTGGTTGACAGACGTGTGGTTTTAACTTTGGGAGATCTACAGTGTGCTGGGTGCACATTCCATAATTTTAAGCCTCTGTATGGTCTCCCAAGTATTCATATGAAATGATATTCCGTGGTTTTACTCTTATGTTTGAAGGGCAATTTCTCTCACTGTGTTTCTCAATATTGGTTTAAGTAAGACTTGTCTTTCTGCTCTTCTTCCAGAAACTATCTAACCCAAAATTCCTCACAGGAATAGAGTTTCTGTATTGTTTCTATCAGAAGGACCAGGTATGCTTTGCCTGAAGAGTTGTCCTGAGTTTTGTCTGGTTGCTGTACTATTCCTATGCAAATCAGTGTTCCATTAGAATGTTCCTTTAGTGTTTGAGTCCCCTGAAGGCAGACACAACTATTTTCTCCTACTTTAACCAAAGTTGCCATTGCCTGAAAGATTAACTAGTTGAGTTGAAGCTTGTGTAGCAGAATAGTTAAGGTAAGTTTCACAGCAGCTTGGCCATTGGATAGCACCAAGTCACAGAACACAAAAGCAGTAACCCTGTAAGAAACTGTCTTGATTCATATGTGATGAAAGAAATCTACATGTCAAGAGAGGAAGAAAGTGGGAAATATGGTTCTCCTTGTGGGACCTGGCAGTCAGAACAGCCATGAAGTCAGGGGAATGAAACAGGGGTAGATGATGAAAAGCAGAATGCTTTGGGTCCAGGTACACTTTGTGTGCCACTGGGCTAGCCAATATCTGGATGCCATCAATAAAATTGACATTGTTCTCATTGACATCTTAGCCCTCGTTTTGGTGAGAGGTTGTACTATCATAGGCTGGAAATCTCTAGACTTTGTTTTCTATTGTGACTTGTTCCATGTTTATCAGATTTTCCTGCCCCAAATGAGGCATCTGTAATTTAAGGATATGAGGAGTCACTCTCCCAAACCAACATCAGATTTAGGAATGTATGATTTTCCAGAGCCTCAGCTCTAACACCCCCCAGATGTGTGTAAGCTGTGGTGGCAAATCCATCCAGATGTCTCTGATTGCATCTAGTTGGTCTTAACATCTTTTCTCATCTTGTGTGTTCCCTCCATTTAATCTGCTGTAAATCAGTATTGCTTTGATTACTTATTATTATTTTTTTTTTTTGAAAAAGGAATTTTGAGGAAATTCAATGATGTGAGTGTGGAAAGAGTTAACTTCATAAAGTTATTCTGAGGTCCCAAAATAAATCAGGGAGCATCGGAGAATCAGAGGAAGTTGAGAGCTGACACAGCCTTCTAGCTTTGGTTTTATGCCTCATCCATTTCACCCTTACAGGGAATCACCTTTATCAGGTCACAGACAGAATCTTATTTCTTCCATTAAAAACAAAAGCAAATAAAATCTTCATTTGATCCTATGTCTCTGCTACCCACTGCCCTAATATTGTACTCACCTTTCAAGCAAATCCTTTTCATTGGATACATTTTTCCTGGAGTTAAATTCTTACTTGAATTTCAGAAAAACTTACTTTCCTGTTCTTTGTTTGTCTGTTTGTTTGTTTTTTTTTGAGGGTGTCACTAGTCATTCCAGTGACACTTTTATGCCTTTTGTATCTTATCTCTTAAACCTTGACACAGACTTAGGGGAATTTCTTGGACCATCTGTCTTCTTGATTTATTCTGTTGGTTATCTCATTTAATACTCTTCTTAAAGTTTAAATTTCAAAAAGGTTAAATCATTACTTTCATGCAATTATATAATGAATACATGGCCAATATTTATTATACCCATTAATCAATGAGAGGACCAGTAAGGTATTAAAATTACATCAAAGGAACAGTTGAAGAGTTATGTATTTATAGGCACTTAAGGAAAGGAGTATATTGTAGAGTAAAATGTTTGCCTACTCTTTGTCTCTGGTTTGGGAAAGGAAATTCTATGTCTTCTGAATATCTTGAGTAGAAGGAGAGTCTTTCATATGTCTGGTGACTCCTGGGATCACACTTGAATTTCTAGTCAGGAAATGACTCATGTCAGGCCAGTAGTAATTTCAATGGCTGGACCATTTTGGAACGATCAACACTGTGATTAGACTTCAGACCACATGATATTAGCCTGGCCTAAGCAGAAGGAAGCTGGAAATTGATTTCTTGCCCATGTAATAAAATATCAGCAATACTCTATCTAAACACTTATAGTTAGCTGGCCTTCCCTGGTCATTGACACACACCAGTGTGCCAAAATGTTGACTCATCTTGAACTTGGGAACATCCAATTGAAGTACAGTTCATCAAGTAGCACAGACTGACTTAGTTCTTCTGTCTCTTCATCTTGTTTGTAGTTCTCATAAATAACTGTAAGAATGTGTTAAGAATGTGTGACCCTAAGACAGAGATAGGTTGGCCAGCCTAACCTAACCTTTACCAGAAACGGTGTGTTGTTTGGAGGACAAATCCAAATTTACTCATTTTTTTTCAGGGGACCTCAGTGTGAGCATATGAGAGCAATGTAGAATTTAGACAAGCTTTCGTCTTGTCTTGTCTGGCTTCGTGAGCCTTGGAGAACTCTAAGGCTGCTGCTTTCCTTTGCTGCCTATCTGTTAGTAATAAATCTGTTTCATGGAATTTTATACTACTATTTTGTTACATCAGATCCCAGCAACTGTGTGTACAGTGAGCATGTCTCACACCTAAAGTTCTTCTCATTTCTTTAGCCCTAAATTATTATGAAAAATCCAACTTTCATAATTAAAATATAATTGCACATAGAGTGTTTTCTTTTTGAATTCCATAGAGCATCTTGGTAAAATTATCAAATATAAAAGTTCCTGGAACTCTGACATTTATGTTGAAAGTGAGGTGATTCCCCAAAGAACTATACTCTGGACCTGTCATGTCCCTACCCTCTTCATGTGACTAGTGTTAGGTATTAGAATTGTTTTCAACTGAGAAATTATATGTCTCACTACCAGACAAATTCTTTAAGCATATTTATAACCATACTTCATCTAGAATCTTAAAACCTCTACGCTCTTTAGGGTAATAGTCCTAAGCATTTCTTCTTAGTATTAATCTCAGTGCCAATGTTTAGTCTAGAAGTGCTCTTTGGTTGTCAATGAGTATGAAGACAGTCACATTGGAATGAACCCCAAGCTTACTTCACCCAATATTCTCAACAGATTTATGTGGCTTTTAATGGGGTATTGATCTGCCCCATGGCTCATCTTCGGGTCTTGTCTTCCTCTTTCATTTCAAATCCCACCTGTCACCAAGTTCGCTGAATTCTGTCATCTAATTTCATCCTCAGCTTGGTGGGGTGTTGTCACCTCCCCTGCTAACCTGTTGGTGTGATGCATGCTTACCTTCTCATTAGATGAATGTGTCTAGGCTTCCAGCGAGTCTCCCTGTGGTTCACACCAGTTAGCGTGTTTTCAACACACAACTATAGTGATCTCATTAAAGCCAGTCAGATCAATGAGATCATATCAAACTCTGGAAAGTCTTCTGATCTCACCAGAATAAAACCATCACATCCTCAGAGAGGGCAGCTTACACTGGTCTTCACCTGGCATCCAGGTCTCCAGCCTGCTGTTCTTTTTTGCCCTTTTGATGCCAGCCATTTGGCCTTTTTGATGACTTCACTTTGCCACCTGCTTACATCTACTGATGTGTTTCTTTCTTATCCCCATCTGTAATTTTCCTCTTCTCCATCTTTAACTGTTTCCTTGGGAGATAACCTTCGGTCAGTCTCCTAGAATTCTGTCAGTTGCTCCTACCCTCCGGCTCTAATTTCTTCTTCTACACTTTTAGCATCAGAGCACTAACCACTACTGACTATTATTTATGATGTATTTATTTTCTTTTTCATTGGAAACAAGCTCCATGGCATAGTACTTTTTTTCATTTGTTTCTTAGTTTGTTCTGAAAGAGCATCATACTCCATAGCTTAGCTTGTTCTCAAATTCACAGTCTCCTGCTTCAGCACCCCAACTGCTGAGTACTGGGGTGCAGGCATGACTTGGGTGAGCATTTCGGCTGCTTGCCCACCCCCTTTCCTGTTTTTCTTATGCTAATGCTCAGAAGAAATTTGGACACATAAGAATTTAATAAACATTTATTGGGCAATAAGTGGTTATATATTTAAATTGCTGGGAAGTAAAGACACACATCACTAGCAATTTTGTATGCAAACAAAAGCTGTTGAGCATAGTGTTTTGGTGGTGTGGTAATTATTTCCAGGGCTTAGAATTGATTTAGGAGCCAGCTTGCAAGTCATTAATAATGTCAATTTAATTACTTTACAGTTACAGCTCATTTTGGACCCTAAACTGAATCACCAATCTTGAACACCACCTTATACATCAGGCTTAGCTCTGGTGATGATGTACTGAAACTGCTATTTATTATTTTTTGCAATCTTTTCCCTTAGTCAATAGTTTTCCATTTGCACGTAGTTTTTCCACACTTGAACTATTAAAGTGGTCCTGTGTTTTAACTATGTTAATTTACTTTATGCTTTTGTTGTGTTGTTCCCGTATGCAGCCTAGAAAAAGAGTGTGTAGGCATTGCTTCCCTTGCCCTGGTGTGAATGAATTGCAGGGGCACAGTGTGGTGAATGAGAGATGCAGGAGACAGGACAGCGGTGTCCCTGATCAGAGAGTGAAGACAGGAAATAAGAGGTGCCAGAGGGTTTCTTTTTCTTCCTTTCTTTCCTTAAATTAAAGAAATGTCTATACTTGGGGAGCATTGAAAACATAATTGCGGTCACTGTGGTGTCCCTCAAGAATGTGACTTAGGAGACAATGTCTGTGTAGTGCATCATAGGCTAGCTTTCAGAGGAAAGATGTGTAATTCAGTGTCTGGCTGAATTCAATGAAAAGAACAAAGTTGAGTCTCATGAGGAAAGAGAGTTTCGAAATATAACATCTGTCAAGATCCAAGGTGAATGGAGCCACCACCTCTCTCTCTCTCTGAAGCTAGACTTTCATTCTCATTTTGAAGGCTAGGACTGCCTGTTCCAAAAATGAAGTCATGTTACTCCACATGCCACAAAGTACGCCTTTCCTGGAGGGAGTCCCCCAAGTCATTCTAGCATCAAGGCTTCTAAATGGCCATTTCGTCTCCTGGGGAGTTGTGAGAAGGTGCCAATAAGAAAAATGGGCAAGTGAGTGAATTTGATTCTGTATTCTGTCTTGCAAGTGTATCCAGAACCCTGCCATGACGCGTGGAAAGATGAGGTAATCTCGGTCAGTGATAGATCAGAGGCTATGACACGAAAAGCATTAAGGGTAAATGAAGGCAGGTCCTTAATTAGCAACAAGAAATGTGTGCCATAATGATGATATGAGTCTAACTCCTGTGTGGATTGTTATGTTGATGGAGTGGGAAGTGACCCTTACTTTTTTTTCCACACAGTGCTGCTGTGTGGAAAAGGTTAGGACAATTGAAGCACAAGTAACTTAATAATATCTGTATGTGCTGTCCTAAGACCCAAAATCCAGACTATATTGCAAATCTGTAAGAGAAAGAATGAGAGAGTAGACACATCTTTTCTCCCGAAGAACAGGCTTTAGTTCCATGAAGAGGGAGATTAGTTCACCTTTATGACCATAGTAAACACTTAGATTTCATAAATATGGATTAGAAAGATGAATAAATTCAAAAGTTTGAAAACATGACCAGTGTATAATTTCAAATATGTAGTCAGGTGGAGTTGTGCAGATGATGGTAAATTATGAAACAGGCCCTGCAAAAGGAGATCATTACCTTTTTTCTAATTATGGAAAATATCTTGTTTACCTTAGGGATTTCTTTTGAAATTTTGTACTTTACTATATATGCTAGAATGTCTAATATAAGATAGTAAACCAGTATGAAATCACCAGAGGGGAATGGATGCCACTGTGGATCCTCAACAATATAGAAAGAGAAATGAGGTATGCTTACAGATCATCCTAGAAGTGCTTAATAGCTTAACATAATAGCTTAACATAATAGCGTTTTCTAAAATCTTAGATCATTAAATTCATTTCCATTTTTCCTGATAGTGTGACATATTTTCATGTATATAACAAGAAAAGAAATAATAGTAGTGATAATAATGAGAAGAAGAAGAAGAAGAGGAAGAGGAGGAGGAGGAGAAGGAGGGTGAGGAGCAAGGAAGGAAATATAGTGCATGATATATTACTATATATTTCAGTTTGGGATTCATGATTTTTGCTTTTCCAATATTTTGGTCCTTTCTGATAATGAGACTCTTTATAAAACTCTCACTTTCATACACAGGATCATTTGTTTTCATGATCTATAATTTGTTCTTCTGTGAGTACTCCTGTGCCTGGAGGCACACATTCTCAGATAGCTGTGTATTGCTTGACTCCAGGACTAACTCTGGCTAATGCATCTTAACTCAAAAAAAATCATTTGTGTGAATATAATGATTCCTCTTGGTGACTTTAATAATTTCACAGGTTAAGGCAACTTTTTCAGAAGAATGGCGGTTGCCAAAACAATGGGAGTAACCAGAGGACTGGGGAAGCATGGAGGGGCACCACCGTCAAAGACCCTGGAGCACAGACTTATACCTGCGTTTTATTTGGAAAGTTGGAACAACTTATTACTTTGACAGGGAATGATACAGAGTAGGGGCACAGCATCAAAAGACAGTTTGGATGCAGCAAGGAGGTATAGCTCTTTTTTCCCCCATCATATATTATTTCTTCTTTCTCATGTTTACTTATAGACAGGGGAAAGTATAATCTTCTGTGCCAAAAGGACCCCTCTGTGTGATCTGGAGACATCAAGACCTTGAGGACTTGAGATCAAGTGTTCTTTATGTACCTGGCCCCGAGAACAGTAAGAAAGAGTCTGCCCAGGCTTGCTCTGTATGCACTTGAACAAGAAGAAATGTGGCATGAATTGGCAACTGGAGTGATTTAATAATAAAGTGAAATATTCATAAATAATAGAGCTTTAGGCTGGAGAGAGCGTGAGTACACCTGGGAAGGTGTTTGGTAACCTGGGCAACGCATTGGAGAGGCAGGTATAATAGAGTTAAGAGCCAGAATGGTGTCATTCTCCTTGCCTTGTCAAAACTGAAGACTCTGGCCATTTCTCAGCAGAATTATAAAAGATTATAGTTTTAGATGTAAAAGATATATAGTTAATGGATGATAAGTGTTATCAATGGAGAACATTATCACAGTGGGATCCAGGGAAGGTTACAACACTCATCCAACAGTTGATTTAATGTTCTATTACTTCAATCTCCAAAAACTACACATCGCACCTGAGAAAAAATAGGTCCCTAAGAATGAGGCTTTGCATCAGTATATATACCCTCATACTGTGGTTTTATTATATATTGTATTGTGCAGCATTATGTCATGAAGTAGTTTTAAAATGTCAAATTCACTCTTCTCTCGGTCACAATGCTTACATGGCCGAATGTACCAATCATCTTATATTTAATATATGGGCTATTTTGTCCTTTAGCCTTTCAAAATTTCTTCAAAATATGATCACGTGGCACAAATTACAAAATGTTGCTGCTTTGTTTCAGGGTTAAATATGAGGGATCTTGTTAAAAGTAAGTACCAAGTTGGGAATTAGAATTGATAATTTTGAATCAGTAAGTTTACTATTTGAATTTATATGAACGACTTGATTGTAGGTCCATTTCAGAACATGTATAGTTTCACAATTATATGTAGATCAAGTTCCTTACCAGCCTTTACATTTCTTCAGGGTGCCTCTGCTCACTCATCTTTGTATGTTTTGAGGACAGAGTCACACAAATGTGGCCATGGGGACAATTAAATTAAAACTGGCTCAGCAGTACCAGTTAAAAGGAAGAGGACCCTTCTTGTTCAGAAAGCTTCTTTTCTTAAGCTAAACCAATGTGTTTGAAATAAAAGTATGGCCTAGCCTTTGAAGTAAAGTTTCAAGTTTTTGCTTTGAACTTAAAAGGACAAAGGTTTCCCCAAAAAGCTAGGAAAAAAGTGTATCAGGCCCCTAAGGAATTTGGATAAGCAGGTGAGCTGAACAAAGAGTCCTCAGAGTGGGACAATGTATAAGAGAAGACAATAAAACAGCTGTCTCCAACAGGGGAAATGTCAAAGCCAGAGCTAGTATTCTTCCCTTCTTGCTCAAAGGTATGTCCGTTCTAGGAAAATAAATTATATATAGACTTAATGACAGGATGTGTTCTGAGAAAAGCATCAATAGGTAATTCTCTCTCTCTCTCTCTCTCTCTCTTTTTTCTCTCTCTCCTTTTTTTCTCTCTCTCTTACACACACACACATCTTAGTATGTATGCTCACAAACCTGAATGGTGCAGGCACTCCCTGCCAAGCACAGAAGTTCACAAAGCTGAATAGTACAGGCTCCACTGACTTAGGATATTACATAGTCTAATGGAGCCAACATTACATATAATATGTTACATATTACATATAACATACATAGTTAATGATGTATCCTTACATGGGTACAGCTTTATGAAATATTTTATATTTTGAAGCTGAGTCTCCTTTGCATCTTTTGTTACATTTCCTCTGAATAAACTCAGGCATCCCAATAGCTTAGAAAAAAACTTTCATTGTTGAAACAAGGTTATTTTTTGTTTAATTTTATTATTGGTGTGTGTGTGTGTGTGTGTGTGTGTGTGTGTGTGTGTGCGTGTGTGTATTAAGTGGATAGATCTAAGGTCAATACATTAAAGTCAGGTTTCTACTTTCATCATGTGAGAATCAAGAATAGGACTTAGAAACACAGATGTGGCTGTAGGCACCACCTTCTAGGCCTTAAGAATTCTAAATCTTAAAGAATAAACATGTAGCTATGTAACAAAGAGTCAGGTTCCTCGTGCATGTCAGGTAGCACTATTTTAAGTGCTTGAAATAGAAAAGTCAAAAATCCAGCTCAGGTGCTGGAAGCTTGTCTTGTTTTCCCTTTCAGTTTAGTTGGGTTCCATGCCTTACTAAAGAAATGTCTGAAAAGGAGTTCAAGTAAGTTAAAAAGTTTTGCTTAGGAATTTTGTAAATGCTATAAAGGAGAGCATACACCGTTGATGTTAAATAAATAATTTTTTTTTTCTAAATCAAAGGCTAGTTTTGGTTCAACTTCTACCCTTCCATCATTCACTCACCATACCCCACCCCTTATCCTCAGAAGCAAACCTTCTGTTCGGACTAGATGAATTTTAACAGCCTCTAACAATGCTGTCTTTATCTTTCTTCTGAAATAGCTTTTAGACTGAGCCTTTATCCTCCCTCTCCAAAGAGATTATACTTCTACACTGATTCAATGCCATTTGAGTGCAGTCACTACAAGACAGGCAGGAGCAGGATGGATAAGTTGGCCACTCTAGGTGTTCTAGAGAGCTCACTGGAAATATTGAAGATCAGGGTCAAGAGGAACCCGCTCTGGCCAAGGCTGCTCAGTTTTGTTTTGTTTTGCTTTTTTTTTTTAACCTCTATAAAATGATTTTCTCCTGTTTAGTATGAGAAACCCCGCTCAGGATAGCCATGATTGGTCCACCTCTAGGTTTGTTTCTCCTCTCAGCCTAATCTCATAGTGAACAATTAGGATGGAAAAAAACATTTTGCATTTTTGAATAAATGAGACATTTGTCTTGAGATACACACACACACACACACACACACACAAACACACACACTATAGCCAAATAGATTGTGAGATTATTTTTGATACTTAATTTTGTATAAGAAAACCCACACAGATAAATAAAACAAAGACTTTACCTATTTAATCCATTTGGGGGAAAGACTATCCTGTGCACAGTAGCTTGAGATCTGGGTGCTTGGCTGAGGCTTAAGAGATTGCTGGTGCCAATTCCAATTTGCTTAGTTCATTTACTTTGCACCTAAGTTGTAAATTAATCATTGCTAGTAACATCAATTTAGTTGTAATTAATCATAGAGGAAGGAGGAAAGCAGTCGCACCGGAGCCAGCCGTATTAACTGCCTTATCTGATTGCTCTTGTGTAATTTTCCAGCACTTTGATGAATACCCAAGGCAGGAAAAGCTTTGGGGGCTTCGAAGGAATTGAATGATGAAGGGGCAGAGTCAGAGTCAAACCCAGACTTCTATTTAGAAATGCATATGAATGCACTATAAATCCTTGATTATTGTACACACACACATAAACAGACACACATATATGGTTGTTGTTGCATAGCTAACTTTCACAGGGGTCTGTTACATATGTAGTTTACACACACACACACACATACACACACACACACACACACAAACACACACACCACACATATTCCTTGCCTGTTGATTTTTTTCACAACAATAAAAATTAAAAATAAAGATTTTATTGGAGTTTTGGTTGAATGGCCCATGTCAAAGCGAAATAGATGAAAACTAAGAATATGCAGAGGCAAACCCTATTTTGCATGTTGTGAATGTTGAAATGTGTTTCAGGCTGACACAAGGTGATAAGACACAGCCTAGAAGGCATGTTTTTGCATGTGTTCTAAGGTACAGTTAACATCCCGTTTCTGGCCCCTTCAGGTTCTGTATGGAAAAGTGGCTGGTCCAATCTGGTGCAGCTTTCTGGTCTGTGTAATGAGTTCTACCCTGCTCCATTTATTCAAAGCAACTGTTTTGAGTTTGGCCATGCTTGGTCATAGTTAAGATTCCCTCAGCAATATCCCCATTTTCTTCACACCCTTAAGTTTGCTCTCACTTTTCTGTCCTTATTTGAAGAGGTATAGGAAGACCTGGATCTTGTACATCTAATGACCAAGCAAGAAGACACCATCTTGTTTTCGTAAGAATACCTGTTAACACAACAAAACTCTGTTTCTTAGTCAATGGGCAACAAACAGGGGCATTATTTCTCTAATAGGTCTGGAATTTAATCAGATTGTGTTCAAAGAACACAAACAAAACAAATCCAGGAAGTCGTCATGATCCCATCTGGGGATTTTATAGCTGTACTTGGGGTTTGATCTCAACAGCCAAAGGTGAATTACCTTTGATATCTTACTGTTTTCCGTATTCTTTCCTTCTCTACAATTATACAGTTGAAAATGTTCCTCCTGTTGATTCCTGTCCAGGAGGAATTGTCTCTGAAATACATTGTGATGAACTCCCTTAGCCTGACAATTCATATGCAGAGGCAATTTCTTTTTGGAATTTGGCAAACATTTCTGTCACTTTTCTCTGAATCAGACAATAAGATTGAAGTCAGGCTGTTTTACAATTTGAATGGGAAATGTCCTCCAGTTTTGAAGGTTGTGGAACTTTTGTGATATGGGTTGGCAGATACAGGACCTTAGGGGTTGGACTGGGAGATCATAAGCTGGTTGGTTTCCCTGTCTACTTTTGGCTTAAGAAGCAAACTATAAGCTCTCATTTCCATGGATGTATCCTTTTAAACTGTGAACCAAAATGAGTCTTTTCTCCTTTAAATTGCTTCTTTTTATTTTTTAATTCCTGGGGAAAGGACAGTCCAAAAGGTGACAGATGTGAGGAAAGCAGAAAATTTTAAAATCAGTTTAATCCACCTTAGCCACAATGTTATGAGTTTTATTGTGACATGGTGACACTGCACCCTGCTTCTCATTATCTCCTGCTGAATCACCAAGACTCTTTCATTGTCTGACTCTTGTGCTACAGCAACTCGATGCATAAGTATCTCTCTGGCACAGTGACGTAGAGTCCTTTGTGTATAAACCTGTAGAACAGGTGGGCCGTATGGTAAGTTTCTCTCTTTCATTCTCCCCGCATATGTGCAGATGTTATGCATGCAGTTGGGAAGGTGGGTCTGTGTCCTTCCGCATCCACATGAAGAGGCCGATTCTGGATCTCAATTGTCTTCTCCTGGAGCTGTCTGCTTTATTGTCTTGAACCAAGGGCTCTTTCTAAACCAGAAGCTTACCGTCTCAGCTAGCATACTTGCTGTCGAGGTCTCAGATCTGCATGTCTCTGGCTCTCAAGAATGGGGTTAAAGAAACACGTTGATATTCTATGTTTGTATGTAGGTGCTAGAGATTTGAACTCAGGCCCTAATGTTTGCAGAGCAAAACTTTTAATCCACTGATCTACATTTCACAACCCTAACAGTTCTATATTTAGGTTTTGTCTTGATTTTTGATTTTGTTTGTTTGTTGGAGGAGCTTCACACTAATTTCTATAACAACCGCTCTGCTTTACATGACTACCACCAGCATGTAAGAGATTCTCTTTTTCCAGGTACTGACCAGTGTTTGTTGTCATTTCTTTTCTTGATGATCAATCTTCTGGTTGGGGTAAGAGAGAACCTCTAAGCAGTTTTAATTTGTATCTTCCTGGCTGATATGTGTTAGCCATTTATAATTCTTTCTGTTTCTTTCTTTTTATTTTATTTTATGTTTTGAGATATGGTCTGAATATGTAGCGTGTACCCTCCTGGCTTGGAAGTTGCTACGTGGACCCAGGCAGCCTTGTCCTCACAGAGATCCACCCGCTTTTACTCTCTTATGCTAGGATTAAAGACATGCATCACCACATTCAGCCTCTGGAGCTGTATTGTTACTGTGAGATCTGTCTACTCAACTGAGTAGCCCATTTGCTGACTGGATGATTTCTGTGAGCATGTTTATGTTTGTTCATATATTTTCGATATTCATCTCCTATAATATGCATAATCAACAAAGATTTTCTCCCACTTTATAGTCTCTCTACTCTGCTTCTTTCCCCCTTCCAGGACAGAAGTTTTAACAAATTGTCTACTCTTAAGATTTTCTGTGCTACCAGAGTCCTTGACATGAAGTCCTTGCTTCTGCTGTGATGTGCTCTGCTTATGTTTTCCTCTAACAGTGTTAGACTTTCAGGCATTTGACCCACTTTAATATTGGTGCAGAATGAGAAATGTAGATCTAAGTTTCATTCTTTTACACAAGGATGTTTTGTTTCCCAGCATCATTTGTTGCAGAGATGGATATGATCTTCCTTGCTTGCCTGTATCTTGTAGGTCCTCAGCTACAACACAGAGTACATTTTTGTTCCTACTCACATGGCTTTACTCCCAGAGGCATTCTATTCCCATATACTCCTATACAGGAACACTTTCTACTTAGGAAGATTTGCAGTACTGTTCTGTGTTTTTCACCTTTTGTTGATGACACATTTATCAGAGGGTATCAGCAACCACAGAGCTAGCATTTAGGATGGAAACATTCTGTTCAAATATAAGAAAATAACATGGCTTATTGAATCAGTTCTCCCATTAGGTTGTCTTTAGTATAATTTTTAAATAATGCCAAAATAAACATTTCCTAATATCACATATCATATAATCTATTATTATTTAATTTGATGTTTATTTCTGAATAATTATCCCTGCATATTTTTATTCATTCTTTTGACCAGCTTGCATATATGATAGAACTCTAAATATTTACATAATTATGTAAAGAATGTTTAAGGTTAAATTTTTGTTTACGGTATTGTATTTTGAACTGAAGTGATTAAAAAAGTTTCATTAACTTGAGAAAATCACAATTCTTCCTGCTAGAAAAAGTGCAAACAATAACAATATACTTAAAGAATAAAATTATATTATTGAACCTATCAAAATTAGTCTTATACAAATATGTCATAATTAAACATTAAGCATGACTTAGGTCAGGACTCATAAAAACAGTGTAAAAAATGTCAGTGTCTCAATTGTCATGTAAGAGGACAAAGACACTATATCTGGGATGCAGTTTCAACAGATATAATTCTAGAAAGAAGGACATACCTTATGTTGATTTTCCTACCTGATAATGTGACTTAAAATAGTAGTTTTTAAAGATTATACTGATTCAGGGATTAAGTTAATGGAACAAGTTAGCGCTATATTAATCTGTCTGAGGAATACTAGCCAAAGCCTGAACTGCCAGGTTCAAGTGACAGGTCAAATTCAGCACAAGATTGCTACATCAGCTAGGGAAGAATACGGAGGTCTTTTGACCTAGAGTAAACAATATTATCACTATAGGCTATCTTGTAATCAGTTCATTTTTATTAGTTCATATTTTATGGCATTTTAATGTACAAATAATATATACACATACAAATCCACACAGCCCAAATGTGCTTTAGAGTAAACTGAATGTCCTTCTCAAAGCCAGACCAGGAGAAGTGCTGTGTGTGCCTCAGAGTGTACTATATTCAGTGTGGGTCTTAGCAAGAGCTTTGGCTTTGTTTTGGTCTACTGTGTGTCTTCTTTTTGTTAAGTCATTTTTAGTGAGTTTATTCTTGGGTCAGTATATGCCTTGACTCAATCTTTTTAGGAGTTGTATGTCATTTGCCATTGAGCATGTTTTCTTTTATAAAATTTATTATCATTTTTACAGAAATGAATTTATTTTCAAAACTTTGTTATACAAAATTGAAGTTATTGGAATGGAAAATTATTTTGGAAGGTTCCTAGTTGTTAATCATTTCTCAGAACTTCAAAAAAGAATATGTAGAAACAAACATCTTCGCAGATTTCCATCTTTTATAAGTTAAGTATATTCACAACATCCCAATCCATCCCAATTTTGAGAATCAACATTATAGAAATCTGATTTTCTGAATGAATGCAAAGACATGTGGTCAAGGATTTTAATGAAAACCCTCTTCAGTGCGGATAGAAGGATATATCTGCTGCACAATCAATATATCACTGATCAAAATGATACAGGATGCTGTGAGGGTTAGAGTGAGAATTTCCTTCAGAAGCTCATGCATTTTCCGACATGGCTCTGGTTGTTGGTGGTATTTGGGGAGGTTTAGGTGGTGTGTCCAAGATGGGGAAGGCATGTCACTTATATGTAGGCTTTGACAATTTAAAGACTCATGATACTTCTAATTCACTAGATTTTACTGTGATTTCCCTGATCCAGTCACCATACCTGCTGCCTTTAGCCATGTCCTTACTGTCATAAACTGTAACCTTCTGGAACAATAAACCCAGATCAACTCTTCTTAAAAGTGTCTTGGTTGTGGTATTTTACACCACAGAACACTAAATAACACACAGATGAATCTGTTTTTTTTTTTTAAAGGTGTACTTGTGTCAGATATGATGACACATGCTTGTAATCTCAGCATTTGTAAGGCTGAGACAGGAGGATTGCTACCTCAAGGTTAGTCTGGATTGCACAGTGAGGTTGTGTCACTCAAACAATAGCAAAACCAATAAACAAGAGAAGAACAAGATATATTTGAGCTACAGCTACTGACATTCAAGAAGTTTTCAGAATAAGCCATTAAAGGGCGATCACAAGTAGGAATAAAGTGGTACAGTATAAACTCATTTTTCAAAGAAAGAAACAAAGAACCACCCGCATATTCCCATATGAAAACAGAAAAGCACACACAGCCTCATGGCATTGCCTTTGCCAGCAGGTATATGATTAGTGTCAACAGTGACAGGATCAGGCAATGTGATTATAGTTTTCTTTAGAATGTATGTAACAAGGCACACAATTATGTATCACTTTCATCAGTTAGAAAGTAGAATAAAGTACACATCAAATTGAAGAGCATGTAATTGGAAGAACAGATTTTCTAGAGTATACTTCCCTATTGTCCTGCAAAGCTTAATGAATTTAACAGGAGGAAATCTCGAGCATTGCTAATGATGGTCTAAATATCAGAAACAGCAACAATAGGTTTAACAGCAAAGATGCTGGTCAGTAATATGTTGTTGTTGTTTTTATTTTTTCTTACAGGAATTTAGACTCTTGCTTCAAACTAATTGTCCTTTCTTCCCATAAAACCCCAAACAAAACCAAACAACAACAACTTGCTAAAATGAGGTAAGCAGACGATCACATCATTGTCAGCTGGGGTACATAGCAGTAAAATAGCTCTGCACCCAACTCAGCAGTCACAGGCTTTCTTTTCACCTAATCCATAGAACGAACAGTGGTTCTAAACCTGGAGGTCTTCACCATAGACGTTGCCTAAGACCATCAGAAGACACTGATACTTAAATTACAGTTCACAACAGTAGCAAAATTATGATTATGAAATAGCAACAAAAATAAGTTTATGATAAGGGGTCAACAGGAAGAACTGTATTAAAGGGTCCCAGCCTTATGGAGGTTGAGAACCACTGCTTTATAGGCCTAGAGAATAGAATCAGAGCAGACTAACGCTCTCACCTCTTAGGAGATGGGTTTCCTCACCCGTGATGGCCACTTACGCTAGAGTAAGAGGATGAGGTACGAAAGAACAAAAGTCCTGCTTGTTAGAAGATCAAGGTTAAAAACTAAAGAAACAAACCTAAAGGGCGATCCTTTCAAAATCTGAAGCAACACTTGGAAAGAGAAGAACATTAGCCTTCAACTACTTTTTTTAAACTTTGGGGGTTCATGAAAATAAAAGCCATATTTTTTCCATGCATTGCTGGCTTTCTCAAACCATCTGTGCTTCAAGGAACATTCAGGCCATGTGTTTTTAGTTAATTTACACTTAACTCATCAAAATGTTGACTTGTTATTCCAGCCATTTGATGTCTCAGAAATCTTACATGCACTTTAATATACGTTCAAAAGTCTTTCCCGCATTGGGATGGGACGTGGTCATTAGTGAATGGTAAACACAAGAGAGGGGAGCTTAGACTGGATTCTGAATTCAGAAACAAGAAAATACCAAATATTTCTTTTTTTCTTTCTTTAACTCAGCAAACTATTTTCACACACACATGGTCACAAAATACTTCAAATGATAAAACCACTTTCTTCATCGAAATAGTACAAAATAGCCTCTAGGCAATATACTCAAGTTTTTCTCCACTGAAACCTCTTAGGCCAGGTCTGCATAATTCAAATCACTTACAGCAATAAAGTGTTCTACATCCCTACTAGGCTAGTTCACTAAGCCCTATTTAAAACATTCCATAGTTTTCCAAATCCAAAATCCCTCAATCCATACTCTTCCCAACAAAAATATGGTCAGGACTATCACAGCAATACCCCAGCCCCTGGTACCAACTTCTGTCTTAGTTAGGGTGCTGTGAAAAGACACCATGACCAAGACAACTCTTATAAAGGACAGCATTTAATTGGGGCTGGCTTACAGGGTCAGAGGTTCAGTTCATTATCATCAAGGTGGGAACATGGCAGCATTCAGGCAGGCATGGTGCAGGAGCTGAGAGTTCTATATGTTCATCTGAAGTATGCTAGCAGAATACTGGCTTCTAGGCAGCTATGATGAGTGTTTTAAAGCTCATACCCACAGTGGCATACCTACTCCAACAGTGCCACACCCTCTAACAGTGCCACTCCTTGGACCAAGCATAAACAAACCATCACAAGGAGGAATAACCAAAAGACCTTAAAATCATGAGAAGTGGAGTACTGCTGGAGAATGTGAGCTTCTTAAATGAAGGAACTTCTGAGACTGTACAAAAGCCCACCCCACCCCCTCAGTCCCCAACCTCTCCTACCCACACTGGTTCTCTTCACCAAACACTGCAAAGAATCCCCAGGCAGTTTCCCTCAGGAAAAGAGAAAAGGGAAAGGGACAAATGATATTCTCTGAGGTTTTGGTGACACTTTCTTATAAGGAAGAAACCATACCAAAACAACATCAAAAAAACACTTAACACATACTAGAAGAAATCTCCTGTGGCTTTGTGTTGAAAGGAAATAGTTTATTCTTTCTCATGATATGTACGGTTTTGACCAGAATACTTGGCTGAAAGCTGAGAAGCTTAGTGTCTGCTTATACACCACATGACAATAAATCCCCAGGATATATGGCCTCAGACTTTGAAGAGCTATTTGATCAGGGGGCCTTTTGTGACTGGAAACAGGAAGGGGCTTGAGAGAACGAAAAACAGTGAATGATTTTTCTGGGCCAAATTACATGCTAAGACAGAAGGAGCCAGTTCATGTCTGAGTCTCGATTACAGACAGCAGTCTCCTGATTCCAAGCCACAGATGGAGAAGGACCTGGAATGGAAGCAAGTCAATGGGAACACAGAGCAAGTGAATAAATAAGAGTGGGAAGCTGGGGAGACTGAGGAAGCTAGGCAATTATAAAATATTATTGGTGAAGTACAGAGACAAAGCTGGACATTAGTGAGATTAGGGTGAGTCATGTAATTACATATTCCTTTAGTCATCTGGGTCAATTTATTTACTGTTCAACCTATAAAACACCCTTTCTCCACATGGAGGTTGAGACCACTTTGGAGGTTGAATATAAGATATCTTGCATATCAGATACCTACAGTCATAAGAGTATCAAAATTACAGTTATAAAGTATCCATAAGAATAATTCTATGGTGTGGGGGTGTCACCACCACCTGAGGGACAGCATTAGGGAGGTTATCAGGTAATAAGATATTAGAGATAGAAGTGTACATGGTTATCATTTCGGCCAACTCCAAATTCTGACTTTGTTCTTTTTGATCTCTCTGTCTCTGTCTCTGTCTCTGTCTCTCTCTCTCTTTAATAAATGTGAACTTTGTGGCTCAAAGTGGGTCATACGGTCACTCAGCAGAATGGAAAGGAACAACTCTAGGAAGACCCTCTCTCCTCTTCCTGTATCCCATTCTTTCCTCATCCCTTCCTTCTTGTGGAAGTTCCTGCTTCCTTGTTTGCTTTTCCTTTGTTTTATTCACCCCTGTTCTAACTCTAACTATGAACAGAAGCAAAAATGACACAATGTCACCCTCAAAACTTAACAGGAGTTATTTTTGGAGAGGGTCATGGAGCACATTCGTTTTGTGAAGTTTCAGGCTTATTCTTACCACATGAGTTCAGCACTGCACCAACCGTGAACTTTGAGCCATGAGTCAAAGTGATGGAACCAAATAAAAGAAAAACAAGGCTCAGAAGACTCATGGGCGGTTCTTGGTTCTTTTTCTTCTTTTCTTTTCCTTCTACTTTTTTTTTTTTTTTTTTAAGAACATTGCTGTGAGTTGAGTGCAAATGAATCAGAAACACAAGGATTTTATTTCCCTTGCCACATGCATGAGTTTAAACATTAATGGGGAAAAATGCTTAGTGCAACGTGTTTTGAATTTTCTATGTCCTTTTCCTCGTATGATCCCTGGAAGATGGAAGCTGCAGAATGTTGAAGACAATGTAATCAAAAGCAAGCATGAGTCTTCCATGTTTATATAGCATATGCAGCTTTGTGACACTGACTGGCACAGAGCTTCCCTTCCGAAAGCCAGACAGTATTTTTAGTCTTTGACCTAATTATATGACTGAAAGAAACTTATGAACAGACTTGGATCTGAATATACGGTGTAGGAACTGTGCACCAGGCTGTAAGACGTCCTTTTATATATGAACTTGAGGGAAGTTTGCAACTGGGCAAAGGAATGAAAAAAAAAAATAGTAAACAGCTTCATTAAAAATTTGAAGACGTAATAAATTGTGTATGACCCTGTGTGTGACCCTGCATATGTCTTACTTTATAATTTTACAGTGATTTACTTTGTAGAGCTTGGGTAGAATTAGTTTTGGAATATTTCTACTAAGAAAATTACTGTGATTTTTAGGATTCCTGGCATCTACTTTTAATGGACAGTTTGATGGGGAAGCTCTTCACAGGGCTCATCTTTGTTAAAAGTTTCTGTCTAGTTATAGGAACCCTAATAATTAGCTAAATAAGCCTCAGATATTCTCTCTAGGCAGTGCCTGCAAACATATCTTTTACTCAGCCTTGCATTCATATCCTAGTTTACCCAGAAGCTTCTAAGAGCACATACAAGTTTAAATAAACCCTTTCTGGTTAACCTGTGGTTTGGCTTTTGGACACCCTCAAATTATTTAAATCAAACCAATTCAGATGCTAGAATTGCAACAAAGTCGCCCTGGCAATTTTACTAAAATGACAAGTTGGTTAGAACACAACGACTCCATCCCATGGACTGCCAAGAGAGTGTCTCCGCCATATATCCCATCTTCAGTGCTGGTATCCAGGAGGAGAACACAGGAGTCACTGTCGAATCTGCTATTAACTATGTGATCATTTTACATGTCGCTTCATGTATTTTAAATAGGAGAAAAACTGGGCTCCATTTCAAAATTAGAATATGGTACATGAAAAGGCTGTGTTCACATTTAATTAAATTACAGTCTACGTGCCATATGCGTAATCAGACGTTACCTCTACCCCAGATGTAGGAGAAGAGTAGGAGTGTGGAATAAAGACTTTCTTTCGTCTCCTGACAGTACACTCTGAAATTATTTTTTAAGGAACGCCATCCCAGTGACAAACTTCTTTGCCAACTGCTGTGACAGAGCCCTGAAATAATCACTTTGTGGCTCATTAGCTCCCAGCACTGTAAAGAAGGATCCTGTGGAGAGAGGTGGCATCCTTACCTCAGGAAGGTAAGACTGCAGCTATTTTCAGTGCTGGTGGTTGGACTTCCAACGTCGTACTGAGCCCCACCTTTGTAAAACCCTCCAGCTTAGAAAACAGAGAGGAGCTTCTCATTCGTCTGAACATGTAAACTTAGGTTACGGAAATTTCAAAGCAACGACTAATGCGAATTTAACTGAAAACAGTGAATACCACAGTGGGCTCTCTGATCCTGAAACACAGAATCCACTTTGTTCAATCCTGAAGTATATGTGCCTTGGGCAGGGGCGAGGGGGTGGTGGGGGGAAGAGGTCCTTTTCCATATGAAACCAACACGTGTTTTTCTTTCCTCTGCTCCTTTGCAGTATTTTGCTGTATTTTCTGAGTTCATATCTCTAATCAGTTTGGTTGGAGTGTGGATTGAAAGACATTTGTTTTGGAAAACATGCTCTGCTAAAATGTTGTAGTAATGTAAGCCATTTAATTCTAAAATTGGCAGCTGACGCTAACACTGAGTTCCCTTAAACAGTTACTAAAATGCTTCAGTCAAAAGCATTTGGGAGCACAAATGGTTGTTCCTGTGTACTTTCAAAACAGGCTAGGGTAGAGCAGAAGCCTACCTCCAAGGTCAGGCCCATGGAGCTGGAGATCAACCCTCCTAGCATTGTCTGTGCTTTTTGCCATGTATGCAGACAGATCTTCTGTTGGGAAGGATGACATGTTTGTTGGCCTGTGAACTTTAACTGGGGAGACATGAACAAACCTTCTACTCAATGCAGATGGGGTACCAATGGCAGAAATGATCAGTTCCATCTGTGTGCATCAACCAGTGGGGTTAGAGGGGGATACATGAACAACTTGGGGGTGGCAACATCATGGAAGAACAGCCCAGCTGTCTGTAATTGCTAATGTATTTTAAGGCAGAAGCAGGCCTTGTTTTCCACCCCATGATGGAAAATTAATAGGTCCACTCTTGTTCAGGGTTCCTGTGGTAATCTTAGCAGCTGAGAGTCCAAGCAAACAATGACCCCGTCACCCCAGGAACCTGAGGACAGCATTCTACAATTGTAATTCTAGCCCTCAGCCTGAGAGAGGAAGGTCCTAAAATTAGGTCAGTGGGCTACCTAAAAACAAAACAAAAATCATATATATATATATATATATATATATATATAAATTTTAGCCTTATCTGTGCATATATAAATATCATGTTTAGTCACACACAAAGAAGCCAGAAGAGGTTGTCATAAACCTTGGGACTGGGGTTAGAGGCATTGGGAACCAACCAAAGTGGATGTAGGAACCAAACTTGGGTCCTCTGGGAAAGCAGCAAGAGATCTTAATCTGTAAACAGCCAGATAGACCATAAAAAGTTATAACAAATAAACAAATATATATATATATATATATAATTTATATATATATATTAAGAAATAATGGGAAATATAGGAAATATAGGGATTAGTATTCTTGGCTTTAGAAGTAGTCTTGGGGTGCATATATGTGTGAATGTGTACCCCCACGCATGTGTGTGTGTGTATGTGTGTGTGTGTGTGTGTGTGTGTGTGTCTAGAATCTGGAGTCCTGGTCAGTATTACCCCCCCTTCATTTGCTTTGACTCCCTTTGCCCTGTCTGGGTACTTCGGTATTTATCCAACAAACCTTAACAACTGTTTTGCTATACAGGGTCTGCAAAGTCACCTTTCACACTGGAATCTCTCTTTCCAAACCTGCTCTTTCTTTATTTGCACAAGACCTGTGTTTATGTGGCCATGTCTCCGTACCATTTTCTATGCCTCCCTTCTCCTGTCTTTGATGCAGGCACATCCACTTTCTCAAACTTAGTCACAGCCTTTTCCTATTTGCATTCTCTTCAAATGCTCTTTAGTCTGACTTTAGTGTGGTCTCTCCAACCTTTCCCTTCATCCATCCTTTAGCTTATGCTTTAGCTAATTCAGTATCACCCTTTCCCTGGGTCAAGATGTCATCTTTCTCCATGTCTTTCATTACCACCCTACTAAGCTCTTTCCACATCAAACCACAACGATGAGATTCTTCCCTGTGTTGCGATAAATTTTGTGAGGGCAGGGCTGCATCTCTTTTGCTTGCTATTTTTATATGCATCACAGAGAATGGTGTTTGTAGCACATTAGATATCAAATGCATCTCTGTTAGGTAGCTCATGAATAAACCTCTCTTATATCAGCTTCAGGGTAGAAGAATATGGTCATCCTAAAACTCTGACAGTAGCTCTGCCACCATGTCCCTTTTCTTACAGTCCCAAGTAACACAATGGCAAGTTTACAGAATGTACAGATATGTATATGTTGACATTCCCTAGGTATTAGGAAGCAGAATGGTTTCCCATCACAGAAGAATGGACCCTTTCTTCGAGGCAAACAAGGGAGTTCTAAGATGGAGTTAGACGGTCCAGGTACCTCTTATTTTGTTCAGGGATCTTTAGAGAAACAGGATCAGCCAGATATATTCATGAGATTTATAATTTTAAATGTAAATGTTGGATCTTTACCTACACAAAATACTAAGGGAAGGAATCAGCTCGTGTGGTTGTGGTGGCTGCGAGGTCTCACTGTCTGCTGTTTCCCAACTGGAGAGCCAGGAAAGCTGGTTTGAAGCAACTGGTAGTAGCAACCAGTCTCTATTTAAAGACCCATAAACAATATGTGTTATATACCAGTAGATGTGCTACTTTTAATAGTTAAGCAGGAAGTGAATTCAACCTTTCTTTTCTTTTTGTTCCATTCAGATTTTGAACCGAGTGAACGATGCTCATTCACCAAGGTTAGAAAGGACCTCTGGTTTACTGGGTTTACCAGTGTACCTCTAGCTCTATTAGGTTTGCTCATAGATATAATCCTTTATATCTGAGTCTTTGTCTATATTGTATCTCAAAAAACACTTCCATGTGTCGGGATTCTAGGGATCAGCAATTGCCATGTTTTCTCAAATGTGGGCTCATTTGTGTGGCCCCAGCTGTAGTTCTCAGGGATGTTATTCAATGGTGAAGAAATATCACTGACATTTTTGAAGAAATACCACAGACACATTTTCTGTGTCATATTTCACATGTGCCACTTAAAGTTACTGCCAACATTCTAAGAGAAATATAAAGCTTCAAAGAAATGTAAGTCACTGCAATTGCCAGGCTTTCTAAAATGTTACAAATGTAATTCAGTGATTTTTAAAAATTGCTAGTTAAGATATAAGTTGAGATAATATTCCTATTGCTTTAACCTGAGAGGATTTAATGCAGTTTGTGTGTGTGTGTGTGTGTGTGTGTGTGTGTGTGTGTGTGTGTGTGTGTCTGTATCTGTGTCTGTGTGTGTGTGTTTTCATGCTATGGACTTTTAAGATAAAAGAGCTGTGTTTAATTAGTGTATTTATTATTATTCTTTCTTGCTTTAGATTCATTTTGTTTTTTATTTATGAGTAATGCATAGGTGTTGTATGTGTGTATGTGTTGTCACGTGTTAGGGTAACCACAGAGACCAGATGAGAGTATCAGTAGTCTGGCTTTGAACTTTCAGGCATTATGAGCTACCTGAAACGGGGGCTGGGAACTGTAACCCCTGAAATTGGAGAGACCATCAAGTGCTCTTAATCAATAAGCCATTTTTCTAACTGTTGAGTTCCTGTTCTTGGAGATCACATCAAAACACTATTGTATAAATAAGAGATAGCAAGTACAATTAGCAACAGAAAACACGGGAAGTGTTATACATGAAAATCTTCACTGATTTAAAAAAAAATAATACAATTGAAAATGGAAAGTTAAAATTATTTGTCTGATACTTGGTGTAACAATTAACATTGTGTCAAGTCACTTTTAATTTACTTGAGAGAAGTAATGTAAAGGTAGAACAATACATTTCGGCTCACAGTTTCAAAGTGCACGGTCTCCAGTTTTTCTGGGCCTGTGGTAAGGCAGGGCATCATGTCAGATGTTTGTGGTGGAGCAGAACTGGTCCCATCATGGCATCCTGAAAGCAGCATTGGTGAACAAGATCTATTCTTCAGGAACACGCCCCACCTTCATCCTATTCGAATTATAAACAATCCAGCAGATTTATAGTCTTGGTTAGTTTAGACTCCATAGTCTCAGAAAACATCCTCACACACACACACAGAAGTGTGTTTTACTCACCTCTCAGGTACCCCCTCAATCTAATCAAGATGACTATCTAGTTCCTGTAGGGAGAGTCTCCTGTGTACTGTATGGAAGAATCACATATCAGTCAATATCTAATGGCCAATAAGCTGAGGTTAAGACAGGATGAGAAGGCAGGACTTCTGGCCTGGGAAAGAGGTGAGAAGAGGGGGCGGGGATTAGGAAACCAAACAAGTAGCTTTCCCCAGGTTAGAATAAATGGGATAATAAGTTGTTAGTTGGGAATGAGCCTTGCTTACATCTAGGCATTTGTTACTAATACTAAGTCTCTGAGTTTTATTCTGGAACTAGGGTGCTGGTGAAAAAGCCCAGGGTTATAAGGATCACCATCCTACATGGTGTTTAAATTCTGTTACATCAGCCCCAGTGTAGCACAAACCTAATCAAAATTGTCTCCTTTTCCCCTGAAGAATGACAGATGAAATCATCCTATTAACCTTTCTTAACATTACCCTTCTACTTACTGATAACTAAGGTTTTGTGCCTCTGGTAGGCTTGGAACACCCAAAGTTCTAGTTCAGGATAAACACTCCTCTACCAACATACACAATCCTTTTCTCACACAAGTCTAAAGAGGAAATGTTATTACCATTTTTATAAGTGAAAATCGAAAAAAAAATTAGACATTTCAGCCTTTTGATTTTGTATGTCTGCATAGCTTCTGGCACACGCAAAACACAGTTAATTTTAAGCAAATTTCCCCAGCTAGTTCTATTACTGCCATTATGGCCTCTGAGATAGAACCTTATGACCTTTTGTAATTGAAACACATAGAGTGAATTCTCTGCTCATTGGCTTAGCCAAGTCCTGTGCATTTGCTCCTAGTGTAAATCTACATATCTTAGAGGTTGGTTATACCCTATACACCTCTGTTTTCTTTGTTCCAGGGCACTGTCCACCTTCTGGGATCTGACCGAATGATGACTATTCTTGCTTCCCTCCATATTTTCAGCCAGAGTGTCTAAAATCTGCTTCTTCAATACTGCTGTATGAGATGTACACCAGGAGCTTAAGGTAACACTGAAGGTTAATATTCCTTTGCTTAAGCACCTTTCAGTCCCCAATCCTCAGTCTCTAATAAACAAACCATTGCTTATTTTTCCTATTTTTGAGGCTTCTTTTAATATTATCTGGCGTAACTGGTGCTTAATCATGACATGGAACATTTTCCCTGCTCTCCTCCCAGCCTGGCAATGAAGAAATCTGGCTTTTGGAAAGCACTGGCCAGTCAAGCACTGTTTCAGATTTTCTCCTACAGCTCTGTACCATAGTCACCAGGCTATTTTCCTCTTCTCAAGTGAGAAAATTTAATTTTATGCCAGTCTCAGGCCTGTGGACACAAACTATATGACAGCACAGCCTTTTAGAGGCCCTGGGGTTGCACGTGTTGCTTTCAAGTTGAATGTCTACAGTAAGCGGAGGCATACAGATGACCTGGGAGACAAAGTACAGGATTGTTTAGGAAAAAAAGTCCTATGACATGCAGCTCCTCCCTCTCCTCCCACAGCCAGGAGACTCCCTGTACTTTCTTCCTTCCTTACCCTTTATTTTTCCTCTGTCTATTTTGTTTTGTTTTTCTCCAGTTTACGTACAAGCGCTAGTCTTTCTCACCCTGGAGAGCTGAGGCTGCCCAACCCTAAAACACCTTTGCTGTCCTGTCAATCAAAAACAGTACACTCACAAAGGAGACAGGCTACTCCTTTCACAAGGGCTAGTGAGGCCAGTAGAGCCTAGGAGTTAACTGGATATGTCATAATCAACTTTACATAGGTAGGGATAGTTTTCATGAAGCGCTCCTCTACTTACTGGGGTAGCAAGGCACTTTCATAAAGAGACCTTAGGTGACATTACATGAAAATATCCTAAATCATATTCCCATCCTTGAAAGTTTATTTTTATATTTTTCCCAGTGTGGTGGCACATACTCTGAATGCCAGGACTCGAAAGACAGAGGCATATAGATTTCTGTAAGTTCAAGGCCAGTTATTAAGCGCTATTGGTTGAATAGCCAGGTCTCATTTGGAACAATGTATTCCAAGTTATTCCAGACTGCACCATATTTCGTAGCAGCACCGTCCCTAAATGAGAGAGCTAGCATTGAGATGTAGGAGCACATGGCCACCTGGCAAGTGAGAAAACAACATATGCCAGCACCACACTTGACAAGTGCACCAAACTTTTCTTAAGTCTCTGCTGCATTCTCTGCACTAAGTGTGTTTGCTTTAGAGACAGAGTATGTGACCATGAAGGGACATGGACTCAACAGGAAGGGTGAATACAAAAACAAAAAGTGAGATAACTGTACCTTCAAAACAATCAGAGAAAGTGACTGTGATGAGTGTGTTGATACAGGCAGTAAAAACCCAGAGGAAGACAAAGATTTTTAGATCCTGTGTTTATCCTGTGCCAAGGGTATATTGGATAGAGAAGGAAGAAAAAGGCTTCAGAGGGTATCTTGAATGATGAACTAAACGTGAATGAGCAGATGAGAAAGCAAAAATTTTTTAAGGGGCTGGTAGAATCATGGGTTAGTTTCTGGCTTTCATGAGTAGATAGTTGTCTTAACTTGGACTACTTTGCTGTGAAGAGATACCATTACCTTGACAACTTTTATAAAGGAAAACATTTAAGTAGGGCTGGATTAAATTCTAGGAATTTAGTCTATTATCATGGTGGGGAGCATGGCACTGTGCAGGTAGACATGGTGCTGGAGAAGTTTTATATAGGATAATGTCATTATACAACAAGGCAAGCCAAGCCTATCATTGGAAGAGAAGGAAAGGTGGGCAGGGCAAAGTCTGGGAAGGAGAGAGGAGAAGGAGGAGGAGGAGGAGAAAGCAGGAGATTAAAGAGGAGGCAACATGAAAGCAGATGTGGATGCTTCTCTCAGATTATCTCTATGGATAAGGTTGTTATGAATATTGTACAGGACCACTTGACTTATCTAGGTGGGTAAATCATATTATATCAATTGGACCACAGTATTTTGTTGTGTTTTTTGATGTGGTGACTTAATTGAGTTCAAAGTGGTGGGATGCACAAAGCCCACCACAGATTTGAGATATGTGTGTGTGTGTGTGTGTGTGTGTGTGTGTACGTGACAAGGGAAAGTGAGCAAAAACAACACATGAGGGCACTTGTGAACCATCTGGGACAGAAGCAGCCGGGGGCGGGCAGAAAGGATCCTGATTGGATCCAAAGATGTTGGAGTCTGTGAGTACTTAGAAGTCCAAATTTCAAAGACTTTTCTGAGATTCATGCAATCTCTTAACTGTAATATCCTGTAAAATCAAAATGAAAACTCAGATCATACACTTGTAACATACTGTGGCATAGGATCTACACTGTCATCTTGAAAGAGAGCACAGTGAATAATTACTGAACAAAATCAAGACTGAGAACCAGTTGGGCAAACTCTGAACTCTGTATCTCCATATCTGATATCGAATTGCTTTTTTTCTCTCCAGTTCCTGTCAGTTTTATTGATTGCAACACAATTCTTTCACTTGGGCTGGTTCTACTCCCATTTAGCAGTTTCCCTTAGCTGATATCCCAGGACTCTGGCATCTCTAACCTCTTGTGGTCTCCAAGGCAATCCAGACGTCACCTTCACAGATTCACACAGTGACCTCTCTGGCTCTTCCGGCAGGGTCATTCCTGCCATATTCCTGGTCACAGCAGCTTTCCATAGTTAATGGGGGAGATTTCATAATGCCTTTTTTCTGTCCTTGGTTCTTAAAGCAAAACCATGTAGATGAAGCTGCAATATTCTACTGTTTGCTGGGCCAGGAACGTGGCCCCCTCATTTAATTATATCTTCACCAGCTTTCTGTTTTTGAGGGTTTCTTCTACAGACTATGGTTGGCTCTTCTAGATATTACTCTGTAGATCAGGCTGGCCTTGAACTCAGAGATCTTTGTGCCTCTGTCTCCTAAGTGCTGGGATTAATGGTTTGTACCACCAAACCTGGATCTAAACTGCTCTTTCATCCCTTTTCACAAGATGAAAATTTAGTGGTGGGATCTTGCCCCAAGGCCACCACTCCCCTTATTCCAATTAATGTTTATAATCTTCATCTCCAAGAACATAGTCTTTAGCTCCATTCTACTTCCTAGTACCCCTTTTCTCCTTGAATTGTAATCCCCCCCCCCTTCAGCTTTCTCCTTTTCATCAAAATAGTCTTCATAAGAGTAAACAGGCATAACCAGATGAGAGGCTGTTTTGGAATTTCCTTAGCCAATGCAATTAATCAAAAAACTCTTCACTTTAGCCTCTGGCAAACTTTTAAGACAAGGGCGAATATCAACCACATTCTTTGCCAAAATATTACAAGAACAGTTTAGAAACCACATATTAAAATTCTTCTCCTCTGAAACATCTTGAGCCAACCCCCCACAATTCAAATTATCCTCAGTACAACTGTCTTCCATAATCTTAGTAGTATGGCCAATTAAGCCATGCTTAAAGAACTCTACTGTGATCCTAACCCAAAGTCTACAAATTCACATTTATCCAAACCAAAGCACAAAAGCATGGTTTGTGTTTTATTTCTATGAACATTTAATTGGAATTAGCTTACTGGTTCAGAGGTTCAGTGCATTATCATCATGGTGGGAAACATGGCAATATGCAGACAGGCCTGCTGCTGAAGAAGGAGTTGAGAGTTCTACACCTTGATCTGAAGGCACCAGAAGATCGAGACTGTGTGGTATACCAGGTGTATCTTGATCTTAGGAGACCTCAAACCCTGTCAGCACAGTGACACAGTTCCTTCAACAAGGGCACATATACTCCAACAAGGTTCATCTCCTAATAGTGTCATTCCCTATGGACCAAGCATTCAAACACATGGCTCTATGGGACACAGGAGGGGGCATTCTTATTTAAACTACCATAACTTTATTAAAGAGAGTACCTACAGTTTCAATAAGTCATTCTGGGGAGAAAAGCTGGGGTATGAGAGTTGGGATAGAGAACCACTTCATGAGGTACCCAAATGCCAGGTGTATTAGTTTGGACAGGAACAAATCAGAACAGCAGATCTGATATAGTGAGTTGGATACATATTAGGGAGCTTACAGGTTCAGTAGGTCTTAGAGGTCAGTTCAGAAACTAGAAAGTTGCAAAGACTGGGGAAGATATAGGCTGTGGGAAAGAAAAAACAAATCAATGTTTTTGAGAAGTTTCAAATAAAAATCACCAAGACTGACAAGCAAATGGAAGCAGACAAAAACAAAACAAAACAAAACAAAACAACACAAAGCCAAAATAAAATTAATGATTTGGTATTATCAAGTCCAGGTTCCAGGCCAAACAAAAATTGTTTGAACTACAGTGACAGAAGAAATCATCTCACAGTGACCATGTTCTTCTCATTAATGCTCCTTCTTACTATACTGCAGACATTTATATGAGTGTCTTTCTTTAGGAATGATATGGAATTCATCTTTGTTTCCTCAATAGCATCAAGTTTGGTGTTATGCACTGAGGTGATGCAAATTTGTTAACTGGTTAATACACTAAACTGATTCAAGGACTTAGCTCAACTTGGCAACTTCCTAATAAGTTTACTACATGTTTACTTATTGGGGATACAATGGCAGTGGGGTCAGTATTGGGCTGTTACTTTATTATTTAAAACTCTTTTCCTTAGAACTAAGCATCTTTTTTATGAAATAAACTGCATGGCAAAAAAATAATTCAGATAGCTTCTCTCCATTCTGGAAATGTGTCAGAAGATGGGTCGTAAGATTAAAGAGCCAGAGGTAAGGGAAGTACTGAGGAAAACTGTCCCCTGGACATGGCAGCACAGCTATACTCATGAACTCATAGCAGTTGTGGTTGTCTATGTGAGAAAGACAAGATCTAGCCAGTGCATTCCAGCATGGATGTGAAGGGGCTCTCCAACCCTTAGCTGAAGCATTATTTTAATTAATTAATTAGTAATTAACTAGTTATTAATTAAATTTGCATCCTGACTGCCATTTCTCTTCCCCTTCTCCAAGTTCTTCCCCATCTATTCCTCCTCCCTATGGAAGGGGAGAACTTCCATAGGCATCTAAGGACCATGTCGTATCAATTTGCAGTAAGACTAGATAGGTCTCCTACTGAGGCCAGACAAACCAGCATTATCTGAAGCACTATTGACAATTGATGGTTACTGTGGGAGGAGTGGTTTTCTCTTTCAGGTGTGGTAACTGGCAGGTTAACCCTGTTCCATGATTCCACACTTATGTATATATAGACGGCACAGAAAAAACTCCTTCGGTGACTTTTTAAAACAAGACATGAAGTAGGAATATGGGTGGGTGGCAAAAGGGAAAAATAAGAGGACATGAGGGAAATGAGTAGGTGGATATATTTAAACTGCATAGCATATGTGTATGAAATCCGCATTGTTTTAATAAAATATAATATTTTTAATAATCAAAAGAAGTAAGCATCTATATCTAATTTCATATAAGCTTATAGCTCACATTGTTAGTTCTTTATCATCTCCCTACAGGATCATCTAAGAAGTGCAAACCTTAATTGAGAGAATGTTCCCATTAGATTGGCCAGTAAGCAAGTCTGTGGGTATTTGTTGATTAGTAATTGATGTGAGAGTGCCCAGTTCAGTGTGGGTGGTTCTTGGGGTGTATAAGAAAGTAGGCTGAGAAAGTATAATGGTTCTGTCCCAATCTTTGCTTCAGTGTCTGCCTCTAGGTTTCTGCTCTGCTTGAGTTCCTGCTTGGGCTTCTCTCAATGATGGACCTTAATCAGAACATGTAAATCAAATAAACCCTTTCTTTGACATGTTGCTTTTGGTCATGGCTTTTTAAACGAAGCAACCGGGATTATGAAACTCTTCTAAATTCCAAAGTTCTCCTAGGTTTTGACTTACTTCCAAAGCAGTATGACAACAGGCTGCAGTTTCATAAATGATTAAAAACTTCAACGTTGTTTCTCCCAAATGCGGCCTTCAGATCACTGTAGTCAACATCACCGTCACTTGAGAATTTAAAGACGAAGATCTTGGGCAACACCCTGGATCTGTGGAGTCAGTGGTAGTGCTTAGTGGTTAACATTTTCACACATTTTCCAGGTGGTTCACATGCACCAAAATTTCAGAATTATTATTAATGGTGTGACCCCCTAAGTGACCTCCAAGAATCATTACAATTGAGCTTACCTAAGATCCACCTGAAAGATCTGTCAAATCACTAACTGCTGGCCCCACCCACTATGCTCTGGTTCTTACTTTCCATGACCAGAGAGTTTTTTACTTTTAGTAGTAATTTCTGAGGGACTCTGGTATCAGTGAAGCAGCTTATGTGACTCACATCCTAACTCCTCCATTGAAGATCCTCTCAAACTGAAATTGCTCTTGAAATTGCTTGCTAAAAGAGCTGTAAAAATTGTGTTGAGTCTATAGATGGATGCTTGAAGACTCCATCTGATGAAACGTGTAGTCTTGTGAAATATCAAAACCATTTGCTAGGTAGTCTTGGTAAAACTAGCCAGAGGGCATGCCATGGAAGAGTTTTCGTCCTGCCTGACAAGGGCTGATTCATGATAAGTTGCAAAACTGAAGCTGAAGCAAAAGTGAGCCAACCAGACTTTGGATTCAGTTTAATACAACACTGCATGCAGCAGCACAGCCAATTTGTGGGTTGTTGGAGATCACACCAGTGAAGAAGCTGTATGTCCTTATCAGAAGACACTAATTGGAAGCTACAATTAGCCAGGCACGTAATGCCAGGGATTCTGATTCACTGTTGTAAAGTGACTTTTGCTTGACTTCCTAATGCTTGACAATAATGATAGTCAGAGAGAAGAGGAGATGGGGTTCTGTGCCTGCAGAAACCTGGACTCTTGGATACCAACAGGCAGTGTAGCAATCCTGAAAATGCGTTTCTTCTGTTCAATCCACACAAACTCTCTATTAACGTTCAGGAATGCTTATGTGGGAGATGGGAGGAAATCTGTAGTGGGGAAATGGCCAGTGTGTGAGACAGGTATTAAACCATTGGCTTTGTTTTTGCACATCCCCACGACTGATTGCTGTGAGTTGGGTCATAAGCCCCTCCCCAAAAGGTTACTGTGTTAAAGGCATCATCCCAGAATAGTTATCTTGTGAAGTATTGTAACTTCGTGGGCAGTCATAGACACCCCCTTCCTGCACAGGTCCCCAGATATGTATGGACCCTTAATTCCTCATGAGAGGGCCAGGACTAAAAGTACATGTTTCACCCTTTCCTGTCATCTCATATATGGTAGGGGAAACTACAGTGGAAAGCATAGATCTTCTGGGGATTTAAGAACCGTTTGTGCTGTGCTGTGTTGTCTTCAAGGGATGCTCTTTTTTTAGGGCATCACTGGAGATGAGAAAAGCTGCATTGCAGAAATGCTGTCATAGTGGTTTTTAGCACATTTTACCCTAATTACTGGTGCTATTTTGTAGAAGAAGAATAACCTTGACACATTTGGGGGCTTTTAAATATAATATACTTTGAAAGAACCTCAGACTTCTATTTTTAAGTGTAACATTTTCATTGCAGATTTTTTTTTTTTTTTAAAGTATCTGGAGCCATGTCACAAGTTTAGGCAAAGTGGAGCTTGTTTAAACAATTTGCTGAGTTTTAGGCAGAAAGACAAAGATACCTAGAGCTCGCTTACCTTTCAGTTTAATTAAAATTGTATTTCTCTATTAAGGAAATAAAATAATTGGGGCAAAAGAAATGAAGGGGAAGGATGTTAACTACTTTAATCCACGAGTATAGCAGAATTCATGTAAACACTGCTTTTACCAGGTATTAGGAGAGAAATAAAACATTTTTGGAACAATTTTACAAGGTGGGAGAGAGAACAAGATTTGAATTCCTTGTCATAAACACACATTTTACGGAATCAATAGAAAAAAACATATATATATATAATATTTTCTACATTCTTGGATGTAAAAATTCATTTAGAATTCACCAGAGTGGCTTTGATGACAATGGGTTGTCCACCACCCTAGGTCCCTGAGTTAAGGTCACCGAGAGCTGATAAAGGTTCTTCATTCAAAGAACTCCAGTGGGAATGTCACAAACTCCGAGTCAAATTCAACCTTTCTGTTGGTGAATTGAGTGTCATAGTTATTTTTGTCGAGATGATGGATGTCTGGCCTACTTGGGATGTAGCTCAGTAGACGAAGAGTATACGGGGTCACTGAATTTGTAAACATTCAGGTGTCCAGTGTCAGCACCCCAGCCTCTACTGGTAAACTGCCTTTCAGAGAGTGTCTTCTCTGGGGAAATGTTCACTCCAGTTTTCATGGGCTCTCATTGGACTCTTCTGTGTTAGTAGAATGCAGTTTATTAGTTTGTTTGTTATTGGTTTGCTCACACACTTGTTCAGCAGATAAGTAGAAAACATTTAATCCATTTCTGGCCTTTGTCACTCTCCATAGTCATACATGGTGGATGCTGTGGGCATTCTTTATACTTAGTGGCTGCTTTTGGTATCTCTGTCTTTTTACCTATATATTTTTTCAAATCACAACTTTCATACTTTTGTGTGTTTGGTCAGAAATCTTCAGTGCTTTTAAAAAGTAGCATAATGTTTGTCTGAAAAGATGAATTTTCATCATTTCAAGTTGGAAAAAATGACTGATTTTAACATTGCTACTCAATTTTGCTTCTAATTCAGAAAATACTTGTTATTACATTTGCCTTTTGTTTTTGCTAACATATCAACATTTGTTTTTTTTTTAAGTTATTATTTTTTTAAAGCCTATTATGGAATGACAGTGTCAATCACTTATCTGGATCCCAAGGATCAATTATCGTACAAAATGGCCAAGATCCTTGCTCTGTCGAAAACCACATTCCAGATGGGGGAGAGGAATCCCACTGATACCCGGTCAGCTTTTTAGCCTGTCAGAATGTGATGCATAACAAGAAACACAATAATGGCAGGGGTCAGAGAGCTGGAGGGCGTGCCAGACTTCTCGGGGAACAGCAAATAGTCTCACACTTGTTTTGAACAAAATCTGCTGTCTTTCTCACACTCAGAACAGATATTTTCTCTGTACTGTTATCTGTAGCATAGCAAAGTGGATATTTCTTCAGATACAGTGGCTGGACTGGAATCACCCAGTATGTACCATCTGCTTTTCAGATCCTGATACTTCTCATGTCTTCTTTCTCCGATGAGCGGTCTGTGGTGATGGAAAGATGGCTTAGTGGTTAGGAGCACTGCCTGCTCTTCCAGAGGACCAGGGTTTGATTCTCAGCACCTACATAGAAGCTTATACCTGTCTGTAACTCTAGTCCCAAGAGGTCCTATGCTCTCTTCTGACCTCCAAGGGTATTGCATAAACTTGGTGCATAAAAAATACATAGGAGCAAAAGAACTGTTCACATTAAAAAGAAAAGAAAAGAAATAAAGGAGGGAGTGAGGCAGACACAGAGAGAGAGGGAGAAGGAGAGGGAGAGTGAAGGAGGGGGAAGGAGGGAGAGAGAGAAGGGGGGAGAGAGAGAGGGCTTTGTTTGAGCAGGGCACTGTGTCTGGTGTGATTGCACTCAAAAGTTCTGGAGCTTGGGGCTGTGGGACTGTGGGACTCTGGAATTGTGAGTCTGTTAGTCTGTGGGGCTGTGGGTTTTTGATGCTGTGGGGCTGCAGAGATCCTCTCCCTTAGTTGAGATAAGATTCATTCTTTCATTTGTAAAGACTGAAAACTTCTCCCTTTCTCAGGAACTGGGAGGCACTTTCCTCTGTTGGTGGGAAGAGCCATTTTCTTTCAAGGCAACCAATAGGCAAAGCCAGCAAGTAGTTTTTCAGGGACACCTTGTTTTATGTAGCCATTATTTCCGAGTGTAAATCTAGCAACAGAGGGGTAGACTTTTCATTTTGCAGCAGGACCCAGTTTTAACTGGTGTCAACATACTAATTAGACACTCGAGAGACTCGGTTTTAGCTAGGGTAAAGTCTGACTGCTCCTTACGTCAGTGTTGCTTGTTAGAACTCTAGAAGTTCTGACCTACACTAATAAGACAGAAAACATGAGAAGTGCAACTATCTCAGGAAAGATTATTACTTAGAAATGTCAAAACAATCAGCTGAAAGGCATTCGTAATTCAGAACACTCTGCTATGTGCGTGCATACTAGTTACTACTTAAAGATCCAGGAAATTATACTGTACTAATGTGCAACTTGAAAATGTACGTATTAAGGAAAAAGAAGTTCCATTGTTGAAATAAACGTCGTAAAGCTTTTGGCAATCAATACACTAAGAAATATTTAGAACCTCTATGTTGAAAATGTTAAATGCTTTTTATGAAAGACTAAACAACTGGGTAGATGGGACTCTAGATTGTACAGTGGGGTTTCAGGAAGCAGAGTTGTAAATTATGTGAGCAAACCACCTCACCTCTCATTATTTTTAGGTGGATGACAATTTTATTTAGGGAATGGCTGTGCTAGCATTATTTTTGATTTGGGTTGTTTTATTTTATATGGGTTCTTGTTTCATCTGCATGCGTATCTGTGCACCACATGCATGTGGAGTGCCCCGAGATGCCAGACTTGGACATCATAGTCCTTGGAACTGGAGTTACAGATAGTGTAGGCTGCCTTGTGTGTGCTGAGAATGGGACTCAGTTTCTCTGGGACCGTTGCCCGTGTCATCTGTCCAGACCCTATATTAATATCTGGCTACCTTTGTAGCACCCAAAAGAGTTAAGGACATAAAATAAGAGTTGAAGTCAGTGTGCGTTATAGTTTTATGAAGTATCGAGCAGAAAGTAAACTATAAAGTGAAGGCATGGATATTTTTCTATACTACCCATGCCTGTTTTTGCATTTCTCCCATTATCCTTACTCCATGGCCATGTCAAACTTACTTTGGCCAGCCCAGCACTTCTTTCTCACAGTGCCTTGGAACATCTTTATGAAATGATGCTGGACTTAGTGGTCCTACAGACACCATCATCTATATGATGCCATTCACGACAACATGGCTTAGTCTGCATTTTTCTTACAGCATCTGAAAAATCTTTGCCTGACGTATGAGGTGAGGGTACAGATGGGATAATGGCGTAAGAGAATGCCTATAAACACGAAAGAGTAGAGAGGACTGGACTTATGCGTCTTCAGTTATAGACAGTTAGTCAGCAGGTCTTCCTATGAAAACCCGTCTTTAACTTTGGCCAAAGCAAGAACATAGCTGTGGGCTAAGAAATGGATTCAGAAAATCTATTGCAATGATGGCTCACACAAGGTGTGTGCCAGGAAAACTTCATTACCAGTGCATCGACTGTTTTCAAATGTTAGCTAATGTCGAGAAGGCAAAGATTAAGCATCTTTCAAGATTTTGTGGAAAAGAAAACTTTGATAAGGCAATTATAAAGATTAAATAATGATCTTAAAGAGAGACTTAATCATACCTATACGTCGTTGTCTCTGGTGGTGTGCGTGGGAAACAGTATTCTTCATTTTGCTGTACAAAGTAAAACATTATAGGTAGCACCTTACTGTGGCTTTATCTTTTCTATAATCTATGGCAGGATCTCCCGAAGCATGACATAAATAGTTTACCTGGCATGGTAGCATGGGCCTGTTGTCTTTATACTCAGAAGACTAACTCTGCAGAATCATAAGTTCAAGGCCTACCTGGGTTAATAATATGACAAGGAAAACAAAACAAAAGAGACCCGACCTAAACTAAACTAAGACACAGAACCATCCAATCGACCAACCAAATCCAATCAATTTAGGAGCCAAAATTGAGGGCAATATCACTAAATAGATAAGAGACTAAGAGACAACTTATGATGAAATGTAATTCTAAAGTTCATGCTTAATACTCTTCAATAGCTGAAGCTGCTATTTATTAAGAATTCTCCTGGTGCTTTGTACTCAGTCCCCTTTTCATAAAAAAATTTGCATTTCGTAACTGTGGGGTAATAAAATCCTCATTTTACCAAAAGAGACCATCGCTTGTTGAGCACATGTGAGCTTAAATTCAGATTTCAAGTAAGCCTATTTGAAGGTTCTTCTTTTCTTCCCCACACTGGAGGCAAGAGCAGCTTTGGTGATGTAGATTTATTACTGCTTTCATCCCAGACAGAAGTTTTCTGAATGGGAGCTTTCTTTGATCCTGCAGGAATCTGATGCCAGCACCACCCTGATGGGAGGTGGCAGGAGAGACAGTTGTAATATTCAATGGTCTGCAACCAATGCGCCAAGAGTCGCCGTCTTTCATCCAGACTGTGTGGACACATTTTAAAAATGACATCTATTACCACATTAGAAGCAGCCCATAATAGTCTCTTATAGAATGTTTGTCTCAATTGTGGTTATTTAATGGCGTTATACCAAATTTCAAAGAGCTCTTATGGTAAACAGACATAGTTCTCAAAGTCACTCTCTCTCCGTGTGTCTCTCTCTCTCTTTCTCTCCCCCACATCCCTTTCTTCCTCTTGCCGTTTCTCCATCTTTCACTCTGCAATTTATTTTCTTCAGTCTCTAATTTTCTGGTCTTAGGAATTTCCTCTCTGAAGAAGAGAGTTACATAAACTCTATGATTAGCACAAATAAGACTTAAGTGTTAATGACATTGTTATTATGAAGAGGGAAAAATACATAAATCCATTTGATCCTGGCATATGTGCAGAGGCACACTAATGCTTCCCAGGTTAAAACTTCATGTTAAGCTTTGACTCAGGGCAAATTTGAAAGCTGAGCTAAAGCCATGAATAAAGCCAGATGGGAGCTGGTGACAGCCCTCGTCTTCAGCCGTACATGTAGGTATTAAATGGGATGGAACAAGCCTCAGGGGACAGTGACGTACATGCTGCTGCGGGTCCCAAGCCTTTAGCAGGAGTAGAAGACTATCCTGTTTCACACTGTGGTTACATCTGTGGGTTCTAAGTGTTTCTTATTCTCCTTTTTCTTTTCTTTGAGCACAGGGCATGGTTATAATGATATGTAAACAAAATAAAAAATAATGAGCAATATCTTTTACGGTTCTAATTTAACATTATTAAAACGACACAATATTGCCTCAGAAGAAAGTGGTAGAGGGCAAATGCTGTTAAACAGAAATTAAGTACCAATATGCTGGCATATTATTGTCTCCATGCTTGGCTAGACTGTGCTTTGTATCATTGCCGCAGGCAAGCTATGTCAATGAGAAGATAAAATAAATCTAGAAAAATGTCTGACATTTTCTGAACTGTTTTGACACTTTTGAGAGCTGAAAGCAGAAGAATTTCAAGTACACTGAGCCCTTCCCAAGGCAGACACTCCACACTGGCTGCCAAGGATTTCAGGTAAGTGAACCAATCAAAATACCCAAGTGGGTTCCTGAAAAGGGCCATTCACATGAAAATGAACCAATTCTAAATATTGACAGATGTTGACTTTGGGATTCAGTGTCAAAAACATGTCACCAACTTCAGCAAAGGAAAGGAAAAAAAAGGAATAAACAAAATAAGTATAGCAGTCTTGACTATTTGTTGGATCTGGAGCTGTGGGGATGTGTTGTCTTATGATTTCTAGTCTGTGTGCTTTTGACACTTTGAGTGCGAGAGTTCATTTTGAAGAGTCATCACTTCAAGAATGGCTTATTTGATGAGTTCTTCACTTCCCTTCATGCCCGGGGATGGATATGTGTATTTTGATGGATTGTCATCAACCAAAGTGCCAACCCTTTTCACTGCCCTTGAAATTTTTGCATTACTTCTAGTATAAAAGAGAGCATTGGAGGATTCTTCCTGGCATAGCAATATTTGTATAATGCTTGGATTTGCCAAGTTTTGCTCATGGCCTTTGTAAAGAAAAGTACCTTGCAGACAGGGTTCCCATCTGTATGTGAGCAACTGGGACATTTCTTGAGCAGTGGGATCCTTACAGTTGTCAGCACATTTTGAAAGCTGTGCTGCAAACATTAAGTTAGCTCAGACATGAGCTAGGCAGTATAGCTGGTACAATGGGAACAGTATAGCCAACAGACGGAAAGGAAGTTAGAGGAATGGTAATTGAGAAACATCTGCGAGCCAGCAAACACTACTGAGACCTCCATTCCTCTCCGCAGGACCCCTGCTTTTAATCTTAACTGGGAATGGCTTCCCTTCAGGCTCTAGTCATCACTGTAGTCATTTTTAGTTTCTCTCTCTTCAGTGTTTGACACCCATCTCACCCAACCCAAGCTCACAGAAATAAAATTTCAGGTCTTTGAAAGCTACTTGCGTCTTCTCCTGGGCCAGAGAGAAAGCCATGCACAGTGTTCTGTATGCTTCACTGTTATGTTGCTTCTGTGAATGTACCCACCCCTCTGGATACCAGTTTCTCCCATTTATATTCCATTGATCTCTCAGATAATCATTTGCCTTCCTTGGCCTAATGGCCCTAGACGGGGCTTCTGTTTTCTATCAAGATAGGTGTTTGTGTAATATCATGCATCCCATTTCTACTTTATATATATATATATATATGAAGATATACTTGCTAGCTTTACCAGATTGGAATCCTTTTCCCCCCCTACTTTTTCCAAACCTGCATTGGGACTGGTTTATCTATGCTGATGTCATTATCTTCTCTCTTGAAGAAGCTTTGGTTTGCTTTTGTTTCTAGCTTGTCTTCTGTAGAGCACTTCATCTTCCTGCCAACAGTCAGTCCTCTCCTTTTGTCATGCGGATCCTGAGCATCTTGGGTCACCAGACCCTGTAGACAAGCACCTTTACCTGCTGAGTCACCTCATCAGTCTCTATCAAACTTTAAGCATATCCAATGGGCTTATAAATATGTGTTTGCTTCTGTTTTTAGATGAAAAATCAAATAGGTGTATTTGAATAAGAACTTGATGCGGTAGGGGCGGGGTAATCTCTAGTTTTGTAATTATACAGATGTATATGTCAGAATGCTGTAAACAGAAGGGTGAATGCCTTTGGGCTTAGCATTGTCATATGGCACCTTCCCTCTTTCAACTTTATAAAGACTTAGCTTTCAAGCCAGTCCTCCAGAATTGCCCATGGCCTTGTTTTCTGAAGATCTGGGGAAGTTGCAGCAATTTTACCTGTCAGTAATAAACAGGGCATGGGAATCCATCCATAGTTTTGAAATGGTGCCCGCCATTTTGTAAGGCTTTGACCCCTTGAAATCAGTGATTTCAATGGAAGACACTGTGGCCTTGTTCTGTGCTGCTGCTCTGTGCTCAGGGAATGAACATATAGCAGGTTCTTCCTTGTGAACTTGAATTTGAACACCATCCTCACTCCCACACATGGCTGAGACATAGAGAGTAATGCTTTTGACATCTCTCTTCCATTTGCTAACATGCACTGTTTCTCTAGATCTACCTAATTCATGAGCTTTCTATTCTGTGTTGAGCAATTAAGTAAAGAATATCCACACATTTTTCTCTAGGTCCTATGTCTGCAAAAGATAAGAATGTTGAAAATTATCATATTAGTACAGATATCCAGAAAAGTCCGGCTTTTGTGCTGATGCAATAGATTCATTTTTCAGTTTACCACGAATCCATTCAGAGAACCAAGTGGGCATCATTCTGTGACTGAGTTTGGGTATCTTCAAAGTTGTCTTCTTAATGTTGGTTCTTTATTATAGTGGTCATCAACCTTCCTAATGCTGTGACACTTTAGTACAGTCTGTCATGTTTGGTGGTAACTCCCCCAAACCATAAAATTATTTCATTGATACTGCATAACTGTAATTTTTGTGGCTTTAAATTGTAATGCAAATATTGGACATACAGCATATCTAATATGCGACTTTCAAAGGGGATGCAACACAGTGGTTGAGAGCCACTGCCTATCCCTATGCTCCAGGCTCAGACTGGAAGACATACTGAAGTCCTGTGGACTTCTAACATCCACACCTATCATATAAATAGAAGCCCAGGATTTCCAAGGCAGCCAGGCTCACTTGTTCATTTCCTGGCAGGTGAAGTGCAATTTGCCAGGTTTCAAGCTATAAGGCTGACTGATATGCTCCTTGGGAACTTACATCCTAGAAGATACAACTTTCAGAGAAATGAAGGATCCGAGAGTTACCTTGCTTTGCTTCGTTTTCATCAACCATTGTTGGAGATGGTCCCCACACATCCATATTTCTTTGGAAGCATCAAAATATAAGCACTTCATGGGTTTAATATTTTTTAAATATTCATTTTAAAGTAATTGTGCCTAATAACGTTCATCACTAACAACATTTTTCAATTTCTTATGTTAACTAATAGTCCTCCCGTTTATTTAAAATTTTAGGAACTCACTTCCTACAGCCTTGAAATGTTGATACTCACCCATATGTAATAACCGAAGTTGCATAAAAATAAACGGGGAGCTAACAATGTGCTTTAGTCTGCGAGTTCCACTATAATGTAATGTAACGAACCAGGCCATTTATAAACAACAGAAAGCATTTTTCTTTTAGTTCTGGAGGCTGGAATTTCAAAATGATGAAGGGTTTGGTGTTTGGTAAGGTGCCAGGGTCTCTGTGTCCAAAATGGCAGCTTGGAAGAGACACATTGGAGACATAGCATGGTGTTCACAAATAAGACAGTCATTAGTAAATCTTGATTGTTACTGTGTATCAAGTTCTGTTTGTGGACAGCTATGGAGAAGAATTAAGCATGAGGAGGATAAAGTAAACTAGCTTACTAGGACTGAAGTGAGTCCCATTAGGAGGAAACCTCAGAGAGCAAGAAAATCCCATTCCTAGTAATAGGAACAGGTTGATGGAATCTGAGATTGAATTCGTGACACAAAGTGTAATCAATATACAATGATGTGAAGTGGAATGTGCATCAAATAAGAATAAATGTGTGAAGTGTTTGATGTGGGAAATCCAATGTGTGACTCTGTATACTGCAGGTAATATGTGGAAGATATTCCAATTGATTTCAACGAGTCATGATAGACCATGAAATAGAAAAAATAGTTAAGCGAGCAAGGTTAAACAGATTCCCTGCGCCTCTCCTTCAGCCAGTTATTTCCCCTTTGGAATTCAGAAAGAAACTCAGAGAACTTTTTTTTTTTTCAGGATCACTTGGGATGCTTGTAACTGAGATGGCAAAATTCTATGAATAAATTGGCTTCATAAGAAAGAGAAAAAATCATGGCCATTACATAGATACAAAAATGAGCATTAATCATTGGTGAAACTCAGTAGATGTTTTAGTTAACTGAAGAGAAACTTAGGAATAAATGCAGAGCTAGCCCACTGCCATCATGACTCAGGACTCATGGCCTGCCCTCAGAGAGTTGGGCATCTAGAGGAGACTCAGGAGCATTCACCCTCCTGAGCCTGTGGGTGAGCTTCCATTTTTTCTCCACTCACTATCTGGGGAGAGACTGCAGGGAATTCTCAGGGCACAGGTATCTCAGTACTGCTTGGGTCTGGACCCTTCCAGATTTCATCTGTGCCCAGAGCTAGAGCTGGCCCATCAGAACTCACAGAATGCCCATAGAGAGTTGAGTACCCAGGACCATTCTGCTTCCCATGGGCCCACAGACATACAAGAGAGACAAGCTCCAATCAAAGACAACAAGATCAACTAACATCAAAGATAATAAGATGACAAGAGGCAAGTGCAAGAACCTAAGAGAACCTGGCAATATCATAACACATCTCTCCTAGCACAGGAAGTAGTAACTATCCCAACGCACCAGAAAAACAAGATTTGGACCTAAAATCATCCCTCATGTTGATGATAGAGTATCTTGAAAAATGGATGAATAGCTCGTTTAAAGAAATATAGAAGAACACAAGTAAACAAGTAGAAGTTCTTAGAGAAATACAGAAAACAGGTGGAGAAATTGAACAAAAACAACCAGGATCTAAAAACAGAAATAGAAACAATAAAGAAAACACAAAGGGAGTCAACAATGGAGATAGAAAACCTAGGAAAAAGGTCAGGAGCCACAGGTACAAGCATCACCAACAGAATACAAGAGATGGAAGAGAGAATCTTTGGGACAGAAGATACCATAGAAATTATTGACACAACAGTCAGAAAAAATGCGAAAATCAAAAACCTCCTAATCAAAAACATCCAGGAAATCCAGGACACAATGAAAAGACCAAACCTAAGGATAATAGGTATAGTAGAGAGAGAAAACTCCAAACTTAAAGGGCCAGTAAATATCTTCAACAAAGTTATAGAAGAAAACTTCCCTACCCTAAAGAAAGAGATGTCCATGAGCATACAAGAAGCCTACAGAATTCAAAATAGCACAAAAATAATCTTCTTGAAACAAAACCTAAAGAAGAAAAGCACACAAATATAATTTTATCTCTAACTAAAACAAATAACAGGAAACAACAATCACTATTCCTTAAAATCGCTTTACATCAATGGACTTGATGCAATCCCTATCAAAACTCCAACTCAATTCTTTACAGATTTAGAAAGAGCAATTTGCAATTTCATTTGGAATAAAAACGACCCAGGATAGTGAAAACTATTCTCAACAATAAAAGAACTTCTAGGGGAATCACCATCTCTGATTTCAAGCTATATTACAGTTCAATCATGATAGAAACTGAATGGTATTGGTACATAGACAGGCAGCTAGATCAATGGAATAGAATTGAAGACCCAGAAATGAACCCACACGCCTATGGTCACTTCATCTTTGACAAAGGAGCTAAAGACATTCAATGGAAGAAGGACAACTTCTTCAACAAATTGTGCTGGTTCAACTGGCACTCAGAATGCAAAAGAATACAAATCGATCCATTCTTATCTCTTTGTACAAAGCTCAAGTGCAAATGGATCAGAGACCTCCATGTAATACCAGGAACATTGAAACTAGTAGAAGAGAAAGTGGGGAAGAGCTAAGAATACAGTCACAGGGGAAATTTTCCTGAACAGAACACCAGTGGCTTATTCTTTACAACCAAGAATTAACAAATGGGATCTCATAAATTGCAAAGTTGATGTAAGGCAAAGGACACCCTCAAAAGGACAAAATGGCAACCAATAGATTAGGAAAAGATCTATACCAATCTTACATCTGACAAAGGGCTAATATCCAATACATACATAAAACTCAAGAAGTTAGACTCCACAGAATCCAATAATCCTATTAAAAAATGGGGTGCAGAGCTAAATAAAGAATTCTCACCTGAGGAATACCAAATGGCTGAGCACACTTAAAGAAATGTTCAGCATTCCCAGTTATCAGGCAAATGCAAACCAAAAGAACCCAGAGATTCCATTTTAAACCAGTCAGAATAGCAAAAATCAAAAACTCAAAAGACAGCAGATGCTGGTGAGGATGTGGAGAAAGAGCAACACTTCTCCACTGTTTGTGGGATTGCAAGCCGATTTAATCACTTTGCAAATCAGTCTGGAGATTTCTAAGAAAATTGGCCATAGTACTACCTGAGGATCCAGCTATACCACTCCTGGGCATATACCCAAACGATGCTCCAACATATAGCAAGGACACCTGTACAACCATGTTCATAGCATCCTTATTTATAATGGCCACAGGATGGAAAGAACCCAGATGTCTTTCAACAGAGGAATGAATACAGAAATTTTGGTACATTTACACAAGGGAGTACTACTCAGCTATTAAAAACAATGACTTTATGAAATTTCTAGCAAATGAATGGATCTAGAAGCCATCATCCTGAGTGATACAACCCAGACTCAAAACACACGTTATGCCCTCACTGATACTAGCAGATACTAGCCCATAAAGCTCCGAGTACCCAAGAAACAATTCATAGACCTTTTGAAGCTTAAAAAGAAGGAAGGACAGAATGTCGATGCCTCAGTCCTTCGTAAAAGGGAGAACAAAACACTCAGGGGAGGAATTACAGGATAAATAGTGGAGCAGGGATGGAAGAAAAGGTCATTTAGAGACTTCCTCACCTGGGGATCCACCCCATATGTAGCCACCAAACCCAAGCACTATTGCTGATGTCAATAAGTACTTACTGGCAGGAGCCAGACACAGACACCCCTGCAGTGGCTGTGCCAGAGTCATACAGATACCGTTGAGATTGTTTGCAGATAACAATCAGATTGAACATGGGGACCCCACTGAAGGAGCTAGAGAGAGGACTGAAGGAACTGAAAAGGTTTGCAACCTCATGGGAAAAACAACATTATCATCCAACAATACCCTCCAGAGCTCCCAGAGATTAAAACACCAACCAACAAGTATTCATGGAGAGACCCATGGCTCCAGTTGCATATGTAGCAGAGGATAGCATTGTCTGGCATCAATGGGAGAAGAGGCCTTTGGTCCAGTGAAGGGGCATTTTCCCAGTGTAGTGGAATGCCAAGGCACTGAGGTGGAGAGGGTGGTTGGGAGAGGGAGCACCTTCATGGAAGAAAAGGGAAAGGGAGGCAGGATGGGAATAGGGGGAAAGGGCATAACATTTGAAATGTAAATACAAATATTATACAATAAATTTTTTAAAAAAGAGAGTTTATTTGTAGATTTGAGATTTGAAATATATAGGCAAATGCAATGCAGGAAGATTTGGAAAAGAAAACCAATTAGTTGTCTTCCCATGGGATACAATTTGCAAAGCTATAGGTAAGAGTTACTTTTGTAAAGTTTATCAAGTTTTAAAAATACTTCTGTGGAATTTTCATTAGACAATCCCATGGGGGAATCATCTAGAATCTCAAAGGTAGCCTTTTACTAAAGTACAAATACCTCTCTGTGCTTTTAAACATGAAACCAGAATATTTCTCAAGCCATTTTTAGTGATCATTAGATAAATATTTAACCAGCTTTCGAAGATGACGGAATATCTAAAAAATGTTAGCCTAAGTATAAAAGATAAGTTGATCGTATTTTTTGTTTGTTTATTTGGTTTTTTTTTTTTTAAATAAAACATGTTACTTTACAGGCTGGTCACTAAGTTGGCAAGTATCACAGCGTAGATTCCACTCTTGGTCCCATACCTGGCATGCTTTCTACTTCAAATAAAACTTACTATTGTCTTTCACTGTGTGTCTGATACTGACCTCACCTTTCCCATAAGCATGTCTCTTGAGAATTCATGGGGACCATCTTAAGCTTTTACAATAACTCTCTAAAGTCATTGTGAGAAGTAAGCAACCTGGTGTTGTCTCTAAGATACCATGCTTCTAAATAGACAAACTTAGATTCCTGCATGACTGTAAAAGTTCAAAGGTTAACTCTTTGAGTTGGCACTTCAGCTGTTTGTAAGGATTCATTCAAATATCTCTTCCTTTTTCCTTCCCCAGGGATAGACAAGATAAGTTTATCAGGATGGACAGGTAAAGAAGCAGAAAGATGAAGTAGAGCTTAAAATCTCAGATTACTCTAATGAAACAACTGTGTAGATCTGAGCCTCAAAAGTTCACCCAGTGTGAGCCGGTGTTAAAGATACAGATTACTTAGAAGACTTTTAGTTTGAATTTCATGTGAGCACACAAGTACATATAAATCTAGCATAGAAACAAATCACACAGGCCTTGGATTCCCTTGGAGTCGCTGGTGGTTGTTCGCTGCCTCCTGTGAGTACTGAGGACCAAACTCAGGTCCTCTGAAAGAGCTGTGAGCTCTCCAAACCACTAAGTCATCATCTCTCGCGCCCCACAAACACACTTGCAATTTAGTGTTATTTTCCTAACCTGCCATTTTGGGTCTTCAGAAAATGAAATATGTTACAACTGTTACGATTTCTAGAAGCAACTAATACACCATGTTTAGATAACACTTGGCATAAAGAAATGTATCTACACTTATAACTGCAAAAACATCTGTGAGTCTGCCTTTTATTTAATTAAGGCATATAAAAGGATGAATCTAGTATGTCTTCTCAAACACAAGTTATTTTAGATAAGCTAACATAGTTGTTCAGCATATGTATTTAGTTTCAGTTTGTTGGGGCTGAAGAGATGGCACAGGGGTTGAGAGCTCTGGCTTTTCTTCTAGAGCACCTGGATTTTGTTTTCAGAACTGTCTGTAATTAAGGCTTTGGGGACCCCCCACACTCCTTTCAGGCCTTCAATGGCATCAGCCATTTGTGCAGCATATAGTCATATACCAGGCAAACACTAGTACGCATAGTTCTGTCTTAAATCTTCAGTTTTATTCTCATTCTCAAGAATATTATAAGATTTTGCTCTAACATTTAACATTTTTGTTGGAAATATTCTGGGAATTTTATAAGCCAAGAATAGCTTAGGAAATACTTGCCTAGCCCTCTGACAGACATACACAGTCTGCAGTCCAGCATCAAATACAGTTCCATTGTGTACAATTGACTCAGCATCACTTAGTAAATATGGAGAAGCCAAGACACAGCAATGTCTGATCACCTTGAACTGGCATTCTATTATTAATTGTGTAAACAGATAAATACGTCATGAAATAAAGCCCTAAATGTTTTCCTAAATGCACACACCTAAACTCTCAATGTCCTACTGTTCTCTGCAGTAGCAACTCTTAAAAAGAGCTTGCCTTTCTTACAGTTCTAGTGGAAATAGAAAGAATGAAAAAGATGACCAGAGCATACAACTTTGATCAGAAACAATGATGTAGCCCACAGAAGGGACATCTGCAAAATATTAAAAGAGAAGAGAGAAAATCATTGTGGGAGTCTGATTACATGAAATGGACATAAACCCTGTCCCTTCTTCCTTTATGATGTCATGCACTCCCTTGACTCATTGCTGAGGAATTTGCAGTTACCATCAATTGTAGAATGCACACATAATTTCCCTCAAGCTATCCGGAGGAGCTACAGAAAATAAAACAATGATTTTATGTCTTTGCTGTCTAATGCCCCGGGAGCGTTCCAGCCCACCCGCACTCTATCAAGATGCCATTATGGGAAGAATGAGCTTCTTGTAACCCAGAGCAATACAATTTCAAGTATGTGGAGCTGTGTGTGCCTCTGATCATTACAAAAATATCCATTCAAGTAACTCTTAGCCATCTCAGGATTCATTGCCCACATCTAACTCTGCACTAGATCATTTGAATATAAAAGTTTCCAAAGAAGATATTTTGTTAGAAATTGAGGGAGGGCTTTGTTTACTTATAGATTCTATTTTCCATTCCTTTCAAACCCCTGTACCAAGTGTCTCATTCCATGTGTATGCCAAAGGAAACAGATCATAGTGTGTGGCTAAGTGGGTTCCACTTACCATCTTCCTGATATATGTGATAACTGGGCCCCATTCCCAGTGATTCTGAATAAGTGGAGTTGACACAAAGCCTAGAACCATGTATTTTTAATGTTTCAGATTGTATGAATACTGGTTTACAAACCATGTTAAGTCAATTTCTTTATTCTCCATTTTCTCATCTGGCTTAACAGTTATAGCTCCTATAAAATGAAGTTGTTTGTGGCTTTGCAAAATGTTATTTAGAGCAAACTACAACACTCCTTATCTATGTAAATTATAATCAATCGAACACATAGTACCTTTGCATTTGAGCTATTTTTAAAGGTTTTTAAACATTATTGTTTTAAGAATATAATATGATTACATAATTCCGCACTTCCCTTTTCTACTCTAAACCCCCATCCTTCCTTGTTTTACACATTCAAGGTCTCTTTTCTTAATTTTCTCTCTCTCTCTCTCTCTCTCTCTCTCTCTCTCTCTCTCTCTCTCTCTCTCTCTCACACACACACACACACACACACACACACATACACACCAATTGAAATTTGACAATTAAGCTATTTGGAATAAATGCTGTGTGTGATAACTGGGGTTTGTACTACAGATGTGCCTATGAAGGTGTTCCAGGAGTTTTGATTGGTAGAGAAGACTCACCTTGAATGTGGGTAGCATCATTCCATTAGTTGCAATTGTAGATGAATGGAAGGCTGAAAGGGGCAGAGAAGAAGCACAGTATCTCTCTCCGTTTCATTACTGTAGCAGCAATGTGACCAGTAACTGCACATTCCTGCTATCATGTCTCCTTTTCTATAGTGGACTATATTCCCTCGAAATTTAAGCCCAAATTAACTCTTCCTGCTTTAAGTTATTTCTTGCCTGGTATTGATCACAGAAATTAGAAAAGTAACTAAAGCAAAACAATTGGTCAGTAAGAAGTGAGGTCATTACTGGCATAAACTAGACTGCTTAATAATTATCACAAAACACTTAACAAGAAATTATAATCAAGCCATAAAAATCTTCCATGCTGCCTCTTTGGATGAACTTTGATTCTTCACCAAAAGCACATTCTAGTATAACAGGCTATAAAGCCTTCTGGTTTTTTCTACTTTCTGTGATGCTGCTCTACAGGATACAGGATGCAGGCTAGTTCATCACCTCACCGTGGTCCTAATCCTTGAGCACAGGATGCAGTTTAAAAAGTTAGTAAGAACTATGAGCCAAAATGTCTTTGCTCACATAAAATGGTATTTAGAGACAATTAGTCTTCTATGACCGCTGGTTCTGCTTGCCTGGGAATGGTGCCATTTTCCCTTACTATTAAGGGAGCCAGCTTGAGGACAGGCTGGGGATGAGGAAACAGAAAAATGGGAGGAAACCTAAGTCACTGATGATACAATTAAATGATTGAACCAAGTGTCTCCAGACTTTCTTCATGCTCCCTGTTTATATATAGATACCCTGTAATACGTTTTCCATATTTTGTAAACCATTTGAATACTGCTTCTGTCTACTTGCTACTAAAAGTGTCTTTATTGGCACATCAATTTAAAAAGCATATCTACCTTAAAATTAATTGAAATAATCAGAGTGTTGCTACACCGGGGTATCATTTTAGCACAGTCTTTGTGGACAATATGGCTGAATGCTGATTTAACTTCTGTTTGTTTCACGTTCCTCATTTGTGTAATGGTATAGTTGGACTGGACCATCTCTAAGGTCATCCTAAGTTTCAGTGCTGGGAACTATCTAATTACATGTCATGTGAAATGTACTGATGCTTTATGCCCTCAACAGTGAGGTCACACATGTGTCCTCTAACAGCTACAGAACATAATATAACATGATGGCCACATGTATGTTTTGATGATACTCCGGTATCACTCTAGTTCTATGTTCTGATTGGTACAGAATGAATCATTACTACTTTGGAGTTAATTAACAATGAAAGTTCTTTAAATGATGCTGTAATTAAAAAAAAAAAATAGCATGTCTCTAATATTTATTACTTTGAAGGGATGGAAAAACAACCCAAGTACTACTTCGAACTTTTTTTACATGACACATTTTTTACATAAATATGGGCATGACTATTTAAAAAGCAAAGTTAGCTGTTCAAATGGGAATGAAAAAGGAGAACACTGGTTCTTTTTCTCTTTAGAAGTATACATTTTTCTCCTTTGTGTATGTTAGCTATGCATGTTAGTTACATTGGGAAATGACTTGCCAACTCCATGTGTGCTCCTTCAAAGCACAGCTATCATGGTAGTGACATCTTTCATACACCATAAAACTGGCCACTGCAAGTATTTTTCAGAGCAACCTTGAGTTGGATTTTTGTTTCCTCTCCTCTAATGACAAAAATACTTTAATAATGCAGCAAAATAAGTAAAATATAATATAAGATAATAAAATTATACATTGTTGCCAAATTAAATGTTAAGATGGAGTATGGATCCAGCTCCTTGGTTAAGCCTTTTTCTAGTCTACACAAAGCCTGAAGTTATCATTGAATAACACATACATGGATGCACACATACACACAATCACACATACACATGTATCCACACCCTCCCAAATAGACACATATACATATATGTAATAAAATAAAATCAATCTTAAGAAATTATGTAACATGCTAAATTTTATTAAACATAAATAGAATGCATATGCAGAACACATCACTTCCTCATCATTATACTAGACATTAGTATCAAGTACACTCATAGGATGATGTATATATGTCTCAGTGTCTCTAACAGGAATATGATACAATGTACTTCTGTACATATCTTAGCTGCATATCCAGTGATTCTATTTTGGTGGTGTGAAAATAGCCACAGTTAGCATCTTTATACCATGGAAAAGGTCAAGAAGACACGAAACCTGTCTAATGCTCATTAGAGTCGATAGGAAAAATGACATCAATGAAAACAGCGGAGTTTTATTTAGCCATAAAGAATTAAATTATGTCTTTTGAGGAAGTGGATAGAAATACAAATTATTACAATAAGTAAAATGAGGCGAACTACAAAAGAACAACGTCATCTTTTTCTCATACACAGATGCTAGATATGCTGCCACCGGATAATGTAATCTACTAAACATAATACATATGGCCCGAATGGAGAACAGCGAATCCTAGTATGGGGACACAATGGTGTAAAGGAAATGAGGAACAAGGGATGGTAAAGGGTGTAAGACAGACAAAGTACAACATTTTTTCTTTTATGTGCCAACTTAAATTTAATTATATACTTGTTTATTTGCAAGACAAAAAGGGGTCTTAGGAGAGGAAAGGGAACAGCCAGAGGAGGAGGAACTTGAGGGAAATTGCATTGGGAATGATGGATATAAAGTAAGTATAATGAATGATACACAAACACACACACAAACACACACACACACATTCACACACACACACACACACATGAAAGTGTCATAGGGAACACAAATTGTAATGAAAAGTAAGACTTTAAATAAAACAAAAACGTACCTACCAATACTTGTTTCTTTTGGTAGTAGGAGCAGTGAAAGTTCAATTGACACACCAGGGACTGTGCCCACTTCTCCTGCCATCTGACCCCTTGTCTATTTACTTTAGCAGCTCCATTCAAGATCCGCATCATTTTGTCACCCAGAACTCAATGCTGGGGTTCTTCTCGAATGATGTTCCTACCATGAAAGCAACTTTAGGCGCAGAAATCAGAATGGATTTTGATTCCTATTTGCATTTGATAGAGTTCAAGGGACAAGCTAGAAATTAAGGATTGCTTGCCTTTGGCTCTTCTTCATCATACTCAGTGACTGAGCATTCTTCCCAGGTAACTCTCCAGAGTGCCAATGAGAAGCACGGACCTGATTTACAGCTTTGTTGCTGCCACTGATTAGCGAGTGTTAGGTAACATCTGGAAAGGCACCTCTTGATTGTCACTGAATATCACAGTTGACCATCTATATTCCATCCTTCGATTCAGCCAAATATGGATAGAAAATGTTAGAGTCAGGGAAATGTCTGCTCTGAACATCTAAGTATTTTTCTTGTCATTTTCTGCTAACAATGCAGTCAGAGATACTTCATGTGTAACATTTTGAATTAGGGGTTATAAAGTAATCTTGGTGACTTGAATACAGAAGATGGTATATAATGTATATGAAAATATCATGCCATTTTAATACATGGGACTTGAGTATCTCTGTGAACTTGTATATCTGAGCAGGGTAGAGGGCCTGGAATCTGTCTCATATGGGTATCTAGGGATTGTACCCCTCTATAGTGAATGCAATGTTTGTGACCAACTGTGACAGAAGTGATCATGTGACATCTGAGGCTGGGTCAGGGCACTGTGATTTCTGCTTTTCCTTTCTGAATTTTTTCTTTTAGGGAATCCAGATGGAAGAAGGCACGGGAACAGACATGAACCCCTATGAAGACTCCCACAGGTAGAGAACTGAAGCATGCTGGTAATCACCAACAAGGAGGTGTCAGCTGCAAAGATGGGCCACCTTCTAAGCAGTGGCTACAGCTCCAAGTCAGAGTTTTAATGACTGTGATTCCAAATGATGTGCAATGTGTGATGAAAGACTGTGACTTGAAATTCCTTATCCAAACTGAAATTTAGAAATGAATTGCTGGTTTTAAACCATATTTTTGGGAGGTTTGTCCCAACATTAGACAACTACTACTATATGGTATATGGCCATGGGCATAATCCATACAGGTGATGATATTAACCCCTGCCATACAAAATGATGGAGAGGATTGAATGGGATATATATGCACATATAGGCATCAGTGTCAGCACCTAGCAAATGCTATGTACTTGCTTAATACTGGCTGTATTTTAGGTGTACCTGTATAGACTGCATTCAGCTCTTTTAAGAACTCTCATCCCAGATCTGATGCAGGAGCTCAGTTCCATCCTGTTCCTTGAATAGTATGCTATGACTCCAGTGACTCATCCCTTAGAATTCAGGCCATATACCTATATGGTATAGGCTATATAGATATAGATATAGACAGTAGATTACATGTACTTTTATTGGGGAAAATATTAACTATTGCTAAGAACATCTTAGCCCATTTTCCCAGTGTTTTCCTAAAAGCAACATTCCCACAGTGACTTCTGGTTCTTTGCATTGCTCTATGCCTCTCCATTAACCATTTTGCCTATTTTATATAGTTGTTTTCTAAAACAAATGAACATCCATTCCACTTCTCCAACCTGTGCACCTTAAACTTCAAGAGTTAAATGTGGACAAGGAAGAAGAAATACCATTCACAATGGGGAACATAAAGAGAAGTGACAATTTTTTGCTCCTCAGCATTCATTTAGCTCACTTTCAGGATATTAGGTGCCTGCATAACTGTAAGGATCAACTAGGCTGAGATGAAGTCCTCATGTTTCCCTTAGATGGTAGCTATCAGTTATCTTAGCAACGACAGATATCCCATAAGCCCGAGTATCATTTTATCACAAGCTTGGATAAGAGAAAATGTCTATTTGCAGTTTGTATATTGCTTGCCTTCTACACTCATTATTTTCAGCTTTCTTCTTATCTCTACTATTCACATTCTAGGAAGAACAAAAATGACTGACATCTGTCTCCCCTGTCTGGTATTTTAGTTTGTTCTATATCAAGTATCCTCCAACATCCTTTAAAGCTAAGAAGGCCTTTGTTGCTCATGTACTTTTGGACCACAACTTAGTGATGTTGCCTGGATATGACACATTGCATCACTCAGGGACCTTTCCTTCTACTTTAAACACTAAAAGGACAGGTGATTCATTCACATGGTCCAAGACTTCCAGATATTTTGTTTGACAATTCACTGGCAGATTCTAAACATGGCTACTTAGTGGCTTCTCCATCTGGTGAATCCAGTTGCAATGTAGAAACACCAGATTCCAAATGGGATTGTCACAGTTAGGGGTACTGTAAGGAAAACTCCTGAAGCAGGAACTTACATTTGCCAGGATCACAGCCTGCATCTGGCAAAGTTTCAGTGGATGAAAAAAGGCACATGTGTGGTAGGACTTTGAAGATGGCAGAGGGGACATGGGTAGGTTGCCCTTTAATGGCTAAGCCTAAAACACTAAAACAGCCTTTTCGGGATGTGGGAAAGCACCAACTAGAAGAGGCTGTGAAACAAAGGAACAACAAAAAGAGCAATCCAGACATGCCTTTGAGGCATTAATACTCGACGCTCAAATGTCTTTGAAATGATTTAATTAATCTTTTTAAAATGCAGTTACATTTGAAGAAGCACAAAAGCATGCTGAACAGGCTGAGAGAAATGCACAAATGGACCATCAAGGTCATAGCCTCAACCCCAAGATGGAGATTGTAACATGTCAGCTTCTAGCCCATCATGCATAAACCAGACAAGGACTAGCTTCTCATCTGCCTCACTGTGACTCGATGATTTTGCCGTCTGGTGCACTTTGGGTCTCATTTGTTGGCAGCAATCTCATCTCTGTATGGTTTGTGCTGGCTGAAAGCTTTAAGCCATGCTTACCTTTGCCTGTGGCTCTAACTCCTTTCTTAGGATCTTCTCCAGGGGAATATAGTATGTCTAATGTAGGAGTCTGGACCTTACTAATCAATAAGTGGAGTCTACATCTAGGCAGTTCCATATGTTTCAGGATAAAAACTTTATTAAACCTAAAATAATTTATTAAAACTTATTTATTAAATAAAACAAATAATAGTAAGTTTTCACTTATGAAAGCTTAAGCCTACTTTATCAATATCAAAATTTTTGAAAAAGATTTGTTCATAAAAAAACATGGCTATTTCTCCTCGGCTTTTGCGTGTTCTTGGCTCCTGCATTGTTCCATCTCTCATGACAAACTGATTAAAAAACACTGCTTCAACCCCTCAAATTTGGCTCTTGTCTCCACAAGGCTTTAAATTTCACCATGCCTGTCTGTGCTCCAGCCTAGGGAGGCCTTTTTCATTTCATCCGTTGCTAATGTTTCATGTCTGTGTATTGAATGAAACCCTTGATTTCCTTTTGTAGACACATGTAATCTGAAGGCATGCAACATTTTGCAAATGTTGGCTCGTATATTAATTTCATAAGGTCTTATTTGGTCCGTCGACCAAGTTTTGATTGCTTCCATATTGTTCTTAATTGCCCTAATATCCCCAAAGACTTTCCCATTCTGAGCATCCCCTTTATCTTTGCTTCTTTTATCTCTTGTTGCTCGAGTCCAAAATTGCTGACATATTCAGTGGGTTTAAATCCCGAGTGCTGCAGAAGAGTTTTCAAATCTGTTTTAATTTTCTATACTCAGCTGAGGGCCATGACGCATTCTGTTCTGTTAATCTGTTTTTAATCAGATCTGTAAATGCTAAAGCTGGGCAGGAGAGAAATGGCGCGGAACGAGAATCAAGACGGAGCACACTTCAACATTTGTGGAATTGAATTCTTATTCTCATCTATCTACAAGGTTTTTTTTTTTTTCTTTTTTTTCTTTTTTTCTGTATTTGTGCAGAGTTGACTTATAGCAGAAGTTATGGACCCAGAGTTATGATAACATACTGATGAAAAGCTTAGGTTCCCCATGTTTAGCATGTGCACTAATTGATAGTATCTCCAGAAGTAGTAGTGTCTCAATAGGACTGATAGGTAGATAGTTACTATTTATATTTCACCACGTATCAGCTAGGATGAATTCAGCTGCATAAAAGTCATAGCTTTAATAACAATGGTACCAGCTACTCTTCCTAAAAGCACCAGGGCCCTCACCCATCTTTTTTCCATTCTGGAGATCATCTGTATTATACACCATGACAGGCAAAAGCCCCTCCTAGACTGCAATGAGTTACACCCACAGATGCCAAACTCCTCAGTAGCAGGAAGGGAGGAGACAGAAGTGTGTGCCTCTCCCAGCCAAGGCCTGAGCTTCCATCTTACATTTATGTCGTACCTAGAATAAAGTTGTGCCACAGAATCACCCTTAGACCAGATAGATATTTCTCAAGAGAAGACTTCATTCCCACTGGATTAGGCTAATCATAAGCCTCCTGGCCCTCAATGTGTACAACACTTAAACAAGGGCTTCTGTGAGCAAGCAGGAATAGGATGGATGAGGAGCAAGGGGCTAAAGGGAAGGCCCCTTATTTCACTAAGTAACTATTAAAAGTTCATGTTTCATTATATATACAAGGTTTATGCTATTGTATTTTGACCTATGAAATTAGCTCAAATGTTTCAACGTGCTGCCTGTTCATACATTATTCCTTGCATTTAAAAATAGCATATCTTATTATTACACTTGCTTCCCAAGTTTAATAGACAATATACAGTATACTATTGTATTCCTGTGAGAGGGGAAATAGCAAATGCATATGAATAGAGAAAAAATGTAAAAAGGAAAAGGAAATGACAAAGGCTGAGTTGGTAATAATTTCATTTGCAAAATCTTCTCTGTGGAACAAACACACAAAGTGTGTTTGGCTTATGAATGGAGAATTACTTCCTCAGAAGGAAACGCTAGAGCTCAGTGGGGGAAGGGTTACTAGGAATAGGACATAATTTTGCTATAGCCTCGAGCCAGTTACCTAAATGAATAAATACAGATGTGGAAAGCTCAAATCTTCAGCCATTTATCTTCTGACTCCTCTATCTCTTTGCTGGAGTTTAGATCTTTGTGCTGAGTTAGAATAAAAACAGAAAGAGCTAGTGTGAGGTAGGCAAACTTTAATTCTTAGGGCAGTTTCTGAATTGACAATAAACTCTTAAGCCACCAGTCCAACACTTGTAGGGGGAGGAGGAGAAGAGCTTTTCCTTGTTTTAGTTTACAATTTTAAGGAAGTAGAATGACCTTTCTCTGGGTTCTCTTGGGTATTAATGATAGAAATTCATCCTCTATTAGTTGAAGCAAAACTTAGGAATTCTGGGTAAAAGTATTTGGATGGTGTAGACTCAAGTGGAGAATTCAACAGCCATGTTTTAGAAGGTTTTAATATCCTGAATTACTGACCTAGATCTAAGGTGCTAGAATCTTTGCACGTTCCAGCATCTACTGAGCATTTCCTAGCCTTGGTGTTCTTTGTGTGTCAAAATCAGCACTTCAGATGGACTCCAAGTCATATGCTTGATGCAATAGGCAAATGATTTGTTTTTCCAGAAAAATTTTGACAGAGCCCAAGTATGAACTTTGACATTTCTGGATGGGAGCAGAAACTTTCTGTTGAAAGTGGGATGCATAAAACATGCTAAGCCAATATGAGAATGACTGAACAGTAGGAATGACTGACCTACTCTCACGTTCTGCTCCCATGTTTAGGAGTCCCCATGTTTCCTGGGGTTTGATGGCACTATATCTTGACAGACTCATCTGGAGTTGAAAGTGGTTATAATACATTGACCCCCAAATGGCATGGCTTGACAAGATAGCCCACTGTACAGCGTGGTTGTTCATTATTCTAGCTAAGTGGTTCATGGGAGCTGTGGCTCTCTGCTGCCACCCATACTCACTAGAGTGAGTAATTTCCTGCATACCGCCAGCCCTAGGAAAATGTTCAAATCCAAAGTCCAAACAATAGTTTCTATAGAATTCTGATTGCTTTTCACACCATTATGACATCATAAAAATGTAAGCCAAACCATTGTACATTGAGAACTGTCTGTACCAGGGTGAAACATGTTCCCTCAACAACCCTCATTAGAACTGTGGCCATAAAGCAGGATTTCCAGAAGAAAAGGACTTTTCAAAATGGAAATGTCTACTACAACAGAGACCTCAGTGTTTGAGTTCCTGATTTAATAGCATGGCTACTTTCTGATGGGACAGATCAGTGATGCACCTGCTTGTGGCTTTGAAGGGCCAGTGTTGTGATGCTGTCATGCATAACCCAAAGGCAATTTTCAGAACAATCTTAGAACTCCTTGGCCTACACAAGCAGGCAAACCCTGGTCATTTAAGTTGTCATATTCTCCTAAGTGCTACAAAACTCCTCCAGCCACGTGTCCCCAGCTCATTCTCATCACAGTCACTGCTGTGTACACATACTCATTTATTTCATTACAGAGGTACTCAAGGGACCATGCAGAAGACAGCTACTCTTGTCCACGATGCTTTCACAGAAAAACAGGAAATAATGAAGTAAGCCAGAGAGTCGATAATCTAATTGCCACTTCTGATAAATACCATGAAGGAAATAAACAGGATATATGGAAAAAAATGTTTGTGAAAGATGTCCATAGAAAGGCTTCCTTGCCCTTTTATTTTCTTCATTGACTTCTTTATAATTCTCTTTGCATTCAAGGAGACCAAACTCTCCCTTTGAGCCATCCCTCTCTGGGTTTGCTTTCTTCTACCTGTTGCTGCGACCCAGAAAGCTTGAGAAGGAACAATTAAGGCAATTTCCATTCTTTCTTCTTCTATATTCAGAAAACCTTTCTTCATGAAAGTTCTTACAATTATTTCTCTCGCTGTGAAGGAAAGTTAAAGAATCTGTCTTACATAAATCTCTTTCCACAGGACCTATGCCTAACGGAAGGTGAGGAACCTCTGTTAGGAGACATCTGGTTATGGGAAAGGATAATTTTGGAGAGCTCTATCCTTCAATTTTTCCCCTGGTGCCCAAAGCAACCACATAACATCTTTAAGTAAGCATGCAATATATTAGAGTAAAAGAGTCCTTATTTTTGAGTTTGTGTATATAATTTATACTTTACTTTGTATCATTTCTCCTCTGCTAAAGCCACATCCATATGCTCATAAACAAACACAGTCATCATAATCCTTCAGAGTATAACAGAAGGCAAGTATTGGTCCTAAAGCAACATTAATGTCCTGTAGACTTGAAAGGGTTTTCTCCCATCGCTGAAAGTTTATATCATACTTCCTGTAACATCACTACCTTCCAGGCACATGAACGCTACACTGCATAGCTCAGCATGTAACCAGAGTCCAGGATGTGGGCCAAATTCTTTATGTCTCAGCTGCCATGTTTTCTCTCAGAGTGAATTGATATTTGCTTCACTTCCAAGCTGGCCTGCTGTTAGCAGTGATGGAAATCTGTGACCACAATCTTGGTGGGGCTTCCCAGAATTCAAGCTGTGCTGATCCGAGTTAGAAGGCTTGAGAGGAGTTTGTGGCTTGGCAAGGTACATTTTATTTAAAATATGATAACAGTGTTTATAAGGCACATTTAGTACTTTTACGACATTTTAAAAAATCAATGAAAATTTCTTGGTAATAAAATATGTTTTCCAGGAAAATTGTTTTGAAAGTCGTAGTCCAACAGTCTCAAAGGCAAATCATTAGATTCTTAGCTTAATAGACATCAATGGCTCAGGCAGGGAGTCTTTTCTAACCCTTCTGTAATTAACTTTTCTCAGGTTGTTTTCCAGTACAGTTTTATTTTAGTTTCCTATCTAATCATACACACATACACACACACACACACACACACACACACACACACACACACACTTGCAGAAAACTCAATTTTACCTAAGAACCTCCTTTATGATGACACAATTTTCTGAGTTCCTGAGACTCCGCCTCCCTCAGGTCTGCCTTACGGATTTCCGAAGTATATATTAAAACTTGGAAAAATTGAGGGTTTTTTTTTTTTTTTTTTTTTTTAATGTTCACCGTGTGCACTAAAATGGTTGAAGTAAGATACAATGCTACGTAATGGTCCAGCTGTAAGATGGAACATAAACACATCAAAATGATGAGGGAATTAAGATAAAGCTAACAGCAGCAGAAAGCAGCTGCAGACGGACAGTCAAGAGCTATCCAGTTGGCCAGGTTTATTACAGAGCAACTGAGCGGAGAAGATAGAAGAAGGGCCTGGAGCAACTGCAGAGTGGAAGAGAGGTAGTCTCCCTTCTCCCACAGAGAATAATAAAGGAATTTACCCCAGGAATTTTGTATTCAGCAGCCACCTCAAGAACAGATTCTAGGTCTCCTGGAATCCTAAATGCTGAATTGGTTTCCTGGTGCCTGTGGGTGGCTGTGAACCTGTACAGTTCCCTGGCCTCCACAGCAGCAGCTCATTAAAGCCTTTCAGGAGAACACCAAGAGGTGGCTGTGTGCATTCATATCTTTAGGGAGTTCAGTGGTTTTTAGCGATGTTTTCTTTGCCACTTTTTGTTGTTCTTGTTGTTGTTGTTATTCTGACTCTGTTGTGAAAAATATCACATTTTCTGATTAGAGCAAGTTACTGCTTGCAAAACCACACACTCGAGGCAATAAACATTAGCTGGTGCACTGCAAATCCCTCTGATTTACAGAAGCTCTCTGCTAACTCAGATAAATGGTAACCAATTTTAAGTTCTCTCTCTCTCTCTCTCTCTCTCTCTCTCTCTCTCTCTCTCTCTCTCTCTCTCTCTGTCTCTGTCTCTCTCTCTCTGTCTGTCTCTCTCTCTCTCTCTCTCTCTCTCTCTCTCTCTGTCTCTGTCTCTCTCTCTCTGTCTGTCTTTCTCTCTCTCTCTCTCTCTCTCTCTCTCTCTGTATTTCCTACCCAGTGCCAATGTAGAAGCCACAACTCCCATCTTAAAGGGAATAAGACAGAGTTTGTTCTGAAGCCAATATGAGTGACCTTATCCTGGGAACAGTTACTCCCTGACTTCCATGTTCCAATGTGGAAGCAGTCTTACAGGGCTTCTATAGTTTATAGGAAAGAAAGTCACTAATCAAGGCAACTTTAAAATATGTCGTTGGAAGCCAGGCCTTGGCGCACATGCCTTAAGTCTGCCGGTAGGCTAAAAGAGGCTGATCTCTCTGAGATAGTTCCAGGACAGACACTGATACATAGAGAAACCCTTGTCTCGAGAAACTGAAATAAATTGGTGGGTACACCAAAAAGCAAGTACATGAAGTTTGGTGAAGTTTTTCTAATAGGCCTAAAATGTTATCTGATGACTTTCTTAGCTCTTGGATTGGTAGAAGCAGTGTTCTGCTAAGTTAATAGCTTCTAAGAGGTTTTTATTTATTATCAAGATGTTAGTTCAGATAGAGAGCAGGGCAAGGAAAGGCTGTTCCAGAAAGCTAAAACTTGCTCCAGATAAAGTCATTAGCTTCTGAACCTACTGAATTACAGTCTCCCCACAGTACTGAAATTCCAATCCATCTGTCAGTCTCTGTAGACTCAAAAGCTCCTACCCCATATTTGATCCTAGCAAGGCACAGCTTCTTTTTAGGAAATGTTATTCGCACCTGGCAAACAGATTGGCAGATTTATCCTCACAGTCAGACCAAATGCTGTCCCTACTCTTCCCTTTCTCCATGGGAACTTGGATCCTGACCACATTGAACCTTCAGTTGTTTGTAGAAGATACTCAACATTCCTCTCAAGTGGAAATGTCTGCTCTCTTTGGAGACTCAGTTGTGTCATGTGATGTTGTTCTGGAAACTGTTTTATAAAAGGATGTCTTGCAGAAGCAGGCACAAGAGAGGATGTTTTGCTGACAATAGACACATGTTGTTTTTGTGGAAGGGCCTGGTGAAGGGCCGTGTGATGTTTTGAGCAGACATTTGAGAGGACACATGATGCTTGGAAAGAATATAAGTATAACCCAACAGACAGTGGATGAAGCTATTACATTGTCATTGTTGGGCTTTGCTGACTATTGCATTGGTCCCTCTTACTTGTCATTGTTTGTCATGACTTTGTATAGAAAAATGCACCAAAGAATTCATGATATACTGGTGGCTTCTTGCCACTTTTGCAGAGTCAGGCTGTTCAGGCTAGCCTCACTATTTCTTCTGGATTGAACTGCCATTACTGATTTATGAATTGTGTTTGCTAGTGGATCAACTTACCACTGCTGATTCATGTGAACTGAACTGCTGCTCTTCGACAACACAGACTGGAATCACCCCAAGGAACTATTTCTGAACAGGGGCGCATCCCCCTTTGTCCTATTAACCTTTCCTATCTACTACCTCTAGTTGGTAGTGGGCCAGAAGTGAGGTTAAAACATTTAAGACCCCCTATTAAAGTAGGTTTTGAACACATCTAACTCTACATTCATCTGCCTTATTGCTTTTGTTTGTGGTACAGTCTTTTGTCTTGAATGGCTCTCCAGTGAGCAAGCTCCCATGTTCCCTGCTTTCTGATAGAAACTCCTCCTGCTCAACTCCCAGTGATCAAGCCTGACAATAATTTCTTTCTTCATTCAGGACTAGAGTTTCTTTCTATGCTACTACAGGCCTATAAATCATATCTTGTGTGCTGAGTGAGGACATAGGACCATCATTTACAGAAACCATGCCTTTAACCACATCATCTAAACTCAGGGCTGGAGTATTTTATATTATTAAATTTATACCTCTTATTTTTAGGAGGACCAGTACTGGGTATTCAAACCATGTTCACATAATAAAAAACAACAATCTGCTTTTTCTATAACCTGTATTCCCTATAGGGTATCATTCCACCTTTTATAATTTTTCTTGTTTGTTTTTTTAAAATAAAGATGCTTTGCCTAAATATTATAAGAAAACATAAAATTGAAAAACTTCCAATGCATTAGAATTTGCTGTTGTTCTTAAAATGTTCATGTGATAGTTTGTATATACTTGGCCCAGGAAATGGAGTGGTGTGGCCTTGTTGGAGTACGTGTGTCTCTGTGGGCATGGGCTTTAAGACCCTCATCCTAGTTGCCTGGAAGCCGTTTTTTCTTTCTTTGCCATCAGATGAAGATGTAGAAATGTCAGTGCTTTCTGCATCAGGCCTGCCTAGATGCTGCTATGGTCCTGCTTGAGGATAACAGACTGAACCACTGAACATGTCATCTAGTCCCAGTTAAATGTTGTCCTTATAAGATTTGCCTTGGTTATGGTGTCTGTTCACAGCAGTAAAACCCTAAGAAAATTAAAATACTACTTCTATGTATCTAATTTGTATTGACAGGTTTTTTTAAAATTTGATTCCCATGTTGTATTGAATTGGCAATTTATTGTCTTTATTAACACACATATTCACACACCTATACAACTGTATCAGACATGGTCACAACTTTCAAGACTGACTATTCTTTGGCATGCCTACTAAAATAGCTGTAGAAATACAGATTATTGCAGATTTAAAATAAAATATACTAAATACTGAGTTTGATACCACAAATAAAGGAAATGTGTGTGGAAAAAATTAATTATTTTGTGTGCAATCCTCTAGCCAAATATTTAATTAAACATTATATTTTTCAAAATTTATAGTAAATATTATTATGGCTCTTTTTATGTCTCCCGGGTATTTTATTTGCATTTTATATTTACTTTACAGAAGTCTTCAGCTCAAGCATTATTGTAGGCTGGTGGTAAACCTACAGAAATGATTGCAGTGACAGTACTGGTATGCTCATGTGTTAAGATGATTAGCCAGGCTGTGAAGTACTCTAATAGCACATGATGAAATGGAAAATGTATAATTTCATTTATGGAGTTTGCATAATGTAATATTATCAAGTGTTTATTATTTCATTATTTAATACAACATGAAATTTTGTACTTATTAAAAAGAAAAACTTCATAAGATATAATAGGAATTTTTTATACTAATAGAACAAATTGTTATTTTAACCCCTGAAGAATAAATAAATTGCATTTATTTATTTTTTTCAAAAGAATTAATGGAGATGAAAGTGGTACTTTAGAGCAGGTGTCAGCAAGCATTTTGGTAAAGGACAGTGACAATTATTTTATACTCTAGAGATGGGGGAGTTTTTCATTGTGTAGTATCCTTAGTGATTTTTTTCTCCCTTTTTTTGTTGTTTGTTTGTTTTGTTTTGTAGTTTAGTTTCAAAACTTTTTAAAAATTTGAAAATTCTTCTCAGTATGAGAAATAAGAAAGAGCAAACAACACATCATGGGTCTATGAAGACTTCTGTTCTATAAGAGAAAAGTGTAGCAACCAAATAAAGATGGCAAGCCTTGGTTGTATCCTACGGAAAAACAGAACAACGGCAAAGTTATCTGGGAACTAAGAACAAATTGAAATGTGTTCTGTGTATGAGCAGATACCTCCAAGTGCCACAGATGTACTGGAAGTGTCTTCGATGATGCTGAGACAATATGAAGAAAAGCATCAGGATGCCGTTCAACTTAGAATCAAATATTGTAGGAGAAAAGCAGAAGTAAAAGAAAGTGGGAGTCAATGACTGATCTTTCTAATTTTTTAACATGTATTTATTATTTGTGTGTGCGTGTGTGTATGTGTGTTTGTGTGTGTGTGTGTGTTTGTGTGTGTGTGTGTGTGTGTGTGTGTGTGTGTGTGTGTGTGTGATGGCATATGTAGAGATTACCAGGACACCTTAGGAGAGTTGGTTCTTTTTAGGTATCTTTTCATTTATTTGCCTGTGTGTCATAGCATGTATGCAGAGGTCACAGGACACCTTGTTGGTGTCAGTTCCCTTAACAAGAGGATTGAGGGGATAGGAGTTAGGATTTAAGGCTTAACAGACAGGGCCCCTAATGAGTGCTATTAAATGGCTGAATGGAAATACATCAAAGTGACTCATTCTTTTGCAAATATATCTAGGAAGATGAAATACCCCAAAGCTCAATTACAAGATTCTATTCAGAAATAGATAAAAGTCAACTTCTGCAATATAGTCCAGATTTGAAATGTTAGTACCTTAAGATTCAAGTCATATGAGAGTGGCTAGAGAAGGAAACCTGATTAGCTTTAGAAGAATAAAAAAATACTAAGAGAAATGATGATAAATTAATGTTTTTTATTTCAAACATGATATTGGATTGTAAGGGTCCATAGAGATTATTACTCAAATTTGCTCATCATTCAAACAGGAACACAACTGTCTATTTCACTTTGTTCTATGACCAAACTTAGCATCAAACATTTGTGTAAACGTGGAATCAGCAACACACTGTGGACTCTTTTTCTTTTGTGTCACAACCACTTTATATAGCACAAATAACAAAATTTGATAGAGCCCTGATTCATCTGAATTTGTCAGATTAGCCTTTCTTCCAATCCCTTCTACCATGACAGATGTTAATTGGTTATGTGTGTGTGTGTGTGTGTGTGTGTGTGTGTGTGTGGTGTTATGCGGGTGTTGATAAAAAAAATAAATAAGTTGAGTAATCTTATGATTTGCTGAAAGTTATCTAATAAACTCAGGCTATGTGTGCAAACATTTGGGTGTGTGTGTGCTTAAATATTCAGCCTGTCCTGTAAGACCTAATAAGTCAAGATCAGAAAGCACTCAGCAACTCTATGAGGACACAGACAGATCCTCCTTTCCCCAGGGTGGGGGCTGTGTGTTTGTAATTTCCATTAGAAAGCACAGGAGTGTGCAGAGAGAAGATCTGTCTGCAAGTGGCTGCTAGGGTTGTGATGAAGCCTCCCCTTATCAGAACAGCTTTCCTTTCTTGTTTTAATAAATGTGTGACAGGATGGTATTGGGCAGATTATTAAATAAAGCACACTTAAATCTATGAGGAACTGGAAGTAGGCTTGTGATAGAAAGAGGCTTAGGGCACAGAATGTCCACAAAGGCCAGGCAGGAACTGAGCAGAAGATGTTGTCCTCTAGGAACAATAGGAGGAAAAAAGTTGTGTGATTGTGACTGAATTTGGAAGAGACAATGCTGAACTCTCAGTTTATGAAGCTTCTTTGCACTTGGTTGATATAAATTTCCTCCCCAAAAGTACTTCATTAATAGGAAAAAAAATTGCTAAGAAATGAATGTTGATAATGACCTCGAATTCATAGTAAGTATCTGGTATTGCTGAAGCTCCGATTAGCTTATATATTCAAGGACACATCTATTAAAAGGAGGTCATTGTGCAGTGTATTCTGTGGAGGATTTTGATGGCATCTACCGAGAGGTTTCAGTGTGAAAAGGATGGAGCAATGGCTTTCCATGGTTGGCTTCTTCAGGAGAATGTTCTGGAATGTTTTATTGTTAGTTTGGCATTGAAGTTGGCTGTAAAATTATTTTTATAAATGCCGTTTGCTGGGAGGCACACAGAACTGAGAATTGTATGTCATGGGGCTGTGGTCCCAGGGAGCAGAAATCAAATAAATAAAGGTCTTGGGGGATTATGATCTATGGGATACATTTCCTTCTAAAAAGGAGTCCATAGTTTACTGGGATGGTGAATTTAAATGACTCATACAAGAGCAAAAATAAAAAATAAAAAACAAAACAAAACAAAACAAAAAAACAAGTCTATCTTTATGTGGTTACAATGTTCCATTTAAGGATCCTGCCCTCCATAAAAAACATAACTGAAGCCTAAAATTCAAGAGAATAAATAAGACAAGAGAATATATCTTGTAATAGAAAGAAGAGGCTTAATATACAGCTTTTTAATTCTTTGATTTAATTTTCATACTTGAAATTCAAGAGGGGGCAATTTACCATTTATTGTTCCATAGGGGTATATGTTTGAGACTTCATTTTAAGCAGCCATATTAAAAGGGCTTCTCATTCAGTAGAAAAATACACCTTCTAGGAGGAAGAGCTGAAAATAGGTGTCTGCAGCTGCAGACAGGGAAAAGGGTTAGCTGGAAACAGGAGGGGGAGAATTGTACATGCAGTCATCTCTCTAGTATCATAATGACTTGATTTCCTCACAGACCCCACAGACATCCTAACCAATCCACAGGTTTAGCTCAAGGTATCATCGTCATGTCTGAAGCAAGTTTAGGGAGGCATGTATTAGAAGAAAACAGCAAGGAACAAAAACTTTATATTTGACTCTGAAATAGAGACATTCTTCAGTGACCCATGTTCATAGACCCCTAGCTGCTAAGACTACTGCTCAAAATAATGGCTTGGACAAACCTACACAAATATGAACAATGTTTTATATAACTTGGACCATTTGTGTTCACACCAGAAACCTTCAGATCTCAAACTTAGCCGAATCAATACAATATTCTTCAGTCCATTGTAAAGAGAGAACAATCCCAATGTATTTCTTCCCAGACTATGATAACAGACCAGTTTCACATTTCATCATAGAGCACTCAAAGACTTCATCTGGAGACTAGGAAATCTAATCAGTACCAAGCACCAGACGAGCATCAGTGTTTCCAATGGACATCTGCTTATAAATTTCCCATCATCCTTATGGTGTACACATTTTTAAAGCACACTCTTGAAATCGGTAGGATCATAGCAGACATAAACAATGCACATAATAACAGCCAGTGCAGTCTTTAAACAAACTGAGATTCTTGTGGTAGAGATAATAGATCAGGGCAACGGTGAGCTAAGCAGGTTAATATAACTCGTTATCTGTCTTCCAACCCTTTAGAGTGCATTTTGAATTCAGATCAGAATACAGTATCTCCTCTATCAAAATGAGAGAAATACTGGTCTAAGAACAGTGCCTTCATGAAGGCACAATACAGAGTTGTCGGGAAGCCTTTGGCTTGACTTCGTAATGTTAGCTCAGCAGAAATTTGTTTCTCATTAAAACTGAGACTAGATGATTTGCCCAGGGTTTGCAGAGAGCAGCCAATGAGGCTAAATGCTAATTTGACCCAGTGATCTGAGAAATGAGGGACCCAGTAGCAACAGGGTATATAGACCCCCTTTCTACATGGCCATAGAAATAGTCATCAAATTTAAAATGCAAGCAGAGCTTAGGTCAGAACTTCTCTGAGGGGAACAAGAAATTTTTAGCATCCTTTAAAATTGTGAGAGCAGTGATAGATACAGCTTTTAGGGACTTTGGTTTTGTTCGCTTTTCCCAGCCAGTCACCACCGGAGGTGAAAAAAAAAGAGAGGAAATTAGAGTATTAGGCAAGGACACAGGTGCTTTGATAAACTTGCCAATGAAGGCTCCCCTAAGGACTTATTTAAGGTGGCTGCAATGACAAACTCCCTCTGAGATCTCTATCTAGTCTTTTGAACTGAACACATTAAGAGAATGAAAACATGAACAGAGGGAGTGTCTTCGGAATCAGAAATAATTGTATTCAACGGATGCTAAGAAATAGTTTCCCATAATGACAGTATTTGTGTATTTTAGTAAACTACCCAAATCCCTGTTCAAGGCTCTTCAAACTCAGAAATGACACACACACAAAAATACTTAAAGAAGTACCAAGAAATGTTCCCAACAATCTTCCTGTGTCCCAATGTAAGATAAATGAAATGGATAGCAAGTTTTTTAGGCCAACTATGATTTACTGTAATATTTCCCCACAACAGAGCCATCTACTGAGCCTCATAGTGTCAAAATCCAAACACTTGTGTAGAATTTTGAACATGAGTCAAAATTTATCCAGACCTTATCAATATTGCTTAATTAAGTATTTAAGAAGTCGAGATTAAACAAAACAATTAAGACAACCATATATTCTCCTTCAAAGTAACCAAACTTACTACAAACAACTCAGATAGTATGTGTTCTTTATTGACTAACATGATATATTCATGCATTTAAATCAGTTTAAACATAACTTTCTCAAACACTTTAAACATGAGTATATTCTATTGGATTTCTGCTATAGATGACAGAGATTTCAAGCCACCCAACTCTCCTTGAGTCTCTCAGAAGTGTTCTCTCCTCTCTTTTACCTTATGACCAAGTTGTAAACTGCACATTCTTCTTTATTAAAATCCTGTCAGAACAGCCAGTTCCGTGAAGATATGCAACAGTGAATTAAGGATGTGGGTCTCTTCCTGCTCTCTAGTATCTATTCAGTCAACAGTAATACTCCCAATGCCATCTCTTAGAAATCTTTCAAATCTATTTCTTCTTCCTCCTTCATGTGACCACTGGCTATTTCCTAGGTCCCAAACACTCCTGGCTTGAATTTTTACAATAAATTCCTGTTATTTCCTCCTTTGCATATTTGGAATTTATCTCCTAAACTAACAGAGTTTCCAAAACCACAAATCTCGGGAATTATAGTTCCTCAATGGATCATGCTAATGTTTTTCTTCATAATCATAGAAAGTAAAATATTGTGCTTACAAGATGGCTCAGTGGGTAAAGATGTTTGCTGCTAAGCCTGATGACCTGGGTTACATCCCAGAGACCAATATGGTGAAAGAAGAGAACTGATTTCTGAAAATTGTCCTCTGACACACACACACACACACACACACACACACACACACACACACATGCACACCCCCCAAACACACACATCATACAATCATATCACAATACTCCAAGCACAAAACATCCCCCAATACACTTAGACAACCCCCCAAAAACATATTCCACAGGCCCTACACCCCTTCAACACAAATACACACACACACACACACACACACACACACACACACACACATACAAAAATGAACAAATGTAGTTTAAACATTTTAAAACAAAAACAAAATATTATTATGTTGTGTACAGAATTTTGGTTTGCTTTTTCAAAGCAAGCTTGCTAAGTAGTCCAGGCTATCCCTTAACTCTTACTCACCCTCCAGCCTCAGGCTACCAAGTGTTAGATTACAAACAAATGTTACCAAGGCTATCTTTTCATGTAAGCTACTTGGATTTTTGATAATCTTCGCTCAGCCCACAGTGCTCATTATTTTATTCTTTCTCAATGTACACACTTATTGTGTGGGACAGTGTGTCTGTTTCTTACTGGGTGAAGAAACAAAGACTCTATTTTTTTGGATGTGAGAATCAGACTCAGGGCTACTTTTCAATCAAGTTTTCCTGTGATGCTGATGAGGCTGGGATCACTTCTCTAAGGCAAACCATGTTTTCCATCACATGAAGCCTTGGCCTAAGCTTTACAATCCCTTGTCTTGCCCTTTTTCTAGTGCCTGTCTTTTGTAAAGTTGAACATAGACATTCTTCTAACACTGCAAGCATGCTTAAGGTTAGCACTTACCTGATCAGCCTGTCTTCTTCCTTAAGTATCCTCAAGAACACCAGCTATATTGTTTACATTTATATTTCCAGATGTAACATGGATAATAGAAGCCATTTTCTTTGGCCAAATGAATAAAAATTGATGATATTGTATCTGATTCTTTATTAGACTGTTTCCCAGATGTAGAATTTCCCATTCTATCTGTGAATGTTGGAAGTTTCTGGATCTAGTGTTTCAATGACCTTTTGATAATATTTCATATAGCTCCTAACAATTCACCAGAGGGAATTTTAATACAACTGTAATCCTATATTCCAAGAAACAAAAGAAACACACATGGCAGGTAGTAAGAAACCAGTTTCAATACAGCATGAAACAAAGGATTTTCAAATGGATCTGGAAATTTCATGAACCCCCATCTAATATTATTTCTTTGATTAAGGTGCAGCTACTTTAAGTAAAGACTCAACTAGAATATAACAGTAAAATTCTGTCAGAAAAGAAAAATGCAGGCAGAATGTTACTTGAGTCAGGGATATGGCAACTCTAGCAATATACTCATACTGTTCCCCTCAAACAGGCCAATTAAAGGGACATGTAGTAGTAAAAAATAGAGAATGGAGAGGGAGATTACCAATGTGACTGTAGGGGGGAAGGGAAACAATGACATGAACCTGTGACTCTTAAGTAGCTTTGGATCCCGAAGTTTAAATGGAGATCTCTTTCTCTCTCTTTCTTTCACACACACACACACACACACACATACACACACACACACACACACACACACACACATGATCAAGGTATGTTTAGCCCTGCCTATTATTGATCCATCATGTCTCATCTCCAATCTCTCTGCAGAGTGGTTGAATACGCTGTCAGACCTGCATGAAATGTCTTTCAAGAAAACATGTTCCTCTTCTAGCTGAAGACAGACCTTCTGCTTCCCCTCTCTTCCTTTACAGAACTCCTGGATAACATCAGTTATTGGGGGGTCCAGTATTTTCAACAGGTGTCTCTTTAAAGTATTTACTCTCTTACCATTGTGATTAAAAGAACAGGGGCTTGGAATATGTTGACTGAGTTTGGTTGGTCTTTCATTGTGTCTACAGAATGAAACGTTGACATACACGAATTTAAAACTCCCTAGAGATTAAAAAACAATTGGGGGATTCTGACCCCAATCATTTTCTGATTTTAGATGATGGCACAAAGTTACCAATGGGAGCAGACAAATTCCAAGTAAAAAGCTGAAGTAAAAACCTTTACTTTGTTGTACCTTTAACTGGAATCTTGCCCATATAATATGGGCCATTCTCAGTGGAGGAGCAAGACTCTGGGCTGAGATAGACACAGTCACAGGATGCTGACTGATGTGATGAAGTGGAAGGAGGAAAGTGGGAGAAAGAAGCCAGGGCAGGAAATCCAGCCTCATATAATCAAGGGTCTTGAATGTCATGTCAAGGAGTCTAAATTTGATTGTGTGAGCTTTTGGGAGCCACTGACCTAATTCCAGATTGGAAATTAGAGAAACATAAAGCAGAGAGACTAATTATTATGGCCTCTGCCAAAGATTGGGACCTGAGCCAATTTAGGGCATTGAGAATGATAAAGAACATTTCAGAGACAAAATTTATAGACCTAATGACTATAGTAGGGTTCTCCAGAGGAAACGAGTAAGTACGGTGTAAGGTTCTCTCTCTCTCTCTCTCTCTCTCTCTCTGTGTGTGTGTGTGTGTGTGTGTGTGTGTGTGTTTGTATTCATTCTAAGAAAATGACTCATTCACTTAAGGATCTGGGGAAAAATATTAAAAACTGCAGGGCAGGAAGGAGGGCTGGAGATGTGTCCCAGGGAACAGTCTATGTCCTCATTTAACTATGAAGATTGCCTGGTGGCAGAATTTGTTCTTGCCCTGGGGAAAGTCTGCTTTTGTTAACTGGGGAAAGAGACAGACTGTCATGGAGCACATGTGCTTTACTCAAAGTCTTACCCATTTGAGTATCAGTGTCCAAAGTGCTATCCTAAGAATCTAGCTGCTGGGACTCATTCAAATAAACACATATATAATTAACTATTACATGAATGTGTGGTGTGATGTGAAGGGATGAAAACTTCAAAATAAATGGTTCTGTGGCTTTTTGTTTTCATATTTGAGTGACTGGTGAGGCCTTTTACTAAGTGACACACCCTGGGAAGAGATTTTTCTCAGGGATTATCTAGATCTGGCTGACCTGTAGCCACGCCTGTTGGTGAGCATCTTGGTTGTTGATTGAGGTAAGAAGGCCCATTGTAGGCTGCACCATTCCTGAGGCTAGAGTGTCCTGAGCAGTGTAAGAGTGCAGAAAGCAAGCAGAGCCTAAGCCATAGCAAACAGGGAGCAAGGATGCCTGTTTACCCCTCTCTGCTCTGAGTATTCATGTGATGCTCTGAGGTACTGCCTTGACTTCTCCGAAACAATGGGCCATAGTAACTTGACATTGTGAGCCATATAAAGTCTTTCTGCTCCCATGTCGTTTTTGTCAGAATACTTTATTCCTGCAAAAGAAATGAAGCCAGGACATACAGAAGTCCTGGAAAGAGGGGAAATATGGACTAGAAGAGATTTAAGAAGTATTTATTGATTATCGATGCTCCATCAAGTATGAATCAACATTTCTTTCATTTTAGTGTATATGTGAAAGGAGAAAAGCTAGAAGAGGGGACCACTATGTAGTGTTTACTCATGTGCTTAAGAGGCAGCGACATTCTGGCTCTATAACCTAGACCAGCCATTTAAAGTCTACACTTAAGATCTGAAAAATTAGCCATTATTTTTCATTTTAAAAACCTTATTTTCTTACCCCCCAGACTCCTCTGTACATATGTCTGTGCATATGCTTGTGTGCCGGTGCATATGTGTATGGTTAGAGGACAACTTCCCCAGGCTCACTTGTTTTCTTCTACCATGTGAGTATTTCGACTCAAACTAGTCAGGCTGGGTAATGTGTGTCCTCACCCATGGAGTCAGCTCCCTGGTACGGAAAAATAAGATGTTCTGAGGAATAAATGTATCTCTCCTCACGGACACTAAGTAGTTCATCAGGAAGTATCTATCCATAGGAGACAGAGATAGTATTTGGTCTGTGTTTTCACTCTGTCGGTCTCTGCTATAAATCAAGAACACTAAACAGATATCAGCCTTGTCCCCAGTGTCATGGTATTCTCTGGGGACACAGTTGCTGGGAGGGTCCTAAGTGACATTGTCTTCTGTTACAGTATGCTAAATGACTCCATGGTGGCTTGAAACAGATAATGAACTCCACCAAGGACCTGTGTCAGAACCAGGGAATAAAGCAGGCCCTGGTCTCATTAGACTCTGTTATTCACCACATAAACAATGTCTGAAAGATCCAGTAATGATTACATAGCATTTTATTAAAGTTTACAAAGGTTGTAAATAAGTTTGATGTTTACAAAACATGCTGAGGCCCCTTTAAGATCGTTTAATTACAGCCAATAAGATAACTTCTTAATTTTCTTCTTCATAAATACAAATGAATTTAATAGAAAGCAGGCATCTTTTCCACATTGTTGGGATAATTTAAGCATAGCTTGATAATTCATTCATGAATGCATATACTGTAGGTATTTCAAAATCAGATGTGATACTCAAAACACAGAGGAGGGGACTGAGAAGCATGGTCCAAATCTGTCTTCCTGCTTGCTTTTCATAATGGTTTATTGAAATACTACCTTATTCTTCTGCATCAAGCGATGATTACTCTCCAGTCAGGATTGAAGCGTCATCACCGCACATGGCCAGCAAAGCTCTTCCAGGAAAGAAAAGTGATACTTGTACCAGATCAGGATCACATCCTATCAGTTTGAAAGCTTCAGATGCCTTCAAGGTCATGCTCAGAGAATAACTATAAATGCTTATGCTGATCTCATAGACAGAAGGATTCTAAGAGTTAGAAACGGAAAGGGCGAATAACCTCAAGTGAGCTATAGTGTGGAGCTATTTCAGTGAATTTTGCTAAAGGAAGACACGAGACCCTATGGGATGCATTTCCAGACTTTGGAAAGAAAGCAGGACTCAGATACCTTAATCACAGTTTCAAGTTCTGTGTCAATTTCAGAATAAACCAGAGGTCTGTTCACTTCCACCATGTCTCTATTCTTGCCTTAGACACTAATGAGATACCATTGTGAATGGACAGATAGTAAGGGTCTTGAGGAAGGGCACAGCTGACTGTGATGTTATAGATTATTTTTGGGTCTCTATTCACAGGCCGCAGTGGACAGATTGGATCAGCGAACTGCCTCAGATGATAGACGGCACGGAAGGAAAAGAAAATCCACAGGCACATTCATCAATCTCAGCAAAAACACTTCAAGGGGCTGATGTCTAAAGAGAGGGAGGACAGAGACATGGTAATTCCTGCAGGAGGCTGAAAGAAAGAAGTAGGAGGGGGGAAAAATCCCTTCATTTACCTGAGTTGCCAAATCACAGCAGATGGTGAGATCTAAAGGGAGATAAACACTAGAGCAGGGAAGTAAGCAATTCATCCTGTCAGCCTTTAAGGGCTGCCACAGCCGAAGGAGCAGTTGAAGAACTAGATCCAGTCTGTAAAGCAGCAGTGTTTGACAACAATCAACCCTGCCCATCAGAAGGACGGTGGAGAGGGGATCTGAGGAGAGGAGTGAGGTCCTGCAGCCATGGGAAATAGTGCCCAAACTGGTGGGAGTCAAAGAGCAGAGATTAAGCAGCTGTGAATAATTGGAAGAAAATAGGCCATGCTGAAAGCAGGAACTAATTGGCAGACAAATGACAGTCAATGCTTTCTGAGGGTAGAATACAAAAGTGTCAGACTGCCTTAGGCCAAGAGAACAACTCTAGGTTGGTACCTCTGGATTCCAGTGCTCCAGATATCAGAAGTTATATAGCCTGAAGCCCTGGCAGGGTACTGGAGTTCAGGTGGCCGATGATGTAGGATGGCTTTGACAGGCTCCCAGGATGGCTTTGAGAGGTTGCCTCTTGCCCTTAGATGCTTGTCCGACACATTTGCATTTGTTCCTTTGGTCATTAGTTCCTTTTCTCATTTATAATAATAAGTGATTCAACCCTAGGCCCCAAGAGCTCACTCAAAATGGATGATTGATGGCATTTATGGTACCAGAAATGTGTTTCTTCTTGTAGAGCAGGCCATAGGTACATTTTTTTTAAGTATCAGTTTAACCATAGCATCTCTGACACTATTGCATTCATGTTCCTGACTTGCCAAGTCAGTCATTATTGTATCTCACAGAGTTCACAGCTAGGCAAAGCTATCGATTACCATTTCCTTCTATTGCCTGCATAGCTCCTTCAGGAACTATGCAAGTTAACCAGCAAAGAGGGCGCCTCCTGATCAGTACCAATTTGATTTCTCCATGCTCTGTGAAAAAGAACGTGTGGTGTCTTTAGTAACAGAGTCTTGCCATAAAATTCTGGTGGGCAAGCCATGGCAAGTCCCTGCAGCTTTCCAGGGGTGGTATTCCATGCCTTTATTGAATGTTTTATTTGCCATCCTATAGCTTCTGGGGGGTTATTTACTGTGTAGAGTAACTCTTTTATATAAAATGTATCGATTAAATAAAAATAGATGTAAAGATAGACAGACAGACAGACAGATAGGGCTGATAAAAAGAACATTTCTGTATGACTATTTTAAATACCCTTAGTGGAAGTACATTTCCTCCAACTGTCTCCTCTACCCTCCCTCCAAATACCTCTCCCTATTTATCTTCTTCTCCATTATCTCTCCCTCTCTATCATATTACTGTGTTGAGATTATTATTTTTAAATCTAGGTCATGAATCAATCATCTTTTCTTTAAGAATGTTACTCTAAAGCTGGGAGAAATGGTGTACTTTGGAAGTAGAGGCAGGAAGAATCACAAGTTCACAGCCAACAACTTGAGCTACAGAGTGAGTTTATGGCTAGCCCTGGCTTAAAAGAAGTTTTTAACAGTAAGTGCTTTAGCCATATGGGCCCCATAGTCTCTTTCATGTTTATCTGAGTCTGCCATCACAGTGAAGAAGTATCTATAGACATGTAAAGAGAACCATGGTTGGCTGTGTTATAATGAACATTGTCTATGAAAACAGGAGGCAAGCCAAGACTGGTTCATGAATGACCTTCTTCAACTCCCATCCTCGTATTATATATGAGGCCCACGCTCCAGGGTACCATGTACTGATTTGAAGGTCATAATTTCCTGCCACACTGATACAAGCTCCACATTCCCCAGTTATTTGTTGTATTCTATTACCTATCTTTAACATAGATGATGCGCTTCTCAATTACTCAAGGAGGAGAAACTGAAAAGTACGGGAGACCTACTTTGAATAGTATTACACAGCCTTGATGTTTCATTTATAAATGTCATTTGATACATTGCTCCTATTTCTGTTTAAAAGACATTTATTCGTGTGTGTGTGTGTGTGTGTGTGTGTGTGTGTGTGTGTGTGTGTGTGAATAAATGTGAATGTCAGAAGACAGCTGCATGAATTATCTCCTCACTTCTTCCGTGGAGGTCCTGGGAATCAAACTCAAGTCATCAAGGCTAGCAGCAAATTACCTTACCAGCTGAGCAATTGTACCAACCCTGCTTATTAACTCAGTGTCCAGATAAACCAGAATTGACATAATAAGTCAATTCTCTACCCTTCAAATGTTCTCATCACTCATCATGTTTGATCTCTCTGCCTTAAGCAAATATATTGTGTTTAGAGATGAAGCTTAGTGGTAGAGACTTTACCTACCATAGGCAAGGACCTGGGTTCAAGGCCAACATTACAATCAATCAATCAATCAGTCAGTCAATCAATCAATCAATCAACCAGTCAATCAATTAATATACAGCTTTGCTTTTGTAATTTTCAACCTGGCAATCTGTTTGTTAAACTCAAGAATCAAATGAAATAAATTTCTGTGTGAAACCTGTCTCACTTTCCAGAAACCCTTCACCACATAGTTGTTTATTAACATATAATCATTTGTATCCCTGAGAGTCTAGCAGGGGATTTCAGTAGGTGAAAATAGCAGGTGAAGTCTAGCGCCTATGTTGCCCCAGATGCTGTTTAAAATGCTTGCTATGAATTACCCAAAGAATCAAGTTCCTGACCATCATGGCTGAAACATGACTATGTTATTTTTTTACTTGATTCTCCAAATATTAAAGAAGGTGAGTAGCCTTCTGCAGCAAAACGAAGGAACTCTACTTTATAGTATTCAAGATCACCTACACTGTGCTTAGAGACTAAAAGGCTGCCTGCACTCTCTCCTTTTACACACCACGCTCTCCAGCCATGGTCACCTGACCTTAATCACTTTGGATCACCAAGGGCCAGGATAGTAATTTGCTCATGGCAGAATCTCAGTAAATATCTGCCTGGTGAGTTAATGACTCAGCTGTGGAGGCTAGATAATTAACTGAATGGGAAGAGAGCCGGACAACTTAATACCTTTTCAGAGTCCTGTTTCTCTAGCTTCTAGGGGGTTGTTGTTTTAACTGCTTTGTTGATATTAAAGATTAGGGGTGCAAACAGGGTGACATTACAAGCTTGAGTGCTAATCCACTCGGGTTCTAGTCTACCTAACCTTCAGCTTTTCTGAACTCTAATGCACACGAGAGCTTTGATTTAAAGCCCCACCATAATAATATCTGCCTTACAAGACAGAAACCATAATGGGAATTCTGTTAGCTTTTTCACAAGACTTCCACATTACACTTATTTTTGTTTGTTTGTTTGTTTGTTTGTTTTTTATGAGCAATTCCCATGTGAGTGAAATTTGTGCACCAGTTTTTCTGGTAATTCATCAAGGTCCACTGGTACCTTTCTCAGATCTGTTATCCAGGTGAATAAAGGTAGGGCCTCCCACCTGAGAAGTGGAGTTAAATTCAGCATCATGTAGCTCTCTGAACCTCTGAGATGGGGAGAGGCATTGTCTCTTACTCCTCTTACTGGCAGGAGTAAGAACGGGTCTCAGGGATGACAGTGAATTAAGAAGAGATAGGCATTCACATTGTGTTTTATGGTTTCTTAAGGATGACAAGGCAACTTAATAATGACAGCTGTTACACACAAAAGTGGGTTCTGCTCAAGGAGTTATAAATATTTTCTCATTAAATCCCCACAGCAACTCTATAATGTAGTAGTATTTTTATACCCATTTTATAGGTAAATAAATAGAGTCTGGGGGTAGGCCTGTTGGTATGGTATTGCTCACAGAGCTGCTGGAAAGAACATTAGAGCTGAGTCTCTTGACTCTTGACCATCCTCTGATTCACAGGGACACTCATGGAACAGGAATGTATCACTTTTGAGAAATAAATCAAGTAGAGTGGTCCTTTAGGACTTCCTGTTTGCTGAGAGACTCTGGGTACAGTTTTCTTTCATAAATCATTTAGATAGGAACCAGAAGCTTGATGTTATTTTTCAGCTGCAATCCCAATAGGTTTGATTAGCAGACCGGGTGGACATCTTGAGCTATTTGTGAACCTACACACCTTCCTTTTTCAACAGCCTAACCTGTAGGGGAGGGCTGTCCCATTGAGAAATCTCAGGAATGGGAAGATAAAGAAAACAGAAAGGGAACAGGCATACTGGTGAGATATTTATTCATTTGCCTCAAAATAAAGACAATTTCTGCAGTGTCTGGGTTATGACCCAACTGCTGTTTCATAACGTCAGCCCAAATGTCATTCCCCATGCCTACAAGTGACTTTTGAGAAGATATGCTTTCTTGTGCCAGGATCTACCCTAGAGACAGTGGAACTCACGTAAACACAGTAGGTCCACTGACTGCCTTCTGGAGTTTGCCAGTGTATATGACGAGTAAGATGTTGAAGAGATGACTCTACAGTCTCTTGTATGAGTTGCTTTTCTACTACTGTAATAAAACGCCACTCACAAGGCACTTATTAGAAGGAAGGGTTCATTTGGGTTTACGGTTCCGGTAGGAGAGGTGTCTGGCATGTGGGGAACATGACAACAAGCAGCATTCTGGAACAGAATGCTAAGGGCCTTCAAGTTGAACCAGGAACCACAAGCAGGGAGCAGAGAGGGTGAATTGGAAGGAGTCCATGGTTTTGAAACTACAAAGTCGTCACCCATGTGACATGTTTCCTCCGGCAAAACTGTACCTCTTAAATCTACTCAAGTACAGCAGCCAACTGAGGGCCAAATATTTGAACATCTGAGCCTATGGGGAACATTCTCATTGAAACCATCACAGCTCTTGAGATGCTGCACATCTTGTATGTACTGGTACTGAATATCTTCCCAGGGTATTCTCACAAAAGATAGCCCTGGAAGGTAATCACCACAAGCAGAGGGCTAGTTTGCTGCCTGGCCAATGTAACAGAGACCATGGCTTCTTCAGGGATTAAACCTCCTTACAAAAGAGTATGTAGGCTTCCTCAGCTGGGAGGCTAACTGTGTTCATTGTCTGCCTGAGCAGCTTTGCATTAACTCAAGGGCCTTGAGAAGCCACAGCACCAGAGATGAGCTAAAAGCTCATGCTGTTTGCTAGGTTAAGAGGGAAAAGGGCCATTGTTTTGCCTAGGGAGTCTCATGTGTTCTGCTAGTCCAATGTCTTACCTTCAGACAACATAAAAATCTCAGTCTTCACAGTTCTTGGCAAAGCCTAGCAGTCCACTGCTCAAAAAAGTCTAAGACTATCTGAGTGTAAGGCATGTCTTAAGAGGAATACAAACAAGAGTCTTAGCAATTTATTTGTTATTTGTTTGTTTTCTGAAACAGGGTTTATTTGTGTAGCCCCGACTGTCCTGGAATTCACCTAGTAGACGAGGCTCAAAACTTATAGAGCTCTGCCTGCCTGTGCCTCCCAAGTGCTGGGCTGAAATGTGTGCGCCACCACCACCTGGCTCACTCTTGATTTATGTTTAAAACTGGTGATGGTTGTGGTACTCCAATCACAGAAACTTTGGTTAAAACCTCATATGCCATCCCTTAACTCCACCTGCAGGTCCTCGTAGGCTCTCCATTTCCCATATCAAAACAAACCCTTTCCCACACACCTGCTGTTTCACTGTAGCCTGTTGGGGCACTGAGTTTCATGGGTCTGCTTGTCAGACTTGCATGATGAGATTTCACATATGCTAAGAGCCATCCTGTGGCTATTGATATCTTATGTGGGCCTTTCCTCACACATTCCTGACAATGGGCCTTTGCTGGTTATTGCTTTCACAATCTTCAGATGTTAAGGTGGCTAGCTAGTTCCAAACACTTTGTTTTAAGTAGATACCCTTGAACATTTCAATAGGGATAATTTTCCCTCATCATTTTGGCCCAGTTTCTGACGCCACTGGCTCTCGGACACCCCATAACTGATGATGTTGTCGCCGGATGGTTAAAGACAAGTGCTCCGTGTTTTGATTCTGTATTTAAGCCCTTATCTCACTGGATAGAATTTCTTTCTAACGGGGCATATTCCCAGGGTGTTTATCCAAGCTTTCTCAGCTGGTTCAGCAGGACAGTTAATTAGCACAGTCACCTCAGCTGTGCCGACACTGGTGGATGGTACCAATATAAATCCAGAAATGTTTTTGAATGATGGGCTATATGAACTGAAGCCAAAAGAGCCCTGCTGTTTCTCCCTCGTGTGTTCAAAGCCTGTTTAATTGTAGCACTTCTTCCAAACTACAGATAACACCAGTGATTAGAAACAAAGGAAAAAAAAAAAAAAAAAAAGAACACAACACAGATATTATAGCAAGCCAGATAGGAGATAATCACTAGCCATTAAGCAAACTTCATTTCCAAAGAGACAATCTAGAGTTTCATAGTTCTGAACGCACAAAATAATGTTATTTTTACCCTGTATCCAGTTCCACATATGGCAGTCCTGCTGAGCCTTCTGACCAGGCAAAGTTGAGGGACTTGTTATAGCGAGTTTATTAGCTGCAGCGGGACTGTTCCATTTAATGTGTGCCAGGAGGCTGCTGCATGCAAATTGTGAACATGCTAGAGAGTTACAAAGGAAATTGGAGAGAAAGGGAAGATGTCTCCATAATCTCCTAGAAACAAACCCAATAGCACCTCACCCAGTTACAGTTTGAAGGCCTGTGAAAAATTATCTGCTAGACATTCTTAATTTAAAAAGCATGTTTAAAAAAACCAATTTAAGATGAAAGTAAGGGCATACTGTTTATGATGCCAGGGAACTCTTGCGATATGAGGTTTCTGAAGGCCAGCCTTATTCAACTAAGCCGCAAGTACCTCTAGATACACAATCTGATTGGTTGAATGCTGTTTGGCTTCTCTGGGTGTGCTGGGAGCTGAGCACCCTTCATTCATTGCAGTATGCAGGCTTTGTACAGGGACGCTGCTCATGCAGTAGGGTCCCCTTAGTGTTGTATATGAATGGCATAGACTAATGGGTTGTATTATAACATACTCGTCCATGCATACTATGGAACTTTCACACAATAGGTGTCTTTTTTATCATATTCATCTCAAATAGGGGGTTTCGTTTTGGTAAATGATAATTGACCATTACAGACATATCATATTGTGGTTTTCCAAGAAGAGGTATTTTGAGATGCTCAACATGGTAGAGTAACCAGGAAAAACAAAAACAATAACAAAGTAACAAACGGTAGAATATACATATAGTGTCACACCAGAGATATAACAGTGGGAGCAGAAGATACCTAGTGATGGGTTGGCTGCTTTCACTGTAACAAATGAACTGTGCACTGACTCTGTTGATCAGCTCCGAGGGGATCAGGCCACTGCCTAGAAGTGTGCTTGGAAGTCTGTGGTCGTGAGTCTTTGTTCCATGGGGATCTCTCATTGTTGATGTTGTCATTGTTGCTGTTGTTCCCTATTCTTTCTTTCTCGAATCCATTGAGACAGCAGACCTCTCATAACCTCTGGCACTTGGTTATGACACTACTCTGTGTCAATCAAGAGAACACACATCTGTGTCTTTCCAACCCTAGTCAATCTTGCATCTATTGTGACAACTGTTTTGGAAAGTTTTACACAATCACAGACGCTAAAAGGCATTTTCCCTACTTCGGAATGGAAGAAGACAACATCTAATTAAATAGTGGTCTGACACAAACCCCCTATTTGTTCTGTGGTCACCTACTCCTAGTTATGAATTTATGATCATATGCACATGTTTCTTGTTCTTGATCATTCTTGATATGGCTGAAATAATCCTAAAAATTCTCCAGCCTGATTAGGTTTGAGTATGCGTTCCTAGGCATTGCTCTTCTGGTCTGGTACAGGGACATATAAACAGTCCATTCAATGTCATCATTACAAGGCCTTGGGTGTCAGATCCAGGAACTACCTATGTCTTGCAGGAATCACAGTTCATTTGCTGCAGATAATGCTACTTCCATTCTGTTTCATTTTTCTATATGGCAAAAAAAAAAAAAAAAAGAAGACAGTGTTTTGAGCTGAGAAAGCTTAATGGTTTTTAAAGGTTTTTATACGTGTAAGAGGTATGGAAGTAGAAGGGAGAAACCTGGTAAATATATATGTGCATCTGGAATCAATTTGTATTTTCCAGGCTGAATGGAAACTTCACAGAAGCAGTGAGCCTTAAGAACTATAAAGATATTTTAATGGCTCTGCAAACTTTTACCTGTCTCAACTTTTCAGTCAGTTACAATTGTGTTCACCAAATATCCAAAACTTTGATGGTTTTCTTTTTCAAAGAATGACATGTTTTTACCTTATTGGTAATTTAATGCTCAATAAACTACTTAAAATGTAAACTGCAGAGATGTGAGATGTATAAATAGTATGGTCCAGATGGATATGGTAGTTCAGAAGCTGGGGAAGGAGGATTGCTTCAGGTTCAAGGTCTGGACATACTCAGTGGAAAACTCTGTCTCAAAGGAAAAAAAAAAAAAAACAAAACAAAACGGAGAGAGAGACAGAGAGAGAGAAACAGAGACAGAGACAGAGAGACAGAGAGAGCACATTGGAGTCTCAATTTAATGACTACACGGACGAGGTACTGTGCTCAGTGTCTTGTCTAGCAAAGCGTCAACTAGAAGAGAACCTAGCTATCTGAGTACAGCGTGCCCAGGATGTCTGTGTGCATAGTACTTGTCAGTCTTATGACAAAGAAACAGTTTCTCCAGTCCTTATAAAACACAGCTGTCTGTATCGGCCTGATAGAGGGTCAATGCAAAAAGGATTCACACCCATATCTGCTCTCCCAAGTCTTCTGTTTTGCCCACTGTAACAATAGCGATGCAGTACCAGCCCATTAGAGACTCCGAGCTCAGGAGAAAATGGCTGTATTGATTATGTGGATGAGGAAAGTAGAACCACATATAGCACACAGGGCTTCTTGCTGGAACTGTCCTTTTGCCTGACAACGGGCACTATGCCTTTATGACATCTTGCCATCCAAACAAAGAGCTGAAGTCAGTGGCTTAATATTGGCAGGGGCAGGCTTGCCCGCTAGAGAATACTTCCTATTTGCAAGATCTGTTTAAAGACAAATGTCAGTAAATCTTTTGTTGAGTTTTACTTTGGCCACATAGTTTCAGTGGAAGTGGCTTTGTCCATTTTGGACTTATTGAAATCAAACTTAGGACATTGCCATGAATATTTACATGAGAAAAATATAAAGGTGAACAACAGAAATCACAATTTGAAAAACATATATATTTATTTTTGTTTTGGTTTTGACATGGGGGAAATACAGTCAGTAGTGTACAGTTTGCAAGTTAGGCTCATCTGGGAAGAAAATATATAACCTTTTAAAAATCGGATTTCCTAGGGGATCCATGTCTCCAAGAGAGGTTAAAACATGACAGCATTAAATTGTGAACTCTGGGGGGAAGATTCTGTTTAAGGAAGCACACAGTTTCATATAGTTTTCTCTGAGAAATGTCTGCTCAACAAATGTTGACTGACCAAATCTCAAGGCTCCAGAGTAATTACTTCCACTTTGGGACCAAGGGATACATTTCTTTCCCTGGCCCTAAACTGTTCTACAGTGTGACAGGTAATTTGGCCTCAAAGCAGAGTGCAGAGCTGTCTAAAGGCTAGAAGGGAGGGAGAAGAGTAATTGGTTTGTCACCCAACAAAGAATGCAACAGACTCCAGGTCCAAATACCTCTCACCAAGGCAAAGGTCTTGGTCCATATGAATTTGTTTGTGTTTCTTTATTGGTTTTTCAAGGACACATGGCTAATACTGTTTTAATAAATTGTTGATTGTGAAGAGCATGGTGGCATAAATTCAACATTTGTGAGACAGAAGGTGGTGAATCTCTGGGAGTTCGAAGCCAGTCAGGGTTAAGTAGTAAGATCTTGTCTCAAACAAACCAAAGCAAAACAAAACAAAAACCCTGCTGGTTGTTAAAGGATCTGAGAAATGGTCTTGAGGAGGCAGTAAGGCGCAGAAAGAAAGATCGTGTACACTTCTCCCCTTCCGTAGCTCATCTACTCTCTCTGGGTGCTTCCTATTAAACATACCCATTTGTTTGTGTGCTTATGTGGCAAAGACCAAGTCAGAAGACAACTCTGTTTACCAGGCTTGGCGCCACGCCCCTTTATCTGCTGAGCCATGAAAACAACCCCTCTGTGTGCTTTCTTTCCTGCCCACAGTCTGCGGTCCCTCTAATCACCTCACACCCTGCTCTGTCCTGCTCTTGGCCTGCCTCAAGCTCCTCTCCCCCCTTACCTCTCCTGCCTGGCCCACAGCCTTCAGTTTTCCCTTGTTAGCACTTGGCCTGGGCCTCAGATTACAGTAAAGCTGCAGCTCTGTAAATGGCCTGAGGGAAGGCCAAGCTCACATTTCATGTGCTTGAAAATTTAGAATTACAAATTAATCTACAGGAAACAACTGCTTGAACAATTTAAAACTGTTTCGTGTGCGGCAGTCCTTGCAGCGGGTTTGCACTGGCCGCCCAGGCAGTGGGCTGGAACCGTCCCATTTGAGTTTCTGCTTGCTGGAGTATTTTTGTACCGCCTGATGCTTGCTTCTTTACAAGGGTTAAACAAGGGAATTGAAAATGGTTATAGCATTATACTGCTAACAGAGCCATATTCATTTTCAGCTTGATGAAATTATCAGCTATTTAACAGCCCTTTGGGTTGTTTTGACTGCAAAATTTTCATGTATACTTTCATGCCAAAATGCCTACTGTAGAACTCTGTTCTGCCGGTTTGGGATGGAGTGGTCAGAAAACGACACACATTGTGATGTTTTACAGGCTTGCTTCACAAGACTTAGGTATGCTTTTGGCTTTCAGGAATAGCTGGCACCTTTAATCCTGCCCCCAATCCTTGAGGAAGTTTTGGTTCTGTGAAAAGACCTCAAATCTGTTATATCTTGGAATAAATACCTTTTTGTGCATGTTAATGAACATTTTAAGGTAGTTTGTTTATTCTGTTTTTTATATATGACATATCAAAAGCCTTTGAGAAAGTGTTATGAAAAAGTGATTTCATGCTCAAAATAGTTCCCTCCATCTTAAAATATAAAAATAAATTATATATGTATATATAAATATATATTCCTCATTGAAGGACAATGTTAGCTGTATACCTTTATTACACAAAGAATATTTTAAATGATTCTTACATGATTATTCTTGTAGTGTACGTTTTTAATGTTGGTGAAGACCGGCCTTTGTTGATTTCTTTCTAATTTTTAACTAATCAATTTTAATTCAATATGGTGATTTTAATGAGATTGCCTCATATATTTGAATGGTTGGTTCCCAGTTGGTGGAACTATTTGGAAAGGATTAAGAGGTACGGCCTTGGAGATGTGTCATTGAGGGCAGGCTTTGAAGTCTCAAAAGTTCAATTCTATTTAGGTCTAGATCTCCTCACCTCCACCCCCCCCCCATGGTTGTTGTCTCAAGAGGTCAACTCCCTACATGCCAGTGTTATGCTGGCCTGTCTGCTGCCATGTATCTACCATGGTGGACATCAACTCCGACCCTCTGGAATCATGAACGCCCCTCCCCCCCACTTAAATGCTTCCTTTCTTAAATTGCCTTGGTCACGGTGTTTTGTTCCAGCAATAGAAAAGTAACTAAATCACAATACATAGTGAAAACCTCTGCCATGAACTAGAAAGCCCTGAACTAAATATAATAGGCAAGTAGAGTTTTAGCTTTGAGGTGTAGGATGTCTAATATGTGAAATAGTCAAGATTTATTCAACCAAAATGTGTTCAGAATTAGTGTGTGAAAAATGCAGGAAAAGTGGCCAACGTCATTCATCAAACTCCCCCCTCCTCTCTGTTTAATACCCTTAGGATGGAAAATATGAATAGGTTGGATAAGCACATGATGCATTCATATTCTTTATCACTAGGGGAAGGGTTTTTAATGTCTCAGCAGTACATTTCAACACATAGTTGTAACAACTATATGTCCTAGGAATCTGTAAGCCCCCCAAAACCCTTCATGGTATATTAGACAAATACAGTCATCACCCCACCCCCGTTCTTGCTATAAATAGGATGTTCTTCCTCTACCCCATGTACTGATGTCATACTGGTTCTTCTGGGCCCAGAGTAATGGAAGAAATCTCCCCAGACCCTCCTCCTTATCAGTATTCCTGCATCGCTCAGATTGCTGGATTCTCTTTAATGGCTTAGCTGTGCCTCTCACCTCGCCCCAAACACCCCGTTCAGTGTATGCTCCCAAACAAGACTATCTAAACAATAAGCAAACAAGATTTCTGTGTTAGTTCTATCTTAAACGTTCTGTCTAACTTTCCTATTGCTGTGAAAAGACACCACAACTAAGGCAATTAGAGTTTAATCGGGGGCTTGCTTATAGCTTTGGAGGATGAGTCCATGACCATCACAGAGGGAGCACAGTTGCAGACAGGCAGACAGGCATGTTGGTACTGTGTTAGCTGATAAGTTACGAACAGGCTGAATCTGGTATGGGGTTTCGAAACCTTAAAACCCTTCCTCAGTGACATACCTCTTCCAACAAGACAACTCCTCCTAAATCTTCTCAAATGGTTCTGCCAACTGGAGACCCAGCATTCAGTTACACAAGCCTATAAAAACAGACATTTTCCTTCAAACCTATGTAGCCTAGTATAATTAGCATATACATTTTGAGCCTTTGGTTTCTTTCTCTCTTTTTTAAATCATTTATATTGTTTAGTCTCTGTATTTACATTTCAAATGTTATCCCCTTTCCCCCCACTCCCCTCCTACCTCCCCTTGCTTCCAAGAAAGTGCTCCTTCTCCCAACCACCCACTGCCACCTCAGTACCTAGGGTTCCCCTACTCTGGGAAAACAAGCCTTCACTGGACCAAAGTCCTCTCCTCTCATTGATGCCAGACAATGCCATCCTCTGCTACATATGCAACTGGAGCCATGGGACCCTCCATGTGAACTCATTAATTGGTGGTTTAGTCATCAGGGAAATGCAAATCAAAACAACCCTGAGATTCTACCTTACCCCAGTCAGAATGGCTAAGATCAAAAACTCAGGTGACAGCAGATGCTGGTGAGGATGTGAAGAAAGAGAAGCACTTCTCCATTTTTGATGGGAATTGCAGGCTGGTACAACCACTCTGGAAATCAATCTGGAGGGTCTTCAGAAAACTGGACATAGTACTACCTGAAGACCCAGCTATACCATTCCTGGGCATATTCCAAAAAGATGCTTTATCATATAACAAGGACAGATGCTCCACCATGTTCATAGCAGCCTTATTATAATAGCCAGAAGCTAGGAAGAACCCAGATGTCCTTCATCAGAAGAATGGATATAGAAAATGTGGTACATTTATACAAAGGAGTATTACTCAGCTATTAAAAATCTTTGGTTTCTTAAATTTCTTCGGAATGCCAGAATCATCAGAGTTTCCTGTGTCCTTATCTACTTCTTTTTTCCCTTTTCCATTGACTGGCACTTTACTCATTTCCACAGCTTCATGGTCACAACATCATTGCCAGCCTGCTGAAAATCCCATTCTAACATTGAAGTTGAAGCTGCTCTCATGTGGATGAAGGTAAGACAACAGAAGTAAGTCCATGTTTATTACCTCCAAAGAACTCTTTTGTTTTCTGCTTAGCTCTGTGGCTCTGTGGCCTCAGTGATGTCAACAGATGGGACACTAAGTGTCACTACTGTCTCCGACCAGCAGAAAAGGAGCGACGACACAGCAGTCTTCTCAAAGCGGTTTATTCAGGAACCTTACAGCATGCAAGTGAAAATCTTTCTGTCTCCTTTCTGTCTCTCTTTCTGTTTCTCTCTTCCATGTCCCCAAGCGCAGTCCCTTTTATCCTCTCTCAACTCCACCTCCTCAGTCCATGTTGCGTGGCTGCAGTTCATAGGTCCGTGTCATCTGACCTGATCTTGCATCATGGGCGTGCCTGTGTAGCTTGCACAGTGGGAGTGGCTAATCTCAGGGGTGGGGCAGAAGTAAGTTAGGTGCTAATCACAAGACTAGTCCGGAGTCCCAAGCTCCATCTTTGGACTGCCGCCACACCCGCTTTCCACAACTAAGTGTATTTTATCCCATAGCTCTGATAGAAGATTAATAGCTCTGACTTTATTTTCTATTGGAAATGACACCTTATGGGGCTCATTAGTTAAGTAACTCCTTTAATGACCAACCCTTACCAAAGAGTAACAGAGTATTAGGCATTAAATGCAAAGCTATATTTCTAAACAGCAGCAGTGGCAGAACTGTTCAACTTATCCTCAGCCACATATATATCTCCCTCAGAATACTCTTGTTTTTTCTGTATGGTTAGCTGTCTGCTGACAAATGTGCTACTATGCCTTTCTTTCCCACAGACAACTAACCTGAATGTGTAGCAGACCCTTCTGGAAAGAACATAAACCATAACATGACTTTTAAACAGTATTTTTTATTTACAAAATTGACCTTTTGCCTGAACGGACATTTCTCCTTTTTATATTTGATGCATACACGTGGGAACACAATCAGAAAATTCCTATTGATTCTTCTGAAGCAATTTAGTTCTGGTCATGGTTGTACTGGATCTGCAATTAGACTTGAAGAGAGGTATTATTGACTGGGCCTGGTAATTACCACACTGACATCAGATTCAGCCAGAGGTGAAGCTAACCTCTGAATGTTGCTGTTCCTGTTATAAGGGCTGTGCACTGACTATCTAAGTCTGAGGATGAAGAGTGTGCATGGTTCCATGGCAGGCACAGCAGTGGATTTCTGCATGCAGTTACTTCATCTCTCCCTATAAGGGACTTTATATATGTGCTGTTTTAGAATAGAGCACATATTGAAAAAATTGTTGATCCAAAAATCAATCAATCAAACAAAACAAAACTCATAATCACTGGAGAAAAATAGTTTATATTTTTTACAAAGCAATGGCTTCTGGAAAAGGCTTAGAAATTCTTTTTTTTTTTTTTTTTTTGGCCTTTGTTTTTCTTGAACTTAATGTAGTCTGTAAGTTGTTTCTAGGGTGTTATGAGCTTTCTGGGGTTAGCATCCCACTATCAGTGACTGCATATTATGTCAGTTCTTTTGTGACTAAGTTACGTCACTCAGGATGATATTCTCTAGATGCATCCATTTTCTTAAGAATTTCATAAAGTCATTGTTTCTGATAGCTGAGTATTACTCCATTGTGTAAACATACCACAATTTTTGTATCCATTCATCTCCTGAAGGACATCTGGGTTCTTTCCAGCTTCTGGCTATTATAAACAGGGCTGCTATGAACATTGTGGTGCATGTGTCTTTTTTGTATGTCTCTGGGGTATATACCCAAAAGTGGAATAACTGGGTCTTCAGGTACTACTATGTCCAATTTTCTGAGGAACTTCCAGACCAATTTCCAGAGTGGTTGTACCAGTTTACAACCCCACCAACAGTAGAGAAGTGTTCCTCTTTCTCTACATTCTCTCCAGCATATGCTGTCATCTGAGGTTTTGATCTTAGCCATTCTGACTGGTGTGAGGTAGAATCTCAGGGTTGTTTTGATTTGCATTTCCCTGATGGCTAAGGTTGTCTAGCACTTCCTTAGATGCTTCTCAACCATTTGATATTTCTCAATTGAGAATTTTTTGTTTAGCTCAATACCCCATTTGTTAATAGGACTGTTTGATTCTCTGGTGTCTAACTTCTTGAGTTTTTTGTATACCTTGGATATTAGGCCTCTATCATATGTGGGGTTGGAAAAGATCTTTTTCCAAACTGTTGGCTGCCATTTTGTTTTTTGACAGTTTCCTTAGTCTTACAGAAACTTTGTAATCTCATTAAGACCCATTTGTCAATAATTCACCTTGGAGCACAAGCCATTGGTGTTCTGTTCAAAAAAATTTCTCCTGTGCCTATGTGTTCTAAGGTTTTCCCTACATTCCCATCTAATAGTTTCAGTGTACCTGGTTTAATTTGAAGATCTTTGATCCACTTGCACTTGAGCTTTGTACAAATAGATAAGAAAGGGTCTATTTTCATTCTTCTGCATGCTGAGTGCCAGTTGGACCAAAACCATTTGTTGAAGAACCTATGCATTGTCCATTGAATGTTACAGCTCCTTTGTCAAAAATGAAGTGACCATACATGTTAGGGCTCATTTCTGGATCTTCTATTCTATTCCATTGATCCACATGCCTATCTCTGTACCAGTACCATGCAGTTTTTAACACAATTGCCTTGTAATATAGCTTGAGGACAGGGATGGTGATTCCCACAGATGTTTTCTTGTTGTTGAGGACAGATTTCGCCATTATAGATCTTTTGCTATTCCAGATGAAATTTCACATTGCTCTTTCCAACTCTATTAAGATTTGGATCAGAAATTTGATGGGGATTGCATTGAATCTGTAGATTGCTTTGGGTAAGATGACCATTTTTACAATGTTGATTCTTCTAATCCAAGAGCATGGGAGATCTTTCCATTTTTCGAGATCTTCCTTGATTTCCTTATTTAGCGATTTGAAGTTCTTGTCATACAGGTCCTTGACTTGCTTAGTTAAAGTCACACCAAGGTATTTCATATTCTTTGTGATTATTGTGAAGGGTATCTTTTCCCTAATTTCTGCATTTTTCTCCTATGAGTAGAGGAAGGCTACTGATTTGTTTGAGTTAATTTTATATCCAGCCAGTTTTCTGAACTTCTTTATCAGCTGTAGAAATTCTCTGGTGGAATTTTTGGGGTCACTTATGAATACAATCATGTCATCTTAAAACAGTATGTTTTTACTTCTTCCTTTCCAATTTGTTTGATTTGCTTTGGCTGTCTAATTGTTCTGGCCAGGACTTCCAGTACTTTGTTGAATAGGTAAGGGGAGAGTGGGCAGCCTTGTCAAATCCCTGATTTTAGTCGGATTGCTTCAAGTTTCCCACCATTAAGTTTGATGTTGGCTATTGATTTGCTGTATATTGGTTTTATTATGTTTAGGTATGGGCCTTGGATTCCTGTTCGTTCTAAGACTTTTAACATGAAGGGGTGTTAAATTTTGTCAAATGCTTTCTCAGCATCTAGTGAGATGACCATGTGGTTCTTTTCTTTGAGTTTTTTATATGGAGAATGACGTTGATGGATTTCCGTATATTAAACCATCTTTGAATCCCAGGGATGAAGCCTACTTGATCATGGTGAATGATAGTTTTGATGTGTTCTTGGATTCGGTTTGCAAGGATTTTGTTGAGTAATTTTGCATCAATGTTCATAAGTGAGATTGGTCTCAAGTTCTTTTTTCTTGTAGTGTCTTTGTCTGGTTTAGGAACGAGGGTTATTGTGGCCTCGTAAAATGAGTTAGGTAGTGTTCCATCTGTGTCTTTTGTGGAATAGTTTGGAGAGTATTGGTATTAGGTCCTCAATAAATGTCTGATAGAATGCTGCACTGAACCCATCTGGACCTGGGATTTTTTTGGTTGGGAGGCTTTTGATGACTGCTTCTATTTCTTTAGGTGTTATGGGATTATTTAGATGGTTTACCTGGTCCTGGTTCAACTTTAGTATCTTGTATCTGTCTAGGAATTCATCCATTTCCTCCAGATTTTCCAGCTTTGTTGAGTATAGGCTTTTGTAGTAAGATCTGATGATTTCTTGAATTTCCTCAGTTTTAGTTGTTATGTCTCCACTTTCATTTCTGATTTTGTTTATTTGAATACTCTCTCTTTGACCTCTAGTTAGTCTGGGTAAGGGTATATCAATCTTGTTAAATTTCTCTAAGAACCAGCTCTTGGTTTTGTTGCTTCTTTGAATGGATCTTTCTGTTTCGATTTGGTCAAATTCTGCTCTGAGTTTGATTATTTCTTGATGTCTACTCCTCTTGGGTGCAACTGCTTCCTTTTGTTCTAGAGCTTTCAACTGTGCTGTCAAGTTGTTAGTGTATGCTCTCTGCAGTTTCTTTTTGGAAGCACTCAGAGCTATGAGTTTTTCTCTCAGTACTGCTTTCATTGCATCCCATAGGTTTCGGTATATTGTGTTTTCATTTTCATCACATTCTATAAAATCCTTTATTTCTTTATTTCTTCTTTGACCTTGCTATCATTTAATAGAGCATTGATTAGTTTCCATGTGTATATGGGCTCTTTGTTGTCTTTGTTGTTATTAAAGACCAGCCTTAGACCATGGTGATCTGATAGGATTCATGGGAGTATTTCAATCTTCTTATATCTATTGAGGCTTGTTTTGTGATTGATTATATGATCAATTTTGGAGAAGGTGCCGTGTGGTGCTGAGAAGGTGTATTCGTCTGTTTTAGGATGATATGTTCTGTAGATATCTACTAATTCCAAATGGTTTATAACCTCTGCTAGTTTCACTGCATCCTTGTTCAGTTTCTGTTTCTATGATCTGTCCATTGATGAGAGTGGAGTGTTGAGTTCTTCCATTATTATTGTGTGGTGTCCAATGTATTTTTTGAGCTGCAGTAGGGTTTCTTTTATGAATATGGGTGCTCTTGGAGCATATATGTTAAGGATTGAGAGTTCCTCCTGATAAATTTTTCCTATAATGAGTAAAAAGTATCTTTCCTTATCTATTTTGATTATTTTTGGTTGAAAATCTACTTTATTTGATATTAGCATGGCCACTTCAGCTTACTTCTTGGGGCCGTTTGCTTGGAATGTTTTTTCCCAACCTTTTACTCTGACATAGTGTCGGTCTTTGTCTCTGAGATGAGTTTCCTGTATGCAGCAAAATGCTGGATTCTGTTTATGTATCCAATCTGATAGCCTATGTCTTTTTGTTAATGAATTGAGTCCATTTATGTTAACAGATATTAAGGAGTAGTGGTTACTGTTTTCTGTTATTTTTGCTTTTAGAGGTTGAATTTTGCCAGCATGTCTTTCTTCTTTTGGTTTTCTTGCTTAGGTATTTTTTGATTTTTACCAGGATATGGTTCCCCTCCTTGTATTGGCTTTTCCACATATCATTTGTTGTAGTGATGGGTTTGTGGTCAGATATTGTGTAAATTTAGTTTTGTCCTGGAATATCTTGTTCTTTCTGTCTATGGTGATTGAGAGTTTTGCTGGGTATAACATCTTGGGCTGACACTTGTGTTCTCTTAGGGTCTGCATCATGTCTGTCCAGGATCTTATCACTTTCATAGTCTCTGTTGAGAATTCGGGTGTGATTCTGATTGATCTGCATTTTTATGTTACATGACCTTTTTTTTTCTTACTGCTTTTAGTATTTTTTTCTTTGCTTTGGGCACTTGGCGTTTTGACTATTATGTGTCGGGAGGAATTTCTTTTCTGGTCCACTCTATTTAGAGTCCTGTAGGCTTCTTTTATGTTCATGGTCATCTAATTCTTAAGGGTAGGAAAGATTTCTTCTATAATTTTGTTGAAGATATTTACTGTGCCTATAAGTTGATATTCTTTGCCCTCTTCTATTCCTATTATCCTTAGGTTTGGTCTCCTCATTGTGTCCTGGATCTCCTGGATATTTTGGGTTAGGAGCTTTTTAGCCTTTTCATCTTCTCTGACTGTTTTGTCTATGTTTTCCATGTTGTCTTCGGCCCCCGAGATTCTCTCTTGCATGTCTTGTAGTCTGTTGGAGATGCTTGCATATGTGACTACTGATTTCTTTTTTATGTTTTTCTACCTCTAGGGTTGTCTCTTTTAGTGTTTTTTTTTTTTTTTTTTTTTTTTTTTTTTATTGTTTCCATTTCCATTTTAAATTCCTTCTTCAATTCCTTTATCTCTTTTGTTCTGATTTCCTCTAGTTCTTTGATTTCTTTGAGTGTTTTCCTTGTTTCCTCTTTAAAAGCTTCTGTTTCTTTATGCTTTTTCTCCCGTTCTTGTTTAAGGATCTCTATTATCATCTTGAGGTATGATTTCGGGTCTGAGCCTTCTTTTTCAGGAGTGTTTGGCATTCTGTTTGCTGTGATGAGAGAGCTGGGTTCTGTTGTTGCCAGGTTGTCTTGGTTTCCACTGGGTAAGTTCTTTAGCTTTCCTCTTCCTGTATTGATGTCTGTGATTAAAAGTGGTCTTGTTGTCAGTGATTGGTTCCTGTCTCTCCCTTGTACCTGACTTGTGTCCCTGGATCTCCATTGTTCCCAATGGCAGATGGCCTGAGCGTTTGTTCCGCACGCACGGGCCCTCCGGGTAGAAACTTTGTCCCTGTGGCAGAGTTCCTGTTCCCCTGAATCAATCAGGAGGTGGGTGCTTTCTGCATGCTCATCCCAAACCTCTCTGTACTCCGGCTACTCGCAACGTGGTCTCACCAGGCCTGCGCCCCTGGATCTCCACTGTTCTTGGTGGCAGATGGCCTGAGCGTTTGGTCCACATGCTCGGGACCTCCAGGTGTTAACTGAGTTCTTATGGCAGGGTTCCTGCTCTCCTGAACCAATTGGGGAGGGGGGCTTTCCGAGTGCTCGTCTGAGACCTCTCTGTGTCCCAGCTACTCGCAATGCAGTCTCACCAGGCCTGTGTCCCTGGTTTTCTGCTGTTCCTGGTCAGCTTAGAAATTCTTGAAGTACTCTTTCATGAAATTTGGAGTACTCCATAGTGAATAAGCTTTCGATAGTAATTTAAATTTCCTATATAAAATATTTACATCTCTTCTCAGAGCAATGACAGTGTGTTTATTCTTTGGAAGCAGAGCTGTTTGTGTACACTATAATTGGTAGGTTTTAATGAATCTGCTGGAACATATATAGAAGCAAAGGTTATGTGAGTCAAGCATTCTGTTTTACTTAATGCCATGTCAGAACAGACAGAAACATATCCCAGTAACAACCTACTAACACATTCACACATAAGCTTGTTTAACTATAGCCTAAAAATTATCTACACTGAAAGCAAGCAGCAGCAAAAACATAAACTTGGATATAAGTAACAAAAATATACAGGTAATTTGTTCAATGGAATTCTCAATCACACATAGTTATTTTTGTATGCTTCATAATATACTTACTCTCACTTGCTAAATAAAATTAAGACAGTAAACTTTTTAGCCTTGTGATAATTTAAATTCAGACGCTTATATTTAGAACACGGATAATTCTCTACTCTATGTTAGTGAAAAAGATCCCGAAGTTTTGTTTAAAAAGGTAAGTACTCAAAACTCAAAAAACCCTTTTATAATTTTTAAGTTATATGTAGGTAGGTGTCTGTGCATTTGGATATGTGCTCATGAAAGTGGACACCTGAGAAAAGTGACCCTGGTTCTCCTGGAGTTAGGGTTTTAGATGATTGTAAGCTATTTGATATGGGCACTATGAACAAAATAGGGCCATTGGAAATGCTCTTTAACACTGAGCCATCTATCTAGCCCCAAGTCCATGCAATTTGAAAATTTGACCAAAAAGAATAACAAGTTATTTCTTCTCATCTCACTTACTTTGCAAATGTCAGCCTGTTCGTGCTGTTAATCCCTGATTAGCTTCTACTCATGTAACTTAAAACAGAAGGTTTTTTTTTTTTTTCCCAGCACAGATTCAAGTTAGACTATGAAAGACGGTTTTGCCTTTTCAGTGTCTCACAATCTATCATGATCCTAGGACCCATATATTCTTAAAGATATATCTCTCTGAACAGAACTCCTATTATTGTAGACTTGGTAGAATATACCCATGGTGGGTCAAAGAATTGAAAATTTCTGGTCATATGACATTTCCAATTTAATTTATCTAGCCACAAAAGTTACTGATATGGGGACAGAACTATGATACAAGGGATAGCCTAAACATTGTGAATTCTTCAAACTTGAAGGTCAGATCATGAATTCTGCACTGGCTGTCTTCTGATAATGACTTATTTTCAGAGGTTGGCTTTAACAAATTTGAGGGCCAAATAGTCAGAGGCAAAGCTAGTTACTATGACTTTAATGGGCCCAATTCATACAGGGAAGGGACGTACATCATATGGTAGTACGAATATGCATGAATTTCTCCATGGTCATCTTAGCAAGCATGCCTTGGTCTCCCATGGTGTTTCATAAAAAAGTGCAGATGTTCAGATTCCATCCCACTATCACTATGTTAATCAGCAATGACATCAAAGGCATCAGCATGATGTCCTAAATGGGAAGAGGTAGGGCAATCTATTTTACAGATAATGTGTTCTGAAAGTGTTGGGCAGGAAGCCTGGATCCCCTGACAGCAGGATGACTCACACCTGAAAACCTTGGAATAACCAAGTTTTATCTAAACTATTCTAAAGACTTAGGCAAAAGCAAACATTCTGCTTATGCAGGGAAGATATAATGTTCAGTTGCTCATTTTGCTTTTGTAGATAAGAGGTTGATCATCTCAGGAAAGGCAACCAAGTACATCCTATTTAAGCTAAAGCTTTGCACTGATTTACTTAAATTTTCCAAAGGCCACATAGGAGTGTTGAAAATGGAGTACATTATCTTTTTAAGTGGATTATAGACCCCCATTATTTGGGGAATCATATTTAAAAAGACTTTTAACATGTATGCACATGAGTGTTTTGCCTGTATTTATATCTGTGTACCACTTGTATACTTGATGTCTATGGAGTGCAGAAGAGGGTATTGGATCCCCTGGAACTGAAATTACAGACAGTTGTGAGCCAATATGTGGTTGTCAAGAGCAAAACCCTGGACCTCTACAGGAGCAGCAAATGCTCTTAAGTACTGAGCCTTCTCTGCAGCCCCATTATTATTATTATTATTATTATTATTATTATTATTATTATTATTATCATCATCATCATCATCATCATCATCATCATCATCATCATCATCATCATCGTATTTTGCCTTTTCTATACTAAACAGTAGCAAGCACAGGGAGATCCATCCAGCAAAGTCAGTGAGATCAAAATATTGATCAGTCACATTTACTTATAATGTCATTACTCATTTGCTGTAGAGTACTTCAATTCCTCTGAGGATAAAATGTTTAAGTTTAACTTGTTAGCCAGAATTAGAAACAAAAACAAAAGTTTGAACAGAATGGGAAAAAAAATTATCCAAGTGAACTGAAAAAGAAACAATTCTGAAGTCAGAACAATAAACCTCAGGCAGTTTTAAAGAGGAAATAAGGTTGAAGACGAACAGTGATAAAAGATCAAAGGCAGCATCCATTTATCCCCTCAAATGAATGTTGGTGTCTTAACATATTCGAAGTTTACGCCAGAACTGAAGTACAGTCATGACAGCATGTTTGATGATTTTTGTTGTTGTTGTTGATGGTGGTGTTTCAATGATATTTCAGCAAATAACACTGTCTGGGCATAGCTCTGAGCCTTGTGACATTTCCCTGATAATTGAAAACATTAAATATTAGTGTGAAGTCCAGGAACAAAGAGAAACCTGAATGAAGATACTGAACCAACAATGGAAGCCAGGTTCCAGGGCAGAATTACAGTTCTAGAGCAAAGTAAACCTGGATGCTCTGCCCTCTCCTTTGTCCCTCATGTTTATATTTAAAAAGATGCTGTTCTTTATATTTTAAACACCCCATTAATTGACTGTCAGGCACCTTAATATGATCTTGCCAGAGTTTCAGGGCACAAATAATCTTTACATGTGCAAACACAAGTTAGAGTGCTTAATACCATGTAATGTGAGATTGAACCAGACAAGCCTTTTCTCGACAGATGAGGTACCTGGAAATTTTTGGAGAACTTTGGAGAGGGTCTCCTGAGTTTCCCCTCCAACCTCTCTGCTCTCTCCTATTATGTGCACTGAGTGGGCAAGCTGCTCCTTAGCAACAGGGTAGCCATGTTTTCTGTCATACTCAGGCAACCCAGACCACAAATCATCACCATCTCCCCACTGCCATGGCTGATGGCCATATTTAGTGACGGAGATCAGGGGGAGGCGGACTGAGGAATACTGAACCGAACTGTTGCTCATGCCATTAAAAACTCAACTAGGCAGAAAGCTAGGCATGGAGCCGTTGACAAAGATAAAGCAGAGAGCTCTGTGGCTTATCCATAATTAGGTGTTGGCGCTGGCTCTTGTCAAACAAGGGGAAGAGTGTCTCCTGCCACACACTGACACACACAGACAGCCCTGGTCACAGGGGGAGAGAACACAAAATACATTCAAGCTGGCATTGAAAGGGATTTAGATAAGTACTTGAGGTAACAAAAATCGAAAAGGGAGGATGGTAGTAACGCTAGTTGTAGATGAATTGTAACTGAATGTACCATTCTTATAGCTTATCAGTCTCCAGACAGCTACAACCAACCTTTCTGGTGCATTTCTTGTATGCTTTCCTGGATTAAAGGTCAAATTAACTCAAATGCATATGTTCTTTCCTGCTGTCTTAGGCTTCCTTGTTACTCACAGGTGAGCACAGCATCTCTTAAGGTATCACAGGCATGAAGCTTCTGTACCTAGGGTGAAGCCGATGCCTCTCCTCCCCGAAAAGATTTCCTGTCCTTAAAATAATTATCTTGTAAGATGAAGTTACAAATATCACAATATTAAAGGGTCCCCCAAATGCCACTGGCAGGACTACTTCCACCACTATTTTCCATTTCTATTTGCTCTTGCCCGCCATCATGATTGTATTTGGTGGCCATTTGACATTCTCCAATAGATAATAGTCTGGCCTATTAGAGCACCATCTATATGTGTTCTTGACATACACAAAAGCTGTGTGTTTTCATAATGTGTATAAGCACTTCAGACGGTAAGCTGTGCACATCGCCTTGAGCAGATGGTAGCTCTTATCACAGATAAAAGCACACATATATATGTTTCTGTAACTACACTCTCAGAGAGAACGGAGAAGAGAAGAGTTCCTTCCACATCACAGCTTACATTACCCATCTATTTAGGCAGCAAACAGCATATGTTTTACTGCTTTGGGAAGGCAGTACTGGAGGGCGAAATATGATTAAAACAAACTTAAAGATAACCTGATGTACGAATACAAAACACAGTGTGAACTGAAAAGTTTGTTGGGGAGTGCGAGGTGCTCTTTGTTTAGCATTCTTCTCCAAGGCTGTCAGAGAAAAATATAAGATTTCTTTTAAATCAGCTTCCATATTTTTTTTAAAAAATTTTATAATTATAAGTTAATCTCAAATTTTGCATGTCTAATGAAATAATCTGGGTATTTTTATATGAAAATATCTTGAACTGTTCATTGAAATGATTAGAATTATCCATATGTATCTCTCTATATATGCACATATATGTATACAATATATGTTACATAGTTACATTCTTGTATACACACATATGTCATTAAATTTTGTGACTATAAACAGTTTTCATCTGGTGCTATTAAAGTCTTTAACTGATACTCCCAATAGTCGGAGTAAAAGGAAACCCTGTTCCCAGGCATATGAATTTTGAAAAAACATGGTTCCCAGTTTCTTTTTGGGAATACATATCCATCATGGAGGAGGAGCATCTCTCAAAAACATACTCATGATGAGAGCTGTTATGGAGAACTTGGATCTCAACTTACAGTGCATTTTAGATTCTGGTGTGGGACTATCAAGGAAATTGTTTTACATTAGCTATATAAACATAGCTTTTGTATTTCATTTATGAATTTAGATTATTACCTTGGACTAAGACCTATTCATGCTCATAGATGGAGAGACAACGTTGAGCACCCCCATGTACACATTTGTATTCTGGTGACTCAGTATTCAACTGGAAGGTTAAATGGAGTTCAGATAATTTTTCCCCCCTTTGGCTTTTGTCTCATGTCTTTCAGCAAAATAGAATAAAGATGTCTCTATTTTATACCCAAAGACTGAATTACTTTTCAAATGCTGGATAAACATCTACAGATGAATGATTTTAACAAATGTATTTTTGTTCTCCACAAACTTGTGTGACACTTTTCCTTTCTCTCTTCAGGAGCAGACAATAGATGGAAGACTGTATTTTCAGCAGGGCTCTTGTGCCCCAGCTCAGATGCTGCTGGCAGGCAGCCAGCCAATCTCTGCAGCCCAATGAAACTCTGATTCCATCTGCTGCGGCAGCACAATATATTGCACTTCAGGTCAAAAGCAGGGAGCCAGCAGTGTTAACATTACACTAATCTGTACAGACATTTTCACTGAGCTAGATAGGCTAATGTTACATGGGCTTTCAAAGCTTCAAGGCTAAGGAGCAACGGTAATTGTCTTGGGAAGATAGACGAGGCTAGATTCTAGCAGAGGATATTCAAAGATAGCCAAGATGGATGGAACTAAAGAATGAGAAAAGAAATATCCTTTAACAGAGACACGTAATTTGCTAGCTTGTTAAGTATTTATTTCAAACACACCACTGGATCACACATATTTAGAAATTAAAAGCCTTTTTTCCCCTGGTCCTCCCCCCCCCCTTTCTTTCTTTCTTTCTCTCTTTCTTTCTTTCTTTCTTTCTTTCTTTCTTTCTTTCTTTCTTTCTTTCTTTCTCTCTCTCTCTTTCTTTCTCTTCCTTCCTTCCTTCCTTTCTTTCTCCCTTTCTTTTTTTATTTCTGTACTCTGGTCTTAAGCACATACACTTGCATAAACGTTTACATATAGACACAGAAAAACAGACAAGGAGAGAACACTTCAGAGATTGTGATTCAATCAATAAAACTATAATCGGCATTAAAAATAATGTAGCACCCACTCAGAGTAGGGTCCACCTAGACCTTAAATTATTAATAACTCAAGAGCTAAGAAGTTAGCCTTGTGGAAATTTTTGGTATTTAAAAATCATTATGTTTATTCTATACACACCAAGAAAACTTTGACGATTTCCATGTCACATTTTGTTTTATATGTGCTTTATGCTTATGGTAACTAGTAAGATTTCAAAGCATACTATCAAACCTTTAAAAAAATCAAGTACTGACAAAATATATATTCATATAGTTTAATGCCAAATTGCTTTAAAAATCTGTATATGTATATCTCTCTCTTTTTTAAATAAAGTTGTAAGAAAAAAATAAAGAAATAAAATTGAAAAAAAATAGCATAAATGGAAATAAAGAGATAGCTTCGCTATAACATCAGTGTTTGAAAAGCAGAATTCCTGACCACTTAGAAGCCTGTATTGAACAGAAATAAGTATGTGATCTGAACCTTGTGCTCCTTTCCACCCGTGCTGGCTGCTTTGCCATTGGTACCCAGCTCACACAGGCTGGAGAAGCATGGCTGTATTGGCAATTGTATTTCAGACATAACCAACCAAGATGTTTATTGTAGATATTTAAGAAAAATACAGCAAAGGAAATCACTCTGGAAGCAGATGAATGTCCACAGTGGAAACTTACGCCAATGGAATTGTCTTTTTCATTTTCAGAGGTTCATTTGGGAGGGGGAGAAAGGGCAATTTAAGATTCATGCCTTTAGGCACATCAGAAACCATTAACAACTACATTTTAGGACATTGTAATATATAAAAATTCAATTTAGACTGTTTGACTTTCTTTTTGCAGGAGAGAGAAAAATGTTTGTCTGGGCGTGAACTCCTTCAAATGCCTGCACAATTATAAAGTATGAAATTATGATTTTCCTGTATTTTGTAAATACACATAACTGAAATTTTAAGAAAAGCTACTGTAGATTTTCCTTAGACAGACATAGACTGTCTCTATCATTTAAGAAGCAGTGAAATCTGCCTAATTTCAGGTTTTTCTTGCTTGATAAAGTAAGTCAGAACCAAGGGTTCTACATTGTAAAGTTCTTACTTCTTTTTCCCTTTAAACTCAACTATAAATGCCGTTTAGAAATCTGTATAACCATCAAAATATTCAATCTCAGAAAATAAGAGAAAATTTGGCAAGCATTTTTATTGTTCTGGCTTAACACGGCCTCTCTATATTCCTTGTCATAAAAACTAGGTCATAAAAGGTACTAAAATTGCATAGACTAGAAGACTTCTCCCCGCCCCATCCTTTTCTATAGCCTTCAAACTAAATGAAAATTCACGGAGTACAGATTAATGAATATGCATGAGTCTTCACGTATTGACATACATTATGATTTCTCATCTACAAAGAACGTTTGGAAGACTTGTTATCTGACCAGAAAAGCCTGTAGTAAGTTGAGATAAAGGAGACTGACTCCAATCCCTTCAGCTCTGCAATTGCTTTATATTCTAATCACTGTGCTAAGCATCTGTCCCCGGCAGGCAGCCTGTTCAATCTAGTAGATAACGAATGCAGCGGATGGATGGATGCTGGTTGGGCTGGCCTTCCCCCACGTGCACATGAGGAGCCACCGTTCCATTTCTCTGATTACATGGGCAGCAGGAAAGCATTCTTAGAGCTGTAATTGCCTCCGTTATGAAACATCTTCACCTGTTAGCCAAAGCTAAGTTGAATCACAGCAGAAATTATTAACAGTGGCTGTTTTCAAGCCAGCTTAATTTGAGCTGATGCTGCTGTTCACTTAACACAGATGAATAGGTGTGCAGGATGAGAGTCTAAGTGGAGATGACACACCAATGAATATTTGCTCACAGTCCTGCTGTGTGGAGCTGGCTTCCACAACAACAGACAATTGTCAGAAGCTAAAGGCTGGGGGATGTCGGAGCTTTGGACAGGACTTACTCTGAGCGAATTTCCTCTGTGCTCATGAGTACTTCCTGGCTAATGACAGCTTTTGACAGCTGAATCATTTTTTCAATTAGTTTCCACAATTGTTGGCAAAGACAAAATAATCTGAGGGTGTGTATATGTGCACTCACAACGGTTTGGGGAGCACTGCTTTGCTTCCACTACGGACAGAAAACACCCCCCACCCACCACTATTTTTTTTTCCAGAGAGCCGAGCAAGCATTAAAATTTAATGGTCTGCTTTCATTTTCTCTGCAGTATGCTTCAAGATGATTATAAATTACAGTATTCTGCTTACTTTTGATGGAATAAGTCATGTATCAGCATTTGATTTAGAAGCTATGTGTGCTTGACATACGAAGCACATCTTGCAGATGTGATTTATCACACAGCTCTTTTGTGTTTGTTTCAGAAGAAAACGACAGCACAGGAGGTTTGGCATGGTGACAGTGACAGCCATCCCAGGGGTAGGGCTGTGGCTGTAGCTTTAGAGTATTGATTTCCTGGTGCCACAATCATCTGGACATACTGTTGTTTTATTAATACTATTAATATTAAATACTCCTGGCATCCTCCTGTTTGTCCTTCATGTTCAGTGTTGTCCCCAAACGTCTGTACTATTTGTGTTTTGAAGTTCATGGGGAAAGGATGAGCAAAGCATTACTTGAGAGGGGAACCAGTTCACCAAGATGGATGGGGTATCACAGGGCAAGGCCATCTCCCTGAACCAGCTCAGGAAATAACTGTCTGATGCATTGCAGTTGGCTCAAAAGAAAAGCCGAATAAAAGATAGGGAACTTGAGGTTTGAGACCAGAGGGACTGCGTATCATAAGCTTCTGCCCAAGTCTTTGTCTGGTGCCTTGTTTGCCTTGGAGTTCATATTCACTGGGGAACTACAGCATGGCCAATCCGTTCATCTCAGCAGCTATTTACCAATGAGCTCTGATGGCACTGACTGAACCAGCTGTGTATGAAATATACTGATTTGCTATAGTGTGGTCAAGCAATCAGTTGGGCTGTGTTTGATTTATCAAGTCTTACCAGTAACTCAAAGAGAACTGTGGAGATCCCACACATTAGTTCAAACTCATCCTTGCCAGTGCAGATTTAATTTGACCACACATTCCCCTTCATTGCCCTTTACTTCATTACTGTAAAACAAATGCAAACCACCCTTTCCTGTGTGACTTCACCCATGTCATCAGCAATTTACCAGTTGAGTTGTGATCTCACCTGGATCGACAACTTCTTCAGAGATTTGTGATATAGTTCTCTAGATATATGCACTTTTTTAAAATCTCCCCATAGACTATTCTTTAAGGTTAAACTCTTATTTACCCCCTGTTTCTAGTGTTATAGCACAACACACATTTGGGGGGGGGGAGTGGAATAATGCTAAATGAATAAATGTCTAAATCAATAGTCATTTAATGTTACAGAAAGTGAGGCAGTACAACAGACTGAAAGACACTCCCTATGTTTTGACTTACTATATGGAAACTAGAAATCCCAGCTTTTAGTTGGGTGCATATTTTCCAGGAAAAAAAAAAAAGACTATTTTTTCAGCCAACTTGCAGGTAGTCATGGTCAGTTTCTAGATCTGATCAATGCAATCTAGTAAGGCTATGTTGTAAAGCATCACTAGACTCAATGTTATTTTTAGGATGATATAGTAATTCTGGCAGTGTTCTTATCATGGTTGAAGGGAGGCTGCACTGGTGGAATGCCAGCCATCATTTTGCATGTCAACATGTTCTTGGGTACAAAAACCTTGACTAACAGAGACATGAGATAAACAATCAAAGCACAACGGCCCTAGCTGGGTAATTTTCGCTGCTTCCTTTAATTGTTGAATGTGAGAAGAAAAAAAAAATTCCAAGGGTAAACCGTAAATCCTTAGCACAGTTTAGCAGTGGGATGGATTGTTGCACAGTTGTTGCAAAATGAGAATAATGTGTCCCTTGTTCAAAAGCTAGAATGTAGTCTAAGCTGGGTACAGCCGAGAGAAAAGCAAGCATCTCTGGTCTCTAGCTTATGGACCTGATCTTGCTTACAGGGCATGACCTACAAGTCCTGGCAATCCTGGTCTCAGCTCACTTTGAGCTCGGCCCCTCATCACTTAGCAAACGTGGGCCACAATGGCCATGTGCATGTCTAGACAGATGCTTTGGGGTCTGACATAAGGAAATCTGTGTCATGTGGCTGCAGTGCTGCTTCCTGAGCTGGCTTCGCTACATTTCTGAAACCACAGAAGTCCTCCTAGCTTTCAAAAGTCCTCCTTCTCTTCTAGGTCCCTCTGAAGCAACACATTTACTTGGGCCACTTTTATTGCTTTTCTTTTCATTTGTGACATTTTCCTCTTCTGACTAGAACAGGAGCGATCTCTCCCCCCCCCCCCTCTCTCTCTCTCTCTCTCTCCTGTCTACTCATCTGTGAGCCTTGCAAGCCCTCACCGAGGGCTGGTATACAGCACAAGAAGACAAGTCTAAGTGTGTAAACACTTGACTGGGAACTACTAGTGCACACTTGGCCTGGACACACTGGAGCACATTGATTAGATTTCTTGACTCCTTAAAAGTATTTTTTGGTTAGGTTTTTACCTTTTTTAACATAACATATTCACCTTTTGTGTTTAGCTATATGTTGACGGTTGTGCAAAGATAAAGCTTGTATGTATAAGCACATGTGAGAAAAAATTCCTCTTTGTCAGACATGTTTGTATTGTAATTTATATATATACATACACATACACTTAAGCACACTACAAAGTGCTGCGTCTTCTTACTGCCCAACAGTTTATCTCTGTTCACATGATTATGTTAGATGTTTTGTATTTTCTCTTAATTAGCACAATTTGATCTTTAGGTAACTTCATGACTCATCACAGGATGTTCTAGAAACATCTATGTACCCTTTAGTGGATGACATCACCAGAGAAGTTTTCTCAAAGATTCTTTCAGTCCTTTGACAATTTTCAGCTCATCTGAATCCACTCTTTGTATTAAAGAACCATTTTTACAGCAAATCCAATTCCTTTATAAATTCTATCCTTTCTTCTTCTGTCTAAGATACTACCAAAGAAAGACAACACTCCAACAATGGTGGCAATAAGCAGTAAATTCAATGTTGTCTTCTCACCATGGTGCATTTTTATTATTTGTAGAGCTGCTATTTAACAAGCCTGGACTAGTTCTTTACATGAACAAACCCCATAAATTTATAAATTTGATTATTTAGAACATTTGGTTAACAAGAAGGAAATAAAAGTTTCCAGCTTCCCCCCAAAGTGATTTTCTTCCAGGCATATTCATGCCAAAAGTTTCCATAAGTGGAGACACAAAAAGATTCAGAAAACATAAGAAGCAGAGGATGTGCACTTGTAGTCTTGGCTGGGCACAGTCAGATATGGTGAGCTCTAGTCATTTATTCTAGCTGAACATTTGTTTGGAGCGAGTCCACACTGAAGTGGGCTATCTTATGTACCCCAGATTCAACAGTAATGTTGAGAAAAATGTGAAAAACTCATTAATAACCTCTTATGAATCAGCTTTCATCAAAACGTCTTCTACAGTTAACTTTGCAAGAGACATTTTATGAAACAGACAAAGCCAAGAAGCCCTAGCACTAACAAGAATTTGGGGAAGGTTTTATATCCTTTAACTGGAGTGCATAATTCATATGTGCTAAGAGGCAGCTTTAACCTGTACTTTCTCTCTACAGGAGTTTCTGTTTGGAAATGATGACTGGCCAGTGTCCACACTTAGGACTGGAGAGGAGCACATGGACTTTTCTCGGTCTCCTCCATTCCTGCTGTGTCTGGATTCTGGGTATAATGGACCGTTTCTCCTTAAAAGGCACTGGCCAAAGGTAGCACAGGGATGAACAGGTCTCTATGCCACCATGCACAGCTAACATTTGGCACAAGGCAAGGACTGGCTAGAGGTTCCTGACCCGGAGTGAAAGAAGAGGCACACCTGTTAGAATAAGAAATAAAAAATTGCCCTTCAGAAACAGGACTTCATCTTTTGCAAAGCAGAAGAAAACATTCTGTTTCGTTGTCATGCCCTCCCCAGCCCTTAGGACCTTAGAGTAACCGAAGACATTTTGTTCAAGAGCCTAAAACACTTGTTTTCAATGCAGTGAGTGTACCTGTGCCATCCTTCAAAAGCTCTTTCCTGAAGTTGCTCACATGTTTGACAAACAAGAAAAGATTCTTGTGAGATGTATCTAGATAGCAATGTTACAAATCAGTTTTCAAAGTGTGTGTGTGTGTGTGTGTGTGTGTGTGTGTGTGTGTGTGTTCTCAATGCACAATGTGGGGGGGGATTGGATAGCCTGGTACAGTGGCTTCTAACTCCTCTCCTCAGCTGTTCTGAGTTAGCAACTCCTCATAAAACCTCCCTACTCCAATTTTACTGAAAAGATGAACAGACTAATGTTTAGTGTCTATAGAAGTCAGGGTCCTCTAGAGTAACAGAGCTTATAGAATAAATCACCCCTCTTTATAGATGTATAAGCATACATACATACATACATACATACATACATGCATGCATGCATGCATGCATACACACATACATACACACATACATACATACAAGCATACATACATACATTTTGGTTTAATTAGAATGTCACACAGGTTTTATTCCAGCTAACCCATCAATTGTTGTCTGGGAATAGAGGGTCCAAGAATCCACTAGTTATGGGTCAGCCTATGAGGGTAGATGATTCGCTGGTCTTCAGCATGTGCTAGAGTCCTGAAGAAGTAGTATCTGATGCCAGTGAAGAAATGGGTATAAAAGTGAGGGCAAGAGCAAGAAGAAAAAGACACAGAGCCCTTTGTATAAACTGCCACCCAAGTATGGTGTGGTCCAGAAAAAGGTGGGTATGTTCATTTCAGACTACCTGGATTAGGGCTTTATCTTCCAACCTCAAAGATAAAGATTAAAAATGGGTATTCACACTTTTAACGATGAAATTAGAGAAAAAAATAGCATTTAATGTATGAGTGGTCATTTGGATTTTGGTTAATTCCAGATCTAGTCGAGGTGACAGCCAAGCATCGTCTTCATAGTTCCTCATAAGAAAATCATTCCTCTCTTATTTCCAAGGAGAAATAAAAACAGAAATTGGCCAGAAAATCATGTACTCTTAAAGTCTGTAGGTAACATAATATTAGGCATATGAACTTGCATAAAACCTGAAATATGGCTAAAACCTGAAATAAGAACACTAAACACCATGACTTCTTTCTCTGCATTTGGCTCCTGTCATAAAAGAGAAAAGGCTGTCACTATCTCATTCTGGTTGTTTGGCTGAAAAGATTGCCCCATCAAAGATTGCACATTGGGGTATGCATTTCTCTCTTTAGGGAGCAGGGTTCAGGGATACAGGAGTTGTGTGGACAGCAGATGAGATGCCCGGATTTATATAGAAGGCAGTAAGACCAGATTGGTTTACTTATCACGAACAGTTCTTTTTAATAAAACGTAAACTGAAAATTGTCACCTTCAGTGGAACATAGGCATTCTTGTCACCCAATTCTCTAGAATACTAATTGTATCTTTTTTTTTTAAGAAAAAGAAGCAAAAACCATTTTCCTTTGTGCTACCCTTAGATTTTTATCTTTATGTTCCATTGCAATTTGAGGATCTTGTGTAAAATTTCAAAAGCAGGACAGATGAGTTTTTACTATAAGAAGAAAATGACACTCAAAGTGAGTACAAACTCCATATATTATATCTTCAAACTCATGATCTCACTATCAACTTTATGTTTAAGAAACAACTTAATTTCCGTTGATAGTATGTTAGACCAAAATGAAAGTAAGAGCAAAGAAAATTACTGGTCTAAGTAGCAATAAAGATCTGTGAGTTATTTAGTAGATATTCAGAAGCAGCTCAAAAGAATGCCACAAAAAACACCCCCTCTACCCTTCCATAAAGCTCACAGAATTGATACTTGAAGTCTATTCAAACTGCTATTTTCCAGAAAAAAATAATTGTCACTGTGTGTAGTGGGCTAAGTGTGTGCCTCACAATTTACATGTTGCAATCTTATCCAGAATATGACTGTGTTGGAAATAGGATCTCTGGAGAGGTAATTAAGTTAAAATGATGTTCTTAGGAAGGGATGTGAAGCAGTACAACTGCTGTCTTTGTAAGGACAGGATGTCGATTCAGTGAAGACATGGGAAAAGGATCAGTGGAAAATAACCAAACAAATTCAAACCAAACCAAAAATGCATGTCCAATCCCACCAACACTTCCATCAGGAACTTCTAGCTTCCTGAACAGTTAATACACAAGCATCTAGCATTCTAGACACTCTTTCAATAAGCTCTGCTGTGGCAGCCTATCAGATGAACATACCTGACATTTTCAGCAAAAGTCCCAGTGGTTACATTCACTGGAGTTGTTTTAGGTCGTGCATTATTCTGGAACTTTTGACCAATTGCTGAATTCTTGGGTTGGCTTCCTATAAGAGACAGTGAGATTCAGGAAAGATTCAGGGAAAGGACCATCAACATGAGACTATGGTAGCAGTGGCCACCTGCAAGTGTTTGCAGCCTAGTGGCGCACACACATTGACTCCAACATGGTGGTCTGTTTAGAGATCTCTCAGATGCGAAGACGAGAAAGATCTCTCTGTATCACTGGTATCCATGAACATGCGCAGTTCCTTTGAGATTAAACTTTGCTCTTAAAATTAGGAGATGTTTTCAAGGCAGAAACTGTCCTCTGACAAAACATTCCTTTACTAATATTTTAGTTTGATCTTGGGAACTTCCTTGAAGATCCTAAGAACCCAATCTAAGAACAGCAGTAAAGCAGCAAAATGTAGCAATTATGGTGTCTACTCTGCTGGCAAAAGCCAGGTGGCAGGATTTTACTGACGGTTTGTGCAAGGGAATGACGGTCGTATGTTGCCTGTGTTGTATGACATTACAACCAATTTGGATAAGGACATCAGGCATATTGAGGTAGAGTCTTCCCTAATAACCTGTTAATCTTGTTGAAGATGTCTTCTCCCTTTCTGTTCTGTGTGACCTCTTTGCTCACTCTCTACTTCAGGCCTCATTCCCTTATTTCTGTTTGGAGCAGTGGTTTCCACCTCCCTAATGCTGTGACCCTTTAACACAGTTCCTAGTGTTGTGCGGACCCCAACCATACAATTTTATTTGTTGCTGCTCCATAACCTCAATTTTGACACCGTTATGAATTATGATGTCGATATCTGTGCTTTCCAGTGATCTCAGATGACTCCTATGGAAGGATTATTCAAATCCCAAATGGGTTGCAACTCCCAGTTTGAGGAGTGGTTTAGAGGCTCTTCTGGTATATTCCTGAGATGCCCCTGTCTTCCCTCACATCTCTGCTTGGATGTTGACCACAGACTTCTGCATCACTTTCTTATTTCGTTTCCTCCCCTGTTTCTCATCACCTAGTTCTCTGGTTTCCGGAACCCGACATGGTGAGAAAACATTTATGCTTTCTTTCCTGGTTAATTGTTTTATCACTTAATTGTTGCCTGGTGTGTAGTTTCTTTTCTGTTGGTGTGATAAGGTAACCTGACAGAAGCAACATGAGGGGGGAAAGGATTTATGTTGGTTGGCTCACGCTTGGGGTTACACAATGTAGGCACAATGGCAGGAGCCTGAGGGAGGTGGCCCCACTGCAGCCATACCCGTAGTAGAAAGCAGTGATAAATACACGGCAGTGTTCTCCTCTTATTTAGATCATCCAGAATGCCTTGCATCAGTTAAATTAGCCAACATAATCCCTCAGGTGATTCTAGATCCTGTCAAGTGGACAACAGTGCCATATTGGTAAACGACAAGTAGAAAATAGAAATTTGTTTTGAATCAAGATCTTTTCCCACTCATATTTATTTCTGGTAGCCAATCATTAGATCTCTCTTACTGAGCTCTTTGTTTAAAAACTTAAACATACACATGTATGTATCCATAAGCACATTTAAACACACATGTGTTTGTGCATAGGTATTTTCATAGTCTGTGACACCATCGAAGCTGCCTTTTCTGCCTGTGCTGACTGCTTGATTTGCTCCTTCTTTGGTGGAAGCAGAGCCATCAGATCCTCCAGACAGCATCCTGAACCATCACTGCAGTCCGGGCAAGCTCTACTCCCTGAGAGAACGGTGCAGGCATGCGAATTTAACATTTCTTGTTCTTTCCTTAATTATCAGTGTAAATCATATGCACCAAATTATCATAGTAGGTTTGAGAGTTTGGAGGCAAAGCTGAACATTTATTTTCGTAATCACACCTCAGGTCCAAACTGCTGAGGTATTTTGCATTTTTGCTTTGTATTCTTCTATGCCTAAGAAGTGGCAAAAAGTTAGGATAGAATTTCTTTCATGAAACTTATCTGGAGCTCACTAGTTATTAAAAAACGTAGCAGACACTCTGAAGCCTATTCTACACTGTGGTCCTCAGGCCAGATTCACTCAGTCTGTTTCTCAGCATGGACAGCACCAAGCCCTGGGCTTGAGAGTATGGATTTCCTGATCAAGCTTTTAAGAACTGGAGCGTCTTGGTTCCACCTGGTACCTACCATCCCACCATAAGGACTAAGTAAAGGCAGAGTCAACATCACTGATATTTGGGAGGCGTTCTCAGATTCCAAAGACAGCTAATGCTTGCTACTATTTTACTCATACATTATTATTTCTGATTATATGAGAAAGATAATAAGAACTGTTAAGACCAAAACTTCTCATTACGTGAGCAAAACTGGTTAGTTAGGGTGTTAAGTTGAGAGTTTAGTAAGCTCCTTCTTTTCTGGTTTTGAGGTAAGGTCTTCTGTTGATGTTGTTGCAGGCCATGATAACTGATTCGGCTACACCATTGTCCCTGTTTGGATTCATAAAACCTTGTAGGGTAGCTTTCAAAGCATAACAGATGTAATATAAAATTTCAGAAGGGTTTAAGGGTTCAGAGCAAACCTATGCTTGAGAGGGAATAACCCAAGTTGAGGTAGATAACACATTCATTTATTTATCTTACATGCTAACGGAGCAAAGGAGCACCCCCTATGTAGAGCAAGAGACTGTGAAGAGTCCAGAGCTAGGCTCTGTGGGGACTTAAGGCAATAGGGTGGGTTGTGTTCATTTGCTTGTGAGCAGTCTGAGGCTTCTGAAGGCGTAATGACAAACTGCCTGCAGATGTGCCAGAATTTACAGTGACACAAGCTGTATGAGATAACCAAGACTGTTTTCTTTGAGACAAGATAGAAGTTTAACTCTTTCAAGGGGTCTGCATGCCCTTGTATAAGTCTGGAGGCATGAGGAAACACCACACAGAGTTCTGTGGCAAGGCGGCAGCTGATCCATCATCTATGTATGTTCCAGGAAGAGTCTGGGTAATAAAGAATAAACTCTACTTAAAAGAAAGGCAAAGCAAAGACTGTAAAAAACGGATTAGGGGTGAAAGGGCAGGTAAGAATACAGGGAAACGGAAGTAAAAGGAGCCACCAGCAACTCAAGGCTTCTGTGATTCAGCTTCCCGTATTGAGAGAGGAAGCAGATGTTTCATCAAAAGGGTATTCTACATGGCTTTGATGAAAAGATCCTGGCACTTCAGGCCACAAATTTACCCCCAAACCTACTTAAGGATGCTGGGGCAGCAGTGACTTCTTCAGCCTTGATCAACAGTATAGAAGACACTTCTCAGAGCTCAGTGGTAGGGTACTTTTTCCAGAGGGAGCTGATTAAGACTTAGATACTCTGGGAGCTTGACCACAGTCAGGGAGTTTAGAATGACTCTTGCACAGTCCCTTGAAGGAGTATAAGGCAGTTGTGGACCAAGGGGAGGGCTAGGCACACACACTGAAAAGCTCAGGTGGCAGGAAGCTCAGGCGGTGAAGGGCTCAGAGGTTAATGGCCTTGCCCTCATTGACAAGGAGCTGGAAAACTTCAGTGGACACTTATAACCAAGGGGCAAAGGTTGTCTGGTTGCTTAAGCTCTGTGGTAAGGAATGCCTTTTGGGAAATGAGAACTGCAAAGTTCAGGTCCAGTTGTTATTCCCCTCAACCTTGCAAAATGGCACAGTAAAGTATCCAGAGTTCAGAGAAAGCCCACAGAACAGGAGAAAGGCTTTGTCAACCATGTATCTGGAAGAATCTTAACACCTAGATTCCAGAAAGAATCAAAAAGCTAAAGATTTAAGAATGCATATTTAAAAACTAAAATCTCCCAAATATCTAATCTATATATGGACAAATGAAATTGAATGGGCAGTTCTTTTTTTCTTTTATTTTCCTCTCAAGATTTTATTCACATCCTGGCCCACCCTCCGACTGCTCCACCTCCCATACTTCCTCCCCAACCCTGCTGTCTCTGCCCCGCTTATCCCCCACCCCCACCCCACCAGACCTCTAAACTTCCTGAGGCCTCCAGTCTCTTGAGGGTTAAGTGTATCTTCTCTGACTCAACCCAGACTCTCTGCTGTATATGTGTTGAGGACTCATATCATCTGGTGTAGGCTGCCTGGTTGGTGAACCAGTGTCTGAGAGATCTCAGGGGTCTAGGTTAAATGAGATTGCTGGTCCTTTTACAGGGCTGCCCCTAGCTTCCTCTTGCTTTTCCCTAATTCGACCACAGGGGTCAGCAGCTTCTGTCCATTGGTTGGGTGCAAACATCTGAATCTGACTCTTTGAGCTGCTTGGTTTTAGGCCAGTCATGATAGGTCTGTTTTGGTGAGCATACCATAGTCTCAGTAATTGTATCAGGCCTTTGGCCTCCACTTGAGCTTGATCCCTTTTTAGGGCCTGTCCCTGAACCATCTTTTCCTCGGGTTCTTCTCCATTTCTGCTCTTCTTCCAGACAGGAACAATTATGGGTCAGAGTTTTGACTGTGGGATAGCAACCCCATCCCTCACTTGATTCCATGTCGTTCTGCTGGAGGTGGGATCTACAAGTTCCCTCTCCCCACCATAGGGCATTACATCTAGGGTCCCTCCCCCTTTGAATTCTGAGGTTCTCTTACCTCCCAGGTCTCTGGTACATTCTGGAGAGTCCTCCCAACATCCTATCTCCTGAGGTCACCTGTTTCCGTTCTTTCTGCTGGCCCTCAGGGTTTCAGTCCTTTTCCCCTCACCCAATACCAGATCATGTTCCCCGCTTGCCCCTCCCCACCTCCTTCCATTCCCAGGTCCCTCCCTCTCTCCTGTCTTGTGGTTGATTTCTTCTCTGTCCAAAATGGGACTTAGGCGTGCTCACTTGAGCCCTTCAGCTTGTTGACCTTTTTGATTTCTGTGGGCTGTACCTTGGATATTCTGTCCTTTTTTTTTTTTTTTTCTTTTCTTCTTCTTTTTTTGGTTTTTTTTTTTTTTTTTTTTTTTTTTTTGCTAATATCCACATATTAGTGAATACATAACATGCATGCCTCTTTGGTCTGAGTTACCTCACTCAAGCTCATATGATTGAATGTTTAGTCACAGGGGAGTAGAAGTGTTTGGAAAGCATTAGGAGCCTTGTAGGCAGAGGTGTGTTACTGAGGGTGTGTTTCAAGGTTTCAAGAGCTCATGGTAGTCTCAGGCTTCCCGCTTTTCTTTGCCAGCTGCCTATGGATCAGGATGAAGCCCTCAGACCCATGCCTTCAGATCAGCAGCCATGCTTTTCACAGGGATGCTAATAGATTAACCCTCTGACACTGTAAGCTTCCCCAGTCAAATGCCTTTCTTAGAAGATTTGCCTTGGTTGTGGTGTCTCTATAGTTATAGGACAGTAACTAAGGCACTATCTATTGTTACTAGAAAAATATTAATCAAAACTACATTAGAACCCTGTTTTATCTCTGTCCAAATGCCTATCATCAAGAAAGCAAATAACAGATGCTATTAGTTTGAATACAGCCAATAACTGACCCTTGGTGAAGAGTGACTTGGGTAACTCTGAGAGGGGCTCCAGTATAAAACACAGAGGGCCTTTTACCTCAAGTACACCTTGTTTTCTGGAGATTGATTTTGGTCATGATTTCTTGCTCCTAAGCATTTGCGTTCAATTTATGCAACATGCTGATTCCTGCTGGATATCAGGGCATAGTTGTAGAACCCATCTGGTTAGGTTAGTGTACCCTGAATCTGGATATGGCCTCCTGACTTTCTTCTGTGCTTTCTGAGGTACAGTCTAGAGTATGCAGCAGGTGATTTTGGAAAGGGCTGCTCTGTTAATACTTACTATGTGCTTACTGACATTTATTTACATGTTTTTCTGATTGTTCTACTGACCATGCCTTTCTGATTCAAGCTTCCTTGGATCATTGTTTACTTTGTTACATCTGTGTATAAAAGTACTCTGAACCAGTAGTGAGATTGTCTACAGCATCAGATTGCAGTCCATCCCATCTTTCAGCTCTCAGATCCCTGGTCCATCAGACAAGATTTACACAGGTCAGCTGAAAAGCCTACACTTGTAAAGACAAGAGGAGAAAAACTAAGGTGTTTTGAATGAAAATGGCCACCATGGGTCCATAAAAAGTGCCACTATTAGGAGGTGTGGTTTTTGGAGAAGGTATGGTCTTCTTTGAGGAAGCTGATTACTCAGGGGTTTCAGAAACTCAAGCCAAGCCCAGTAGTTCACTCTTTCTCCTTGCTGCTTGCTGATCTGGATGTAAAACTCTCAGCTACCGATCCAGCATAACGTCTGTCTGCATGTCACCATGCTTCCCTCCATGATGATAATGGACTAAACCTCTAAACTGTGAGCCAGTTCCAATGAAAGGATTCCTTTTAAAAGAGTTGTCATGGTTATAGTATCTCTTCACAGCAATCAAAACTCTAAGACAGGAACCCTGATTGCCTGCTTGTGGGAAAGGAAAGGAAAGGAAAGGAAAGAGATCCATTTGGAAATTAGGCTGAAGCTTCCATAAGCAACCCAAAATAGAAATACTATATAACCTGACTAGACTACTTCCAGGTCTGTAGTTACCTAAATTATTAAGTCAGCATACCACAGGGATATCTGCATATCCATATTTATTGTGGCATTATTCACAACAGTAAATGATATAGGGCAGGCCTGGAAGCCTATCAATAAACATTACAGAAAAAATAGTGCATATACCCAATTTTGGTTCATCAATCCATGAAGAAGAATTAAATTATGTCATAGAAAAATGGGTAAATTGGAGAACAAAGTCAAACATAGAATAATAAATCATCATAGGTTATTTCTTACATGGAATCTAGTTTTAACTATGTGTGTTAGGAGAAGAAAAAGTAGAGAGTTGTGGAGGGAGGAGAAGGAAGAATGAGTAGTAATGTTTCCCTTAAGGTAAATGGTACTGATGTTGGAGATGTTGGAAATAGGTTATAAATAAATTGATATGGGCACGTACTGAATTCTTTTGGGTCAATATGGTAGCATTTGTCTAGTTGTCTGCCAAAGTGTTAGATTAGTGCTTCATTTACCTTCATTACCTTCAGTCATCTTATGGATATGTTTGGAAAAACCAAGACAGTTATTTACAGCAAGGAACATTATTCATCATTTTCTTGAGATATACAGTCCACTTTCAGTGGTATTCTTCTTAAATGCATTCATATGGGTAAGTAGGCCCTTGAAGTATATAATGTGTCACATCTTTTCTCTCTCATGTGGTGACACATATCATAAAAGCAAAAAAAGCCATTTATTTTGGGGAAAGGAAAGCAGCTAGCAAGAGTGGGCAGAAAGTGGAAATCCAGAAGAGAGTTGGCCAAATACGGCCATATATGCTGATATATACATCCAAAAATAGCATAATGAAGCCCATTATTTTGCATAGCAACTGAAAACAATTGAATTCTTTTTTAAAAACCTAAAGGTATCTGTCCATAAAGCAATAATGCATGGGGTAAATAAAATATTCAAAAACTTTAAACAGTTTTTAATATTTACCGTATGTATAATACACAGTTACTATAGACTATAGTGAAGGAAGAAATTAAGATGAGTTTCTTTTTATAGAAACAGGGCATTGACTAAGGAAAGGGTCTTGGACTCAGGGCTGAGCTGAGCTTTGGGTGTGTGTGCACAACTCTGACTCTGGGAAGATTTTCTTCACAGATCTGCGTATCAATTTCATTCTGCAGAAAATCAAGCAGTTGGCCTTCAAGGCTGCACCTACCCAGGACAGTCTGTGAGTCATTGAATCTAAGTATAAATTAACGCGGCTCCAAGTGCATAAGCGATTTCTAATTGCTGATGTGTGACAATTTAAAATAAGAAGCCAAAATGGTCTCTGCCATTAGCTCTGACACTAGTCCCACTCCAAGACAAAGGTCAGCCACTTCAATTTCCTCCATACTGCTGGCTCCATCCCCTAACACGCATAACATTCCTGGCCAGCCTTTTCTTCATGAATCTCTTGTCTAGATTAATAAGTGTCTGATTTCTCTGAAGGAAATGGCTCTTATATTGAAGATACATTAATTCTCTTAGGTCACTGTGGCACCATTTGCTTAATTCTATTACAAAGCGACAGACATAGCTTCCATTGTCATGACCCTCATGGCTTTGGCCTGAATACCAAGAAAGTCATTTAAAACAAAGAATATCAGTGTCTTAGAGTTTTCTTAAGTTATGTTCTTTAGGTGCTTGCTTTTTAAAATGGTGTCACACCATGCTTTACACAGATATCCCCTTGCCTTATCTCCCAGAAGCTGGGAAACATTTCACAAGCTGGGAGACATGGTGGGCTCTTTTGAAAGTGTTCTCCTATGGAATAAGACACTCCGCTGAGGATCCAGGAAAATACTGTCTACCTAGATTATAGACACAAAAATTTATATATTTTTTCCTATCCTCCAATGTAGAAATAGAAGCCTGCAAGTTCTACAAGTCTTAATCCAGCTTCATGACTTAAGCAACCATGTTATAACTAGGGTAACAGGAGGAGAGAATTGACCATCTGCCTCTAAGACCTGATTTTGTTAAAAAGTTAGAGATGAACGGGCAAGAATGGCATTGGGGTTTCTCATTTTAGGTACATAACTAATATCTACTTTGAATATAACACAGAAAAGTCACATCATATACACTTACATAAAATCTCAAGGAGATCAAAGACAATTCTCAAAAAAGTGGGTGTCCAGGCTTTTGGAGGATGAGTTGGGGGGATATGAACATTCAGTGTGTTTTTTTTTTTTATCTCATGTTTATTTTGTAATAGCTGGTACTAACAGGGCCACTTCTTTCTTTCTTTTTATTCTTTTTAGAAAAATCTTTAACTAGAAACTAAACAATGCACACTTTAGTATGTAGTTGGTTCAAGAAGAAATGACAAGGTAAGAAGAAAACGTCCTAAGAGAATTGAAAAAATATGCACACACTAAACCAAAGAAGTTTCACCAACAAAAAATAAAGTTTATTGTGGCAAATGTGCATGTGAAGCAGTTGAAAGATTTCAAACTGGCCTCCTAACTTTACACCTCAATGGAGCCAAGAAAACACCACCATGGTACTCAGTAGAAGATCTGCAGTAAGAAGGAAACAATAACGTCAGATCTTTTTTATTTTTTTTTTTTAGGAGTAGAGCAGTAACAGAGGAAATGAACTAAAGCGAATGGGAAAAGAAAGACAACCTTTGTCATTGGTTTCAAAGATCAGTCAAATAGGCCAATCCTTTGCCAGGTTAAGGAAGAAAAAGTGGTACCAGTTTAGGTAACATTATGTAAAAACATGAGAGATGTTAAAATTGGTGTAAGTAAATAAAGATGATCTTTAAATGATCTTTAAGATTAGATTAGATTAGATTAGAAATATAGCTAGTGCATTAGGTGGTATGTGGATGTGGACACTTTTATAGAAACAGTTGAAGCTTTGAAATATGAGGAAGATTTTTTTTAAAAAAGTAGAAAGAGATGCAAAATACAAGAACAGGGAGCCATTATAAAATAATATTATTAAATTAAATAATAATAATATTAATAAAAAAACTCCCAACAAAACCCACTTCCAGCTTAAAACTATGTGAAACATTTAAAGAATTAACAGCAACTTTTTCCCCAAACAGTCCCAAATTGAATAATTTTAGAATCGCTTTATGAAGGTGGAATAATATGTATACCAAAATCGAGTTGATGCAAAAATTCTCAAGAAAATACAGGAGAATCAAACCTACAGTAAAATATCTGCCATCCCCACCTCCCCACCCTATCCCCGTGCATACCCAGAGAGATTGGTCCTGGCTTCCTGGATGGTTTTATACATAAATAGAGTAGTGAAAGGCTAAAACTACCGGAAAATCTAAGCTACTCTAATCCTAGAGAGAAACAGAGAAGGCTATAGAACAGAGATGACTTCTAATGATGACTGCCTGGCAGAAGACTTGGATAGACATGTCACTAAAGAAGACATAAATGACAGTCCTATGTGAAAAGATGATCAATATTACTAATCAAGGGAATACAAGTCAAAGAAACTGACATCTACTGCATACCTGTCAGAATGCTATTATTTAAAAACAGCACCACTACCACCACCACCACCATCACCACCACCATCACCAGCACCACCACCATCACCACCACCACCACCACCACCATCACCACCACCACCACCATCACCACCACCACTACCACCACCACCACCATCACCACCACCACTACCACCATTACTACCATACCACCATCACATAGGAGAGGGGGGATGGAAGAAGGAAGGAAGAGAGAGAGAGAGAGAGAGGGAGGAAGAGAGAGAGAGAGAAAGAGAGAGAGAGAGAGAGAGAGAGAGAGAGAGAGAGAGAGAGAGAGAGAGAGAGAGATTGAGAGAGAATGCAAGCGTTTTAAGGTTGTGGGGAAATCTTACACACAGGCAGCATGAAAGCTGTACTGGTTCCTTTGTTTTTTTTTTTTTTTTTTTTTTTTTTTTTTTTTTTTTTTTTTTGCTGTAATAAAACACCAAAAGTAACTTTTGAAGAGTGTATTTGCTTCCAGCTGGGGAGGGAGAGTCTTTAATGGCAGGGGAGGCACTGAAGCAGGCAGAGCAAGAAACGGAGGGAATAGCATCTCAACCACACAAAGGAAACAGAACAGTGAAGTAAAAGTGGGCTGAAGCTATAAACCTCAAAGCGTTCCCCAAATAACTTACTTCCTCCAGCAGGGCTTCACCTCCTAATGGTTCCGTAACCACCCAGAGCCGTGCTACCAACTACAGACCAAGTGTTCAAATATCTCCGCCAATGTGGGACAGTTCTTATTCAAAATAGCAGAAAGGCCAAATGGTAATCACTGTGGAAAATGGTCTGAAATCACTCACAATACTAAAATCAGAAATACCCCTAGATCCAGTGAACAGTTAAGGAATTGGAAACAGAGACTTAGAAGAGATGTTTGCATCCTGCTATTCACATTCCAGAAGGTGGACGGACCTTCAGTCTCCACCTTCTGATTGGCTGATGGGGAAAATGTGATATATCTACACAGCAGTGTATTAATCAACCTCGAAGAAGTCAGTTGTGTAACTTGAACGACCCCAGAGAACATTGTGCTAAGGGAAATGAGCCAGTCACAGAAAGATCAGTCCCCTGTGACCCTAATCACATGAAGTTGTAACATGGTCCAATTTGGAGAACATAGTTCAGAATGGTGGTGGCCAGAGAATGTAGGGAGGAAGGAACTGTTGGTTGTGTAAGGATTAAAAGTTTCAACTTTGCCAGGGACAAAACCTAATACATGAGCATGAAGTTAAGTCAGCAACCATAAGTTCCTTGATCGTGGGAACTGCTCAGAGCCCTGCTCATGTGTTCTCAATTAGCGTTTGTTAAGCTAGACTATCCTGAAGCCAACCTGGAAAGGAAAGTTGCAAGTTACATACAAAACTACAAACTGCCTGGCTATTATTATGAACTGACTATTAAGGCCTTCATCTTTCTTTCCTGTTATTTGTGTTTCGAAATGAATTCTATGATATGAATTTAAAACCTACAGAAGAGACAGTATTTTAGTTTTTTCTGTCAAATGGTTTATATGCCTCTACTTCACCGGTTCGAAGACACACCCGTAGGCAAAGCTGGCCCTGCTGCTGGGATCCCTGGGAAGAGAGGCACATATGCTTGTGTTGCACCCCTTTTATTCCTGGCAGTCATGTTTCTGGTCACTCTTCCACTGAGCCCATAGCAGCTCTTCTCAACACCCCCTTCCCTGGAGCCATGCAGATGGGCTGAGCTTGGCAGCCAAAGTGAGCCTTGTTGTCCATTCTTGGTCTACAGTATAACTCTTAGGTTCCCGAATTTATATCTAAGAGTCTGACAGCCAAATTAACATATATGTCAATATACATGTCCTTACTGTGTAAAGCACAGTATAATGAGAGGGCACTTGTGAGAGTGCTGATTATCCAGCTTTAAGGGTAGCATTAAACTCAACTCTCACCTTTAGCTGCTTTTTTCCTACATGCCCCCACCCCTGACTCTCAGACATCCTTCCAGTTCTGCAATTAAGTTCTTTCCTTTGTTCTCTGTCCTCACTGTGTAGAGAATAATCCAATGAGAGAGAATATGTAAGAGAACTACTTACCCAGTAGCATCGAGTCTGTATATCCAAAACTCTGCCAATAGAAAAATGTCATAAAGTTCTCCATTTTCCCAGTATCTTCACAAAACAATAAAGTTCTATTGAACATATTCCTGCAATGTGTACTTATCATTTGATAAAATATATCCATATAGTTTTGATATATCTACCTATTTAAAAAATATGAAGAATCTATGATCAATTCTGTCTTGGCCTGGATTATCTTCCAGTTTAATACTGAATTTAGTCTAATGGCATGGTTGTGGAGTCAGAAAGTCTCCGTCACTGTGTGCTGAACCCTGTCTCTCAGAATATTTGTGCAATAGTTTTTGGATTCATGTGCTGTGCAGTGTCCACATGCTACAAGTCAATTGTATTGAGCTTCTGACTTGAAGGCTTAGGAATTGTTTGTGTGTGTTGACGTTTTCAGGAAAGAGGGATCCTCATATTTTTGAATCTTGGAGTTGTTTCTGTGGTCTCTATAACAATAGTATTTTCTGGGCTGTAGAAACAGTGAGAGTGTTACGCATTCCCTGAGCTCTGTATATGCATATACACCTGTCTGTGTTAAAGGGGTCATACACATGTCATCCCAAACTGTGCTGTGTAGGTCAGCCTGCTAGGAAAAGAACCAACTGTGAGTGAAGAGCTTCTGTTCTCCTTCTGTTTCTTAAGTGCAGCGGTGAAACATCAAGGTGAGATGTGCTTGAGAGCCCTGAATAGTTTGAGTGTGTGAGAAAGATCTCTACACACCCTCTGCTTGCCAGTTCTCAGCCCTGTGTAGACATATCCCAAGTGTCCCACATCCTCACACACTTATAACTTCATGTTCTAGCTCTAGTTCCATATATGAAAATGCTCAACTCTGAATCCACCATGGGCCTTCAATGCCTCACAATGGCTCCAGTGGCACATAAAACCAACTTCGTGTTCTTTTCTCCCGGTCCTTTGTTTTTGTCCCCTGACCTTGACAAAATCCCCAGAAAGAACAGAAGTAAAAGCTGACTTCATGTATGTAGTACAAGATTTCCTCTCTTTGGGTTTTAACCAAGCTTATGTTTAACTTCCTTGTGTATGCTCTTCCAAACAATGAGTTGTGTCTTATTTTGAAGGTGGGTAAATAATTTTCAGGCATTAGGCATTGGTTTTTCTCTTCCTTGACATGTATAGTGTTTGGTTGTGACTCAAGTGGAGATCTTGCAGAGAAATAAAATGTGCTATATTTGAAGAAGTAAGATGCTGGGCTGCAGGACTCTAAACACATTAAACATTCCTCTGCTCTAAGGAACTCACACAGCTGGAGACATTGATGAATGCCTGAAGGAGTGTCTGAAACTTTTTCTTAGCCCCAGAGGCTCAGGAAGACACAGATACTAAAAAGCAACTGAATCTATAGTCTGTTAAAATGACCTCCAAAATTGTAATCCTTTAATGTTTCTTTATTTAAGAAAGATACAAAAAATGATTGTCTTTTTCAAGGCCCGTTAGAAAAAGAAACAGGTGTCTCTCTTCAGGAACTAAACACTGACTCTACTACAGCCTCCCAGGACCACTCCCATGCCTCTACCCTGAAAAGGGTGTCTTAAGTCATTACCGAATCACAGGTTTTCATCTTCTGTGTCATCTAAAATGAAATAACCATCTAAACTGAAGTATAGAAGAAAATTGTTTGAAAATATGTAAGCACTGGGTGCTGTCTCTGAAACATGCCCTCCCTTTTACGTACTAGACTAAGAGCAGGTACAGGAAAGATGGAGAGAGAGACTCAGCTTGCCATATGAACCTGATTTTATCAAGCTCAAAATCCTAATCAGTTGCAGAAAATGATGTCATGATTTTTCATAGTCTGAACACTCTCCAAAACCAGATTTTGAAATTCATATTTTCCAATGGTTGACATCTACCTTTTATGAGGTATTTAGGAGCATGGAATAGTCAATATTCACTTGCATATTCTCCTGGACTCAATTCCTGGAGTGCTTTAGTCCCAACTTTAACTTTCAGTGAAAAATTACTTTTATTTAAATGAAGTCTATCTTACTTTGTTAGTCTATACCTCTCACTGTAGCTACGTAGCTTTTCCTAATGAGCTCATTTGCTCCAGGTAGGGCACCAATGACATTTCAATGAAACAGCTCCTTTTGAGTTTAGCTTAGTTTGTTGGGATTTCTTACAGAGGCAGGATGAAGGATTTCTTACAGTACATGGATGATCCAACATCAACTGTGTCCCCAGGATTCCCACTACAGCATGACTAATGACTCAGAAAACCTATAGCCTTATTCTGTCCAACTTGTACAACATATGCATGACCAGAGTCTTGTCCAAGTATCAACTGCTTTCATAATCACGGGGTGGGGGGGATCCTGTGAATCTTCTATGTTTCAGGAGTTTCTGGTCCCTTGTATCTTTCTCCATTTATTTTCTTAAACTCACAGACCATACACTTTAATCTACATCGTAGTAGATTTTCACTGTCACCTTGACAGGATCAAGAACCACTAAAGAGACAAACCTCTGGCCATAGTTCTGAGGGAGTTTTCACACTGATTTAACTGAAGTTGGATGATCTACCCTAATTTTGTGCAGTACCAATTATCCCATGGGCTGAGACTCTGGTCCTTTCTCTTCTACCTGACTGTGGATGCTGTGCTGCTTCAAGCTCCTCCCTCCATGGCTTCCCTGCATGTTGGACTGTACCTTTGAGCTGTGAACCAAGGTAAATCATCCTTCCTTAGCTGCTATTGCCAGGTTCTTTGTCACAGCAATGAAGGGATTGAACAATACTTTCTGGGAGGAAGTGCTTTTCTCAGAAGATACAGTTCACACAATAATAACCCCACCAGAATCTGGGCAACAAGGAGCTATTCATTCTCTCCAGGTACCTGCAAAACCATCTATTAGGTACTGACAACTGCATCCTGTCAGAGGAAGGTTTGTCCTTTTAGGAATTTGTGATGGTTTGCATATGCTTGACCCTGGGAGTGCCACTTTTAGAAGGTGTGGCATTGTTGGAGGAAGTGGGTCACTCTGGGGCTGGGCTTGGAGACACTGCTCCTAGCTGCCTGAGGATGCTGTCTGTTCCTGGCTTTCTTAGGACGAAGAGGTATGACTCAACTCCTCTTGCATCAAGCCTGCCTGGATGCTGCCATGCTCACACCTTGATAATGGACTGAACCTGTGAAGCTGTAAGCCAGCACCAATTAAATGTTGATGTTGTCTTCTATAAGACTTGCCTTGGTCCTGGTGTCAAAGACAGAAGTCAAAGAGGATAGAGTTAGCATTATCGACAAAAATTAATCTTTTACTTAAAGCAAATTTTTGTAACATTGCAGTTTTTGTACCTTTTATTCCATTTTTTTCTGTATTTACTTACCTGATGCTATGAAATCACCCTTTCAAACTCATCACATGCTATCAACCACCACTTGATCCTCTTGGAAGACTGTAGCTATTCTTGCTGGTGTGCAAAGTGCTGTACGCAGGGATCGCTGGAGTGTTGGGTGATGTAGGAAGGTAATTAGTAATCCAGAATGAACACTTTACTTACTGTCAGTATACATTCATAGACATATCTTAGGTATTTAAGAAACACTGCTCTTTTTTATTCTCTTCAAGCCAACGTAAGCTCAGATTAGTAAATGACATTCATAGCCACTTCCTGCCAGATCACATAGGTCAGGCAGTTGAATGTCAGTCAGGACTACTAGGACTCCAACCTAGTCCTGTGACTTAATGTAGTGTGCTCGGAATTGCTGCATTAAATTAGTCTGCAGCAGACTTTCTCTGTGCTTAACAGTGGTAGGGATGCTCTGTTGGTTGTGGGATGTGTGATAACATATTTGCCCTCTACCCACTAAATGCCAGTAGCATATCCCCACCTACTGTGACAATCAAAATATCTCAAATCTGCTAACTAGCTAGCTACATAATTTGTGAAGTCTAGCAAAATAAAATTATTGAGCCCTCTAAAATGAATTTCTTACTCATAGAACATAATGTAGCACTCAATACGGCTGTAACAGAATAACTTCTCTAACTACAAATCAATAAAACCAAAAAAACTAGAATTAAATCTTATAACAAATACAGATACTTTTCTAATAGGATGTTAGATTCTCAGAGTTTTCTGGTCTGTGTTTCTGTGAATTTATTCATAAGGTTATCAAGTTCATACTGAGAACCATTGCCTTCAATTGATGTGATTTTTAGAAAAATATTATTTTAGAGAAAGGAAGCCTGTAACTCAGTTTTAAATATAAGAAGTGGTGTACGATCCAGCAGTTGTGAAAGCTATTCAGGATGTTTCATAGGCTATGATTCCTTGGGATACATTGCTTGCAAATTAGTTTAAGTATATAATTTGGTATATGTAGAACTGGTCATTCATTTATAATCAATTTTTTTAAAAAAAATTAACCCATCTTACAAATCAGCTTCATGACTGCATTTTAATGTCATTTTAATGTTTTCTTTGACTGTCCCTGTGAGTTGAGGTGGTTATGTTAGCAGTTGAATGGTGTTTTGTGAGATGTGTGTGTGTGTGTGTGTGTGTGTGTGTGTGTGTGTGTGTGTGTGATTCAAAAATTTTGCATATGTGTTCTATCACAATACCTTCAAGAATCAAGAAAGGTAATTTAAAAATTGCTGCCTTCCTCAATTCATCAAATGCTTCATAAGAAATGGTGCAGCATTCTAGTATTGTCAGGTATGGCTACCCGAATGTTTACCTCTATTTCTATTTGTATGACTGTTTATAAAACATTACTATTCAGAATGTATGGATGCCTATGTGTTTGGAAGGTGTGTGTGTGTGTGGAGGTGTTGGGGGGTGGGTATTGGAGAGTGACAATAATCAGAAGGGCTATACTACTTAAAACTCATTCTTTTAATTCAACATATATTGCTGAGCACCACAGAAATCCTCTAATTTTCAGAAATAAAAAAAAAACAAAAATGAAGCCCTCAAATAGTCGAATAAATTAAGAAGTAAAAAGGTGCAACATTTTTATGGGGCATGGGGGGGTGGTTGCATTATTTGAAAAACCAAAACATTGCTAGGTTGTGTCTAGGCAGGGGTTGCATCTCTACAGGAAGTACCCTGTGCCGAGTGAACCTCATTGGTAGGACGTGAGGAAGAATGCTGTCTCTGAACCCTTGGGATGGAGCAGCACATTGTGTGTGAGGAGAGACAGGGCTTCTTGGGACTGAGTTGGGGGAGGGGATGATGGGTGGAAGAGTGGGGAGGGTTAAGCTGCTGGCTATGTGTTGTGTCTTAAGAGGAGGCTGGCAGGTCTGTGCAGAGCAGTGTGGCCTGAGGTCTCTGCTGAAAAAGATCCCCTCTCTGCTTGCTGTCTTAATAAATCATCCCCTATACAAGGCCTTTAAGTGCCATTTAACTCCACGGTGCTGGCACAAGCTGCCCTTTGGGGGCCTTTCTGGGCTTATTTGGGGGCAAGCCGAGATAGCAGGAAAGAGATGCAGCTGGTAGAGCATGGCGGCTCTCAGCTCTTGGAGGAGGTATTCTAAGATCCTGAGTGATCTCCCTGGATACTGCTGATCTCAAATGGTAGCCAAGAGCAACAGCTGGAGGCTGTTCCTGTACCATTCCATCACCTTCATGAACCAGTACGTTCAGAGGGCTCTCTTTCCATTTATAAAAGTAGAAAGCTTCCTTTTTCCAGGTGGCTTAGCCACCAGGGCCACACCTGGATGGAGGTGAGTGTTGATGAGCACTTTCAAGGCTGCATGACCGCTCTCATATAAACAATAACAAGGCCTTTGACTTTCCATTGGCTATGAAGTCTAAAGAGGTTCTACATTGCTCAGCTCTCAGCAATAAGAGATACATACAGGCACACACACACACACACACACACACACACAAACTCATATGTGCACACACACACACAAACGTGTGTGTGTGTGTGTGTGTGTGTGCTTTTTAATTTTTCCCCCCTGAAACTAACGTCAGTAAGTCACAGGATGACAGACAAGCCATGCAGTCATGCTTAGTCAGGCTGCCCTGTTCTTGGGTGCTTTGTTCAAATGTGCACAATCCTGTCTTTCATACTAAATCATATAGTTAACCATGTACATGAGCTTCAAAAAATGGGCAGATTGCTATTTTTAATAACGATTTACCTCCGAGGTCTCTTTCACCATACTCTGCCACCCAGTGCTACAGATGAAGATGTGTGGTTTTGAGCCATCCACAGAACATATTTTCCCACCTCCTCTGCAGTCGAACTCCAGGTCGGCGAGACAGAGGCTCAGATCTTTAAAACCAGAAACACAAGAACGACAAAGAAGTAAGCAAACCAACAAACAAACTCAGACTCATTACTGCTCCCTGAGAACAGAGGGCCTTTTCTTTGGTCCCGCTGGTTGTTTTGCAGGTGTAGCATCAGAGAAGATGCCTAAGAAATAGGATGTGAATAAACTCAACTTTGAACATCTATTCAGCGAGTATTTTCTAGTGGGAGGGGAAAAAATTGAACCAGGGCTGGCAGTCTAGTGGGAAACTGTATAAATGACTTGTAGCTAAGAGGATATGACCCGCTGTATAATTCATAGTCATTAGTCTAAGTGACACTTCGGCAGTCACTCTGCCAGGGCACTCACGGCCGAGACCCAAACAGGCCACTCAGCTGCAGCCCCGTGTGATCCTGTGATCAGGTTTCCCTGAAAGACTCAATTTGGACACGAGGACCTTTCTTTCTTACATTCTTTATTATTATTTTTTTTTTAACAGATGATGCTGCCTCAGCTTCATCAAGTGTGCGGTTTAAAGGTTGCTCGGGTGATTCTTTAAAACTGCATAAAAGCAATTCTGCTGTGCCTGGGAGACAGTATTGCTATAATGTGCCGTGCATACATCTGCATGATTTCTCAGAGCTAATTCAAATTTAATGCATTGGTAATTCCTTTCCCGCCGAAGCCACCCAGCAGTAATCTGAAGGTTACAGAATGATCTTCCAGCTCAAATAACACTTTTAGACCAGGATAAATGGAGAGGCAGGCATATAATGTGCAGAATTAGGCTGCAATGATAAATCCCACCCCAATTACCACCCTGAGTGAGGCTGACCAGAGCTTACCATGTTTTCAGAAGAATGATTGTAATATCATTTTAATAAAACCAAGAGTCAAACTATAGTAGTCTTCCTGAGGAAACAGTCCAACATGACAACATGTGAACAGCTTAGGAGATATTTCTCTAACAGTTGAAAAGACCATTCTTGAGGCCAAGTTAGGCTTTGATTAAAGTACTCATAAGAAACTCACAAATATGTAAAGCAACCGAGAGGAATCATTCAGCTCGTAAAAATATTGAAATTTAGTTGGAGTCCAGATAGATAATGAAAAGAATAATTTGGAGATTATGTTAATAAAAACCCTTTAGTAAGTGTTTACATCGCAGAATACAATTGTATTCTATAGAAACGGGTCCTAATCTTAGGATTAGATATGTTCTCACAGATTCTCGATGTTTTTATAGGAGAATGGACTTCAAAGCTAAAGTACTGGTTTACTGATGTCTTATTCTTCCTATGACTCCTCATCTGATGAGGCACAGGAATCCATGTGTGTATAAATAGTCCATGTGCACTCCCATGGCCCAAAATATTTGCATATGTAACCATCTGTGCCACCTCACTCTGATCAAGGATGGCAGTCCCTTGCTTATCTGCTATCCCTAGATTTTACCCCTGAAAGCATGGCTAGGAAACCCTGTTACCATTTCTTTACAGATCCAGAAAACATGGCGACTCAATGTTTCCCAATTCGCTCTGGCCATGCACCCTCTTCACTTTGGATTCAACGGACTGGCATCACCCAGAAGTCTGAAGGTAGTTAGCTCAAGATGATTTCTGTAGTGACAGGCTGCCAAACACCACAGAGGAGTCTTCTCGTCGTTAAATATTATTCCATTAAGGCTTCGAAACTTCTGAAACAGACTGCACAGCCATCTCTTGCTCTATGGTGGATAAACAAAGGCATTTGGCTTTGAGTGTTAGCAACTTAGTAAACGTCAGAGAAATAAAATCACTAAATGCTATTCTATCCCTAAAACAAGTTGTACTCATCGGCGGATGTTATCTGCTAGTCAAAAGACTGCAACCAGTAAATGCAGGGATCAAAACCCTGTTCCATTAAAAAAAATGACATTGTGGGTGTCACTTACAAATCTAGTATTAATTATTTGATAGGCCTGGGGATAGGATTGGGGCTGATTTTGTTGTGGGAAGGGTGAATGTCAAGGGTGACTTATCACCCTTGGCACACTTAGAGGAAGGGTAATATAATTTCTTCTAGGTAAGACTCAATTGCGGCTACATCAGAAAGTCCATTACAGTGTCATAATACTGTACCAGCTTGGTTTTTATAGCCAGAGTAAAGGGAAAACAAGCATATCTTCACTATGAGGTTTTGGCTAATCTTAGGTGAATTTTAAATCTAGGGGAAGCAAAAATAAAGGAAGAATCTTTGACTTAACAGTCTTTAGTGGGCTTTTCAGTCTCTCAAGTGGACTAATGAGGGGAGCAAGAGTCGAAGATTTTGTGAAATAATTTTTTAATGGGGTTTTAAGTGGTAAGGTCCTGAAGAGGTACATCAACCTTCTTTTCTTCTTCTTCTTCTTCTTCTTCTTCTTCTTCTTCTTCTTCTTCTTCTTCTTCTTCTTCTTCTTCTTCTTCTTCTTCTTCTTCTTCTTCTTCTTCTTCTTCTGGATATTTCTTCCAAACAACTTTTAAAACAGAAATTTTAGAACAGAAGTTCTTAACTTAATATCTTTGTGTTGTAAAATGAAGGCTTGCTGAATGTTGATTATTATGCAAAACAAAAACAATATCATTAATGAAAGCCACAGGTTATAAGGTTACTGGCACAATAAGGTATGAAAGCATGCTCTGAAATTCCAGATTCACTGTGCAGATTCATCCCCAGGGAGGAATAATCTTTGAAATAGCCACCAGCCAAGCTGGAGGCAAAGACAGGATCCTGTCCAACTGCAGAAAACATCAACTAGTAAAGGAAATATATTGTCAGACATTGATAGTGCTTCTCTATGCCTGATTGCTCTGTTCTCTGAAAATCCAATGGTCCTTTCCCTGTGCCGAGAGTTAGTTGATGATATTGCTTGCTACTGACAATTCAGTGATGCTTTTGGAACAGTTACTCACCATCAGGCTGGACACCGGATTCTTGATGTGAGCAAGTGCTTTCACGGTGGGATAGGGAGGAACAGGGCACAGTGAAAACAAAATATGTCAAATTTCTCATAAAACAGAAAGTTCCTTCTGCCTCTGCCTAACTTGGAGATGGTGATGAAATCACATGCATGCATATAAAACAGCCTCTGGGGTCAGAGTCTTCTGTGTTGCTCATTGTACTGGAAGCATCGATGTGGGTGTTCTCAGACACTTTCTGTGGGGACTCTGGTGTGCTTGGGCAAACAAAGTTTAATACTCACTCTTATTACTTCCAATTGCAATCCCACAGAGGCCACAGGAGAGATATTGCATCAGAATGTGATAATATTTTCGGTACTGGTGGGTTCTGTGTCAACTTGACACAAGCTAGAGTTATCACAGAGAAAGAAGCCTCCCTTGAGCAAATGCCTCTATGAGATCCAGCTGTAAAGCATTTTCCCAATCAGTCATCAAGAGGGGAGGGCCCAGCCCATTGTGGGTGGGGCCATCCCTGGACTGGTAGACCTGGGTTCTATTAGAAAGCAGGCTGAGCAAGCCAAAAAAAGCCACCAGTAAGCAGCACCCTTCCATGGCCTTTGCATCAGCTCCTGCCTCCAGGTTCCTGCCCTTTGTGAATTCCTATCCTGACTTCCTTTGGTGATAAATAGCAATGTGGAAGTGTAAGCTGAATAAGTCCTTTTCTCCCCAACTTGCTTCTTGGTCATGATATTTCGTGCAATAATACAAACCTTAACTGAGACACTTGGGCTTATGAATGACATAAAAGTTAACATTCTTCTTTATCTCACTTGTCTCCCATCAGCCCAAGCAATGAGTTGATTTGATCGAAAAAAATTTTTTCTGTATGTAAAACTGATAGCTCTCTTGACTTAGCACATTCATGCAGTTCGGTGAATATGGTCACATTTTACAACCATGTAAACCCCAGGCCTCCAGTCATGTTTCTCTTAATGTTCTTAGAAATGTCATCACTAAAGCTTGAAAAAATGTTTCTTTATCTGTGGGAGATGTGGAGCTCAACCTTGTGAAGAAAAATGTTGGATGGAGAGCGATCCCTGGAAGAGTCTTGATCTGTTATACATGACATTAGATCTAAGATGGCTCCTGGAATACCAGTGAGACAGCAAAATGGACCCAAGCCTAGAGAAGTGTCAGCTTCCCCCATTTTCATGAAAATCTGAATGGACAAAATTCCCCCCACTATTTCTAACTATGATTGGCAAAGGTGATATGGGCTTGGAACTGGCTCAGATACTGTGTCCAGCTTATGGACTGAACAATAAACTCAGATCTGCACCCTCTGCACATTGCTATTTATCACCAAAGGAAGTCAAGATAGGAATTCACAAAGGGCAGGAACTTGGAGGCAGGAGCTGATGCTGGTCTCTGGAGTCAGATTTCTGGGATTCATCGAATGACTTTGTTACCGTTCACCCCAAATGTCTTGTTCCCACAACTATCTAAATAAATTTTGTCCCATAGGCCTCAGAAGCAAATGGAATTTCCATATATTTTTAATAGTTAAGAATATAGATACAAACTTAAAACAAAAGGATAAGAATGCTGAAATTTAGTCATTTCTTTCCAAATGCTATTATCCAGAGTTTATAAAAGATCAACTTTATCTGTTTATTTATTTGTGAGGCAGGGTCTTACTATGTAGCCAAGACTTGCTCTGAACATGCATTCCTTCCTCATCGTTCTGAGAGCTGTGGTTATAGATGAGTACCAAGTATCCTGGGGGCTGAGGGAGGATAGTAGCTCCAAGAAAACACTCTTCCAACTCTTGGAAAGCTTTTGTAGAAATGACAGCCTAGCTAAATCATAGAAAAGAGCCTCAAATTAGATTAAAGAAACTGAAGGAAATAGAAGAACGTCAAAATCTGGGGTTTGACATCTGGCGTTAGTGAAGGGAATGGGTTTGATAACTCTCGTGCCAGGGTTGGGTTCAGTAAGCAAACTAGTTGATTCTTCCATTGGTTTATACATGGTACCTGGGAGAATCTCACAGGGCTCTGAAGACAAGAAAACTTAAAGTACCTATAGAACTTCCATCTTAAAGAAAACAAAGGTGTCAGTGACAATTCAGTTGGGGGAATGCATCAGCAGAAAGAAGTTTTACTCTTGTGTTTTTACATACAGTTTTGTTATCCCATTGAGAAAATTGCAGCAATTGGGTGTTTATATTAATTCAATTCTGCTTATTGGTTTTCTATGTTTAAAAATTAACAAGGTGGACCTGGACTGCGACTCTGAGATTGGGTCTTACGTATGCCTCCTTTCTCTTCATAGATCAATGCGGAATGCCCTGCCCCCAGTATGAATCTATTAAATTCCCCTCTTTAAATTGTACTTGCTGTCAGGTACCCCAAGTCTGTTTTATTCTTCTCATTGTTTTAACTCCTGTCTGGAAAACATTTCTTGATGTTAATTTTTTTTCCCTTAAAATGCTTTGAGCAGTAGAGGAACATTTTAAGATAATCACAATACTAACAGAACAAATGAATCATGAAAGCATTTTCTTTCCTTTTCTTTTTTCTTTTTTCTTTTTGTCTTACCATAACTTCTATGGGATAATTTCCATTCTTTTAGTTCTTTTGAAAATGATTACTTCTATGGGTAAAGCTTAACTGTTGCCACTTAGGTTTAAAGTTTCTGAATGTTAAAATCACGTAACCACAGTAGTATAACAAAACCAATGTTAAGTTTTTAACTTTACATAAAGCCTTCTAGTCCGTCTTCCCTGCTTCTAATGTGCACTGAATATTCTGGCTAAGTTCAGTAGGTTTTGGTTTTCGGTTTTGTTGTTTCCTGCTGCCGGGAAAGCATGAGAGTGGAGCTCAGCAAGAAGTAATTAAGGGCCCTGCATGAGAAACTCACATCACTGTCCCTTTGTAGATTGCCCTGTCCTTCCAGGCTGTCCCTTGACAATCAACTTCATGCTCAGCTGCACTTCATAACTTGTGCTGCCTTGCAGTGATGTTGACTCCCTAAGTTTATTTGATGCCAGCCATTTGAAAACATTATCATTGAAACTGGTTCTTGTAACTAATGAGCATATGCTGTGTGTGTGTGTGTGTGTGTGTGTGTGTGTTTGTGTGTGTTTCCCAAGAGCAAAGCAGGGAAGCTTCACTGCTTCAGGACTGGGACAGGAAATGTAGTCTTCTTAGCCACCGTGTAATGGCAGATTTTTAAAATAAGTGTCAAGGAAGAGATCCTACTAGCTCAGGATGAAGCATGGGATTCTGAAAGAATGACAAAAACCTGATGTCAAAGGTGAGATTTTTGATAAGCTCCAGTAAGAGATAATTTGAGTAGAATGAATAATGTGGGCAAATTTGAATATACTAATAGAAACAAGATTACCTTTGGATGTGCTGGAGGGAAGTTGCAGGCATGCAAGACACCTGCCTGTGACCAGAGAGAGATGTCCTGGGTTATACTGATTGTGGGTGTGCAGAAGGCACTTACATATGCCAGGAAAGGTGGAGCTTGGCATCCCGCCCTCATTTGCATGTCCCCTTAACTCTGAGTACATTAAACCACTCTGTTGAAATCAAACCAGAAAGAGAGGTAATTAGGAATGAGATGCAGAATCTGAAATGAGATCCAGTAGAAATTGAAAAAAAAAAATGTCAAGTTAAAAAAAAAAAAACAAAACAAAAAAAACAGGCCTTTCTCATCTTCTGTATGCTTTTCTTTTACTGTGTCCCTGATGTTCTGGGGTGAAGCATGTCTTCCCTCGGGCTTGCTCAATGTTTTGGATAAAGATGGCATTTTATCAGACCAGAGGTGGGCAGGTAAGAAGGACCTAGGCAATCAGACCCTTGCTCTTCCTTGGTCACAGTCACTGTCTCCAGAACAGTTTGACCTAGTCAGAGCCCAGTGAATGTGTGACATGTGATAGGGACTACAGACTCATTTTCTAAAGCCCCATTTGATGGATTGCACAGTGCTTACAGTCAACAGGGACATGAACTGTGCCAAGAACACAGAGACCAGGTCCTGTGCAATTCTATTTGAAACCCCAAGTCAAATCCAGATGAAGCTAAGTCTGTCCCAAATGTTTTCACAACCTGATCTAGTGACTTGTTGATTTGCTTAAGGGTTTGGTTGTACTTTCAGTCCATTGCTATAGAGATCACTCTGCTGTGTGCTACACTCATCAGATCATTTCATTTGAAAATGCACACAACTGGGGTATGATGGTCTCAAAAGCATTAATCCAGATACTCAGTAAATGTTCTTTCTTTTCTAATGAAGCCATTCCTTCTTCCAAAAGTCCAATGAGTATGAAAGAAGAGGCCAGTCTCCTGCCATGCTCACACTATGTCTGTTATTATCCTGGTTTCCTACCACTATCTCCAGCTTTGGATAGTTCTATCACCTGTTCCTGTGCACATTTGAGCATCATGAAAACGTCTTTTATAGCAGATCACTTTTCATTGCATAAAAAATAGGATATATTTGCTGCATTAATACATTTCTAAGTCATATTTAGAGGACTGGGTTTTCAGAAATAGCCATTGTTGTAGCAAATCTGGGTTGTTAATTTGATTGGAACTGGGATCAACTAAGAGGAATGTCCCTATACGGGGCTATTGAGCACTTCCTTGAAAGAGGGACTGGCTATGGAGAGGTGCGAATACCCTTTATCCAGTGTATACCACCTTCCAGCAGTAACTCAGATGGAAGAAAGAACTTCTGATTTGGCCTGTTTACCTTTGTTTATTATCTGTGAGTGCATCTACTACTACATTGTTACCTCTAATGCTGACATCCTTGACACCGCCCTTGAAGCACGTATTCTTCAGATTTCCAGCACAGACTGAAGGAAAAAAAAATCTAAGATTCTTGCTTAACAAAATGTGCAATGGTCCGGTGTTTAAGTATTTTCCCAGAGGTTTGTGTTGGAAGTTTGATCCCCAATATGATGATGTGATAAATAGTAGAGCTTAAAAGAACTGAGGTTTAATTAGTCTTCTTTAAGTCATTTCTGTTGCTGTTATAAATTACTCTGACATAAAAACAATTTAAGAGAGAAAGAATTTATTTGAGCTCACAGTTTTAGGTTATCAACGAGGGAAGTCAAAGCCAAAATCTAAAGCACCCAGTCACACACGCACAGGCTCAGGCTAGAGTCGAGAGTGAATGTATGCACGGTTACTTATGCTCTTTTCTCTTCCCTTTTGCACTCTCATGAAGATGGCAACATGATGACATGAAAACCCATGTGCTTTCTTGCCTCAGTTTAATTAAAAAAAAAAAAAACTTTCGGCCAGGAGTGATGGTGGACACTTGAAAGCCAATCCTGGCTCGTGTTCATAATGCCATTGTTTAATGCAGTCATGACTCTCTTTAGCAGCTGAACCAGGCAGGCTTCTGCATCTTGAGGCGTCAGCCTCCTGAAATATGAGCTAAATAAACGAGTTTTCTCTATAAAGTTAGATTTTCGCTGATATTTCGTGTCGGTAATGAAAGAGAGACTTATATATACTGTATAGATGTAAGTAGGCTTTGATTATATAAATCTAATAAAGACATTATTGTTGACATGCATTCACCCCTGTACTTTGAGTTTGATAGTGACAAAATTCCATCGCTCCATTTAAAATGCATCAAAACCTAAGATCTAATTTGAATAGAAATTTACATTTTTTTTCCATTTCAGGAGGGTCCTCAATATTCTTTTATGATAGGGGTCAGACAATGACTTAAACCTTCAACCCTACCTACCCATTGTTTTTAAAATAACACACATGAAAGTAAATGACAGGTAACAGAATATTCGACGGGAGTATGAGAAAATACCACAAACCCTTTTACTTCTAAATTATGCTTAAACTTACATGAATTTAAATAAATTTGTTTGTCAAGTTTAGTCTCTGCCCATCTTTTTCTTAGAAAAGAAGTATTTCCGTAGGAAGATATTCAAGTTAGTGTGGGTAAAGGATTCAGGATAGCCAGCCCAAGATCTAATAATTCCTGGATTTCTCATCCTGTGCAGTTTTGTGGCAAGTTTTCTAACCCCACCAAGTGTAGCATGAGCTTTGTAGTAGACCAGCCTTGCTGAATTAAGGAGATTAAAGGAAACAAAATGCCTGTTATGGGAAAACAAGTGCATGTGATAAACTCAGTCCCAGGCCTGGGAGTTTCCAGTAAGCCTTCAGTAAACACTGATGAGTGTAGTTAAGCCGGCAGGTACTAGTGTGAAGTTGAGTTTTTAAAAAATCCTCCTTAAATATAAGAAAGAAAAAGTCACTTAACCAATGTCATTGATGAATTTAGAAATGTACTCCATTGTAGACTCTAGTAAAGGAGAGCCAAGCATTGGCTTGGCAGGATGTCCTCTTGAAGTTCGTGGGTGCTCCAGACCGGAAAGAAAGATGCCTGACAAATCTAACAAAGCAATGTATACAAATTTTGCATCATCCAGGATACCTGACTGTTTAGACAAAGAAATGGAAGCAAGAGGGATGAAGCAATGGCCCGGTTCTGCTCATCACCAAACCTGGCATCCTGAGTTTTATGGAGGAACCCGTGAAATAGGAGAGACTCAACTACTGTCCTCTCCTCTCCAAACATGTGTGCACACATGGGCTCACATGCAGACACACACATACACACACTCTTAGTATTTTTTTTAAAAAAATGGTAATAACAGTTCACTATGATACTCCCAAATTCCAGGCATGCCTTTAGATTCGACTAGATAAAAATATTTGCCAACATAAGAGTGTTTAATATATCGTGAACACACATATGCATTCATATATACAAATGTTTTTCTTGCAGTGTTGTGGGCTTTTTATTATTTACTTCAGCAAATAGTTCATAAAATATATTAAAATAATTCAGTAGTTAAACACAATTGATTCAGGGATGTAATAACTAACTTGGTCAAGAAAAAAAGATAAGTCTCAGACATTTAACAATTTATCTGATTTGAGGGAAAAAAACTTAATTGAAGCTTTATACAGAATGGATATCATGGAAAATTCCACTTGGACACTTTATTTCATCCTTGCAAACATTCACATAGAAATTCAATTCACTAATACTTGTAAAAATTTGCCACTTTCATTATCAAATATAGATGTTTTCTCTGCACTCTAAACACATTGTGATTTTCAATGAGAAGCTGTGAGTTATTTCAAATTTGCCTTAGGGTAAGTGTCAGCATTGAATAGAGAAATATTTCATTGTAGTTTTCTCTAAATAGTCTTTTCTATTACATCTGTATCTATAACTTCTATTAGGAGATTTTTGAAAGCATTTTTAAAAAACTGATGTATTTTTCTTCTTTTGACATTTATTTATTTAGTGTGTGTGTGTGTGTGTGTGTGTGTGTGTGTGTGTGTGTGTGTGTGTGACTTTGTGTGTCTTTGTGTTTGTGGGGATGAATTCCACATGTGGGTGGGTGACCTCAGAGGCAAGAAGAAAGGAGTCATATCCCATGGAGCTGGAAGCCTGACTCCAGTCCTAGGAAAAGGCAGCGAGAACTCTTTATGACTAAACCACCTCTCCAGTCCAGAACTGCCTTCTGACTGAGCACTTGAGGAAGAGCCTTGCAGTTTCTGCAGATGGAAGCTCCATTGTTCAACATAAGAAACTCATCTAGAGTCCGTAACTCTACACCGCAATCCCAGCCAGCAAACACCAAAGCAGATCTGTGCACAAACCTGGAGGCAGGAAGTGGGTAACATCTGGTTACCCACTTACATCTGCCGTTCTGCAGGTGTGGAACTATGGTCAGGCACAAGCACATTATAGCCAAATGATACAAAAGTAGAATTTAATTTCTGCTGTGAAGATCTCTTTGTAACTCTGGCAGAACTATAATGCAAAAATTTAGTAATTATAAACACAACAGAAGTACTTGCAGAGTCCTTGACTGTTTCCTTGAGTTTTTCATCATTCTTTTAAAGTTCCTCGTTCTTGAGTTCCTAAAGGTTTAGGTCCAAGAAAAATCACCGAAGTATCAAGAAAAGCATTCGTCTAATTTTGAGGTGGGTAATCAGAGGGCATGGTATGGTTTTTGGTAGGGCAGGTTTGATTTGCTGTGTGAAATTGTTCTCAAAGGCAATCAAAAAAGTGGTAATTGGGGAATCGATTTGGTTAAATTGTGGTTGTACATTTTAACACTTGGCTTTAAAAAAAAGTCAACGAGCCCTTCTCATTTTTATGAATGCTTGACTCTTCTCTTCTTTGTGGCCTCCTGACTCATACAGTATCACTATGTGCCAGGTACTTGGTTCTACTTAGCCCTGATGTTTCTACCTTTGGGTATTGGTTGATTATTAGTAGGCATCTCAGTCTCTGACCATGAGTTTGTGTCTGTCCTGAAGCCTGAGTATTGAAGTAACAGCACTCTGAGTGCATAGGAATCTCACTTTTGGGTTGTGCTGGTTTGAATGACAATGACTCCCATAGGCTCATATATTTGAATAGTTGGTCCCCAGGGAGTGGCACTATTTGAAAGGATTAGGAATTCTGGACTTTTTGTAGAAAATCTCATTAGAGATGGGCTGTGAGGTTTCCCAAAACCCATTTTAAGCCTGCAGATCCTGATGAAGAACTCTCAGCTGCTTCATTAACATCTTGTCTTTCTGTGTCACCATGACCCACATCCCCCATGATGGCAGTGGAATGAACTGTAAGCAAGCCCCAGCTAAATGTTTTCCTTTATAAGAGCTGCTGTTGTCATAGTGCCTTTTTCTAGCATTAGAACACTGACTAAGATATTGGTGTTGTGTTTTTACTGTCTAAATCTTATTCAAGACAGTAGAAAAACCTCACTAATTTGAAGAGCATAGATTTCACCGCTATCTGGACAACTTTGGGATGTCAGATGTTTTAATTAAGTAACAGAAGAGCATCTATCTGCCCAGAGAATCAGAGCCACGTAGAACCTGACCCTGTCTGATGAGCCCCATATTGACTTAATGAGGTTTTTCTACTTGTTTTTTCAAAAAAGAATAAAAATCAAGTGGAAAAGGATTGTTCATGCCAAGCAGAGCTTATTTTCTCCCCATTCCAATATCGTTTTCCCCTCCTGAAATATGATCCAAAATTGTCTTATGTGCTGAGCCTATCTTGACCATATTTTTTTCCATTAGGATGACAAGGCTTGTTGTTAACAGTGTCTTCATTCTGATTTCTAAAGTAGAATCTCAATGAGCTCCATAAAATTAAGTCTAAGTAAAATGACAGAATTGAAAATCAGCTATTTATTTTCATAAGCCAGACCATCACTGCCTTATGCTAAAAAATATGTATTTGTGTATGCATATGTTCTGGGAATATAGCTCATCTTTCCTGTCTCTACTGTATATAGATCACACAGCAGCCTACTTTGAACTTGAGAGAAGACTCTGCTTCTCTGAAAGTACAGGCTTACTCTGTACTTCCAGATCTTCCAAAAGAGCTTGAACAAAGGGATCCATTCAGCCAAGACGTGTGGGGCTTTCTCACACTATTAGTGTGGAGTTGGATTCTAGAATATTTTAGCTTATGGATAAATAGAAATGATGTGTCTTTTTAAATTTTTTTTGCTTTGGAGTGGTTTGTGGTAAATTTCTCTCTGTAGTAGAAAGCATTTCTCAAAATGGGTTCTACAGTTTCAGTTTTTAAACTATGGCGACAGATATAAAATTTTATATAAAATTCAGTTGATCCACCAAGGTGATAGATACCTTTATTCACAACACTCAGGAGGCAGAGGCAGGTAGATCCCTGAGTTAGAGGCTAGCCTGGTCTACAGAGTAAGTACCAGAATATCCAGGGTTACACAAAGAAACCTTGTCTTGATAAACCAAAGCCCAGACAAACAATGACAACAGCAAAAACCCTCAATGCAATCTTTATGAGGCCTAGTTAGCTGGAATATAGTCTTTTTGTGATCCCAATGGAACACATTCCTGTGGACAAACATCTATGAAAAAGATCATATTATCCCATCTCTCTAAGGAAATACTGGTGAGACAGTGGTATGTTTTGAGTTTTACCATATTCCTAACAAGGAAGATGAAAAGAAACACAGGAATTTATATATAATTTCTATAGATTGTGTCATGTGCCTGTGTTTTCCTTATTCTTGGCATCAATGAAAATACATTTTGTATACGTTTATCATCCTTAGAGCCCACATCCAGAGTCTGAGCCCAGCCTACTCATGACTTGGATCTGTGAGCCTGAAGTGAATAGTGTGTACACACCCCCTGCACCCCTCTGAACCCCTCCCCCATGACACTCATCTCACACCACTGAAGTTGGATTGTTCCAGGCTTTAATTTACTGGGGCTAGTTTTGGTGTGGACACTGACAAAATAGGAGATGTTCAAGAAACTGCCCCCAAGGCTGATTCTGTGTATAGAGAGCTACTAAATTTGATTCCTCCCCTTTCTGGCCTCTTTGATGTGGAGTAAAATTCTCCCAATCCAGGGCTTTCTTGAAAAATGAAGTCTTATATTTAAAGTCTTTACTTCAGTATTGTAATTTTTTTGTATAAGTAGTTTAATCACAGAACTCAAATACCAGACGGCTATTAAAAAGTTATCAATTGAGAAATCATACTCTTACCCTTATCTGAGAATTTCTGATAAGAGGTTCTATAGGATATCTTAAGTTTCTGTTTGAGTCTTTTTTTTCTTTTTTTTTTAAACCATGATATAATAACCTTTAATGAATGAATATTGCAAAGAAGAAACAAATAAATAGAAATGAAATTATAACTAATGAATCAAAAATACACATTTCTACATATGACCAAAATTATTATAGGTTTACTAATTCAACATTTTTTTGTTTTGTTTTGTTTTGTTTTCTGTTTTTCTTGGACTTCACACAGTCTGTGAGTTGTTTCTGGGGCAGTGCGAGCCTCTGGGGTTAGCATCCCACTATCAGTGACTGCATATTATGCCTGTTCTTTTGTGACTGGGTTATCTCACTCAGGATGATATTCTCTAGATGCAGCCATTTTCTTAAGAATTTGGTTAAGTCATTGTTTCTGGTGGCTGAGTAGTATTCCATTGTGTAAATGTACCACAATTTTTGTATCCATTCATCTTCTGAAGGACATCTGGGTTCCTTCCAGCTTCTGGCTATTATAAATAGAGCCGCTATGAACATTCTGGTACATGTATCTTTGTTGTATATTAAAGTGTCTCTGGGGTAAATGCCCAGAAGTGGAATAACTGGGTCTTCAGGTAGCACTATGTCCAATTTTCTGAGGTATCGCCAGACTGATTTCCAGAGTGGTTGTATCAGTTTACAACCACACCAACAGTGGAGAAGTGTTCCTCTTTCTCCACAACCTCGCCAGCATCTGCTGTCATCTGAGTTTTGGATCTTGGCCAATCTGACAGGTGTGAGGTGGAATCTCAGGGTTGTTTTGATTTGCATTTTCCTGATGGCTAAGGATGTTGAGCACTTCCTTAGATGTTTCTCAGCCATTCGATATTCCTCAATTGAGAACGTTTTGTTTAGCTCTGTACCCCATTTTTTAATAGGGTTGTTTGATTCTCTGGTGTCTAGCTTTTTGAGTTCTTTGTATACCTTGGGTATTAGGCCTCTATCTGATGTTTAGTTGGTAAAGATCTTTTCCCATTCTGTTGGCTGCCATTTTGTTTTCTTGACAATGTCCTTAGCATTATAAAAACTTTGCAATCTCATTAAGTCTCATTTGTTAATGTTTGACCTTAGAGCTTGAGCCATTGGTGTTTTGTTCAGAAATATTTCTCCTGTACCTATGTGTTCTAAGGTTTTCCCTACTTTCTCATCTAATAGTTTCAGTGTGTCTGGTTTAATGTGGAGATCTTTGATCCACTTGCACTTGAGCTTCGTTTAAGGAGATAAGAAAGGGTCTATTTTCATTCTTTTGCATACTGAGTGCCAGTTGGTCCAGCACCATTTGTTGAATAGGCTGTTCTTTTTCCATTGAAGGTTTACGGCTCCTTTGTCAAAAATTTAGGTGACCATATACGTGAGGGCTCATTTCTGGATCTTCTATTCTATTCCATTGACACACAAGCCTATTTCTGTACCAGTACCATGCAGTTTACAGCAAAATTGCCTTGTAATATAGCTTGAGGTCAGGGATAGTGATTCCCGCAGATGTTTTCTTGTTGTTGAGGATGGATTTCACTATTCTAGGTCTTTTGTTATTCCATATGAAATTGCACATTGATCTTTCCAACTCAGTGAAGAACTGGGTTGGAATTTTGATGGGGATTGCATTGAATCTGTAGATTGCTTTTGGTAGGATGGCCGTTTTTAAAATGTTGATCCTTCCAATCCATGAACATGGGAGATCTTTCCATTTTTTGTTGTCTTTGTTGATGTTCAAGACCAGCCGTAGACCATGGTGATCTGAAATGATGCATGGGAGTATTTCAATCTTCTTATATCGATTGAGAATTGTTCTGTGTCCAATTATGTGGTCAATTTTCAAGAAGGTGCCATGGGGTGCTGAGAAGAAGGTGTATTCTTTTGCTTTAGGATGATATGTTCTGTATATATCTATTAATTCTAGTTGGTTCAAATTCTCTGCTAGTTTTACAGTGTCCTTGTTCAGTTTCTGTTTCCATGATCTATCCATTGGAAAGACTGGGGTATTAAAGTCTCCCACTATTATTGTGTGGGGTGAAATGCATTTTTTGAGCTTTAGTAGGGTTTCTTTTATGAATGTGGGTGCTTTTTTTATTTGGAGCATATATGTTAAGGATTGAGAGTTCCTCCTGACAGATTTCCCCGGTAATGAGTAAAAAGTGTCCTTCCTTATATTTTTTGATAACTTTTGGTTGGAAATTTACTTTATTCGATATTAGAACAGCCACTCCAGCTTGCTTCGTGGGGCTGTTTGCTTGGAAGTTTTTTTCCTACCCTTTACTTTGAGGTAGTGTCTGTCTTTTTCTCTGAGATAAGTTTCCTGTATGCAGCAAAATGCTGGATTTTGTTTATGTATCCAGTCTAATAGACTATGTCTCCTTATTGGGGAGTTGAGTCCATTTATGTTAATAGATATCAAGGAATAGTTGTTTCTGTTTCCTGCTATTATTGCTTTTGTAGGTTGAGTTGTGTCTGTGTCTTTTTCTTCTTTTGGTTTTCTTGCTTAGGAGTTTTTTTTTGTTTTTACTAGGATGTATTTTCCCTCATTGTATTGGGTTTTCCACCTATAATTCGTAGTAGCGCTGGGTTTGTGGTCAGATATTGTGTAAATTTTGATTTGTCTTGAAATATCTTCATCTCTCCATCTATGGTGATTGATAGTTTTGCTGGGTATAGCAGCTTGGGCTGGCACTTGTGCTCTCTTAGGGTGTGCATTATGTCTGTCCAGGTTCTTCTAGCTTTCATAGTCTCTGTTGAGAAATCGGGTGTGATTCTGATTGGTCTGCCTTTATATGTTACCTGACCTTTTTTTCTTACTGCTTTTAGTATTCTTTCTTTGCTTTGGGCACTTGGTGTTTTTACTATTATGTGTCGGGAGGTATTTCTTTTCTGGTCCAACCTATTTGGAGTTCTGAAGGCTTCTTTTATGCTCGTGGTCATCTCATTCTTAAGGGTAGGGAAGTTTTCTTCTACAATTTTGTTGAATATATTTACTGTGCCTCTTAGTTGATACTCTTCTCCCTCTTCTATTCCTATTATTTTTAGGTTTGGTCTTCTCATTGTGTCCTGGATCTCCTGGACATATTGGGTTAGGAGCTTTTTGATTTTTGCATGTTCTCTGGCTGTTTTGTCTCTGTTTACAATGTTGTCTTCTGCCCCCGAGATTCTCTCTTCCATCTCTTGTAGTCTATTGGAAATGCTTGCTTCTGTGACTCCTGATTTCTTTTTTAGGTGTTCTACCTCTATGGTTATCTCTTTTTAGTGTTTTTTTATTGTGTCAATTTCCTTTTTAAATTCCCTCTTCCATTGCTTCATCTCTTTGGTTCTGTTTTCCTCTAGGTCTTTGAGTTCTTTGAGTGTTTTTCTTGTTTCCTCTTTAAAAGTTTCTGATTTGTTTTGCTTTTCCTCCCGTTCTTATTTAAGTATCTCTATCAGCATCTTGAGGTATGATTTCAGGTCTGTGTCTTCTTTTTCTGGAGTGTTTGGCATTCCAATGTTTGCTGTGATGGGAGAGCTGGGTTCTGGTGTTGCCAGGTTGTCTTGGTTTCCTTGGGATATACTCTTTTGCTTTCCTCTTGCCATCTTGTTGTCAGTGATATGTTCTTGCCTTTCCTTTGTATCTGGTCTGTGGCCCTGGATCTCCACTGGTCCAGTTGGCAGACGGGCTGAGCCCTGTTCTGTGCCCCAAATTCGCCAGGTAAAAACAGAGTTTTCAATGCTGTGTTCCTGGTCCCTGGATCTGGCAGGACAGGGGCGTGCTTTCTGTGCGCACTCGGCAGAGATCTCTCTGCTCCCTGGCTGCCTAGATCTCCTACTCACCAGTCTTTAAAACTTTAGGAACTGCTCCGGGTTGCAGATGGGCCGACTCTGTTTGAGTCTCATGTTATAATATTTTGTTAATAACCAAAAATGTCTTTATATATGTTGATAGAGAATATACTTTTAAATGTATAGAGAAAATAGACTATATTATGTTATTGAAAAAAATCTGTAAATATATTTTATGTGACTATATAAAACTTTAAGGCAGCTATTTTTCACAAAGACATAACATCAGCTTCATTTACTCAAAGTAGTATTGAATGAATATATATGATTTTTTTAAACACCATGAAAATACACAATTATTCAAATTATACATGTGCATTAAAAGGGAAAAAACTTTAGTTATTAGTTTTCTACTGTTGGATACCTAGGGCTTTGCTTTAATATTCTTCTATTTTATGTGAAAAACAATGCCTATTTTTAACATACATTTTTAAAATGTAATTTTAAGATTTCCTTATTTATTTAATGTATATAAGTACACTATCTTCATTCACACCAGAAGAGGACATCAGATCCCATTACAGATGGTTGTGAGTCACCATGTGGTTGCTGGGAATTGAACTCATGACCTCTGGAAGAGAAGCCAGTGCTCTTAACCACTGAGCCATCTCTTCGGCTCTTGATACATCTATTTTGAAGTGGGAAAGAGGACTTGGGCTCAAAAGATGGGATGTCATCTTGGATTATGTGACCCTAGTTGAGCACAGGGCTGGTTAGACATGGGAAAATGCAGAATCTTGGGGGGGGGATGATTTTCTGTCTGAAACACTTGACCATCTACCTTAAACTTCCAAGAACTGAGTAGAAAACAAAGACAGCATCACCTTGTAGAAACTGTGAAGGACTCACAATGGGAAATTATAACAACGATAACAAAAGAGTCCCCAAAGAAAACCATAAATCTTGAATTCTGCTAGCAACATGGATGAGTGAGAAAATGAACCCTCATTATTTAACTCAGACCCTGGGAGTCCTCTCCCAGAGCCTTCAGGAAGGAAGACAGTTCTGTAAAAAATATGGACTCTTACTCTTGAGATTTTTGCTGAACTATGGTCTGTGATACTAAGTACATTTTATTCTAACTGTATCCCTACCAGCATTGATTACAGCTGCATAAAAACAGCATAAAAACCTTATACAGGGTTAGGGCTGTCTGAAGTCTACACAACAGCTGATAAGACCACTTCACATTGCTGAGATTGAGAGCATGTGGTAATCTTCTGAGGTTTGCCAGTGTGGTGGGAGAAAGAACGTGAAGTGTAATTTCAAATTTCAGTTTTCTTGTTGTGGCTGAGGTTAAACTCCCCATTTCTGTTTACTTCCAGAAGTAACTTGTCTGCCTGTGTTTGGTTCCTCTTATTGGATGTCACTGTTTTTGAAACAAAGTCAAAGGGTTCTTTATGCACTGTTGACAGGAGAGACAGGGATAGGAACTATTTTTCTGATCATTTTGTGTTTCCTGTGAATGTAAACATTATTACTTCATTACTTTCTTTGGTCTGAATCATTCCTATCATGGCCCCTTAGTAAAGTTTCAAATCTAGCTCTCAGGTTTAGGGACGATTTTATCATGGGAAAGAGGCTGTATTCTAGCAGTGGGGGTTGGGGGGCTTATTTAGTAACTTACCTTCAAGTAAAACCTGCAGACTTTGACTACTGATTCTCAACCTGTGGGTTGCAACCCTTTCGGGGAGGTCAGTGACCCTTTTACAAAGTTGAATGTTAGATATTTTCATTATGATTAATAACAATGGCAAAATTACTGTTATGAAGTAGCAAGGAAATGACTTTATAGTGGGGGTCACCACAGCAAGAAGAGCTGAATTAAAGAGTCACAGCATTGGGCAGGTTGAGGACTACTAACTTAGATTAAAAGCTATTTGAGAACCCAACCAAGACCAGGAGCCATTTTCTGTCAGCAGAGGTGCAGGCACCATTATCAGCCCTTAAATGCTGAAGGGTTTTCTTTTTGGCAAGATCCAGGAGCTCAGGTTGTAATTACCATGTTAAATCATGGCTCTTCCCTGCTCTAGGCGCAAATGAAGCCCTCTGGCTTGGGAGACAGATTTGTGCTCACAGCCAGAGTCTGTGTCTTTTTAATTCAGAGCAGGTTTGCTGATAGCTAGGTGTGGGGGCGGGAAAGAAAAACTGTTATAATTAGAACATCATCCGAAGGAACAATAAACACTGGAATGATGAGGAGGTGATCAGCATCCGGCCTGGACCAGAAGAGCAGGGGTTTAGAGGCTGGCACTTCTGACAAGGATATCAGTACTGGGTTCATTAACTGCCCTCACTGCCTTCCGAATATTTTAAATGTGGCAATTTACATTAAAATGGATTTAGTGACACTGCCTTCTCATTACTGTCAGTTTACATTTGGGTTCATAAACTATAATTGTAAATAAAATATGCTTTTCATTACATTGTCTATTTAGTAGAAGATGGTAGGAAATTAGAGGCATAATCATGATTTAAATTATTAATTCAGTGATATTTTTCAGGTGCCATATGAATGCACTTCACTGCGCCTAACGAGTCTGCACAGTGCTTAAATGAGGGCCAGATTTCTGTGCGCCGTCTCTGGCTCACACACCTCACCTTGTTTTAGGTTTACTTCTAGTCTTCCTTCAGAGTAGGGTAGGCTAGAGGGGCTTTTGTCCACACAGTCAGCATGCTCATATCTGTGCTATTATTTTCATAGTATCCCCCTATTGCGTTTCAGAGGGTCCCCCATTTAATAATATCCCTTTCCAACCTCTGTGTTTTGAGTGCTTTGAGAAATAATGAGTGACAGAGCACAGGCTCACATTAGCCGAACTTGGCACAGATTGTGTTGGCAATGAAAGGTAGCAGAAAGTAGCAAGGTGGGAATAGAGCAATGGAAAGAAGGCTTGTCCAGCAGGCAGGAAATCGTGGGTTTGATCCACAGCATCACATAAAACTGAGTGTAGTCCGGGGTTGCTTGCCTGCAATCCCAGGGCTCAGGAGGTCAAGACAGGAGAAAATAGTTCAAGGTCATCTTTAGCTACATAGTGAGTGCAAGCTGACCCAGCTACAGACTTTGTATTTTTAAAACAGGAAGAAAGGAAAGGAAGGAAGAGAGTGAGGGAGAGAGGGAGGGAGGGAGGGAGGAAGGAAGGAAGGAAGGAAGGAAGGAAGGAAGGAAGGAAGAAAGGAAGGAAGAAAAATATGGGAAATATATCAGTTCCTGACTGGTGGAATATGGGAGTGTTATTTTTTTATGATAAACTGCTGGAAAGTTTGAAAGGATTTCTTAAAAGAAGAGAGAGTAAGCAGCCATATGGTTACTAAGAACCAAACACAGGTTCTTCTATATGAACAGTAAGTGGTCTTAATGGCCAAGCCATCTCCCAGCCTATCTAACCACGGTTTAAACCTGCATAAGGATGTCTCTTAGGCTATTTTTTTCTTCCATTATAATTTCATTTCAAATACACAAAGAAACGAGTTAGGATAATTATTCATACTTTTTGAGTGCTATTGAGGAATAAGTAATTCTCTGTAGTCATCAGTGCTTTTCATGTGATTATAAAACTTAAAAACAAAAACAACAACAAAAAATTTAAAAAGTCCAAAACAAACTAAACCAAAACATAAAAAAAAAACTCAACCAGAAAAAAATTTCTTATCGTTTGGATCCTTGGAGCCAGTATCATTGCTGGTGAAGACGCTGAATGCCATTTGCCTGCTTATATAGGTGAATTTTTCCTTAAAAATGTACATTTGATATAAGTGGATACTATTAGTTTATTCTTTCCAGGTTTGTTTCCTTGTGAATATACAGGTAATCTCAAATCCAGTGGATTAGTGAGAAATGCCTGGGAATTGAGTTTCACAGCCAGCTGGTTAGATATGTTAAAATCTGTAATAGTAAGCTGTCCTTTGATATGATTAGCAGTGATTTTCTCCCCAGAAATTAGTTCCTTCATACATTGGATGCCTCTTTTTCTATAAATTTATTTTTAAAAAATTAACTTTCTTTTATGCAGACGTTTTAGTAACTTAAATCAGTCTGGTTTATCAATTTTTTTTGTAAAAGATAACTTTGGAAGTTATAGAAAAGATTAAAACACATCTTTTCAAAGAAAACCATGCAATTCTTTTTATACCATATTCACAGAGAAGGATATTCAATTTTTAAAAATATGTCTATTCTTCATAATAATATTTGTAGTTGTTTATTTTAGTTCATGCTTTCTTCTGTGAAATGGGAAAATATCTCCCTGCCCCCAACCATCAGTTTTCTGGAAGTATAGGGTTCCCTAAGCAGTTCAGTCACTTCTGAGGATGGCCATCATAGAGAACTTGGCTTATTGGATATGGCGATTTAGTAAAAAGCACAAGTAAGTAAGACATTGCAGCATTGGTTCAGTGCTTGACAAATGGACCAGTCGAAGTCTGCGATCTAGAAAAGACCAATTCATGCGGGTGTTTACTGTGCAGAGGAAGACGGATAGGGAGCCGGTGAAGAATAAAAGGGCTTTGAGGGAATAGATGGCTGACTATGTGAAAACCAGCCAGTAAGAGCACTTTCCCACTAATGCATTAGTTATAGGAACTGGTTCTTTTCTTTTGAGAAATTTTGAAAAAGCAGGTCCTATTTCAATTAGTTTTATTAATAATTAATATTTGTTAGGCTGCAAAGCCCCATCGTACTTCTTCATTCATCAGACCCTTTCTCTTCTTGTCATTGGACTATAGGACTTCCTGGGAAGTTTTATTTATCTGGCATTTGACTTACAGTAATTGTTTTATGAATGCCATTTCAGATCTTCATGTTGCTGAACGTACTTCATGGCTCCTAGGTTTTGAATGCTACTAAGGATAAAAGTATTTTTCATTCTAGGATTATAGCCACAATTTTTAAAATTCATGTGGTTCCTCTGTTGTCTTTATATTAATAGTCCATCTGAAATTATTCAGCATAAGGACAAAATATTCTTTTATGCTCTTTCAGAAATGTCCTTATAGTTCTCACAATTTTTTCCAGGCTTATGTCCAATGTAGTTTTCTCTCCCCATATGTACCAAAAGTGTTTGGAACTTTGGTTGACTTATTTATTAAAATTATGGTAAGCTTTAAAAGTATAAATAATGTTTAATGCATGCTTGAAAAGAACTAATTATCTTTATTAACTAAAAAGTATACTCATAAAAATGACCTCCAAAGGCTGAGAATGTAGCTCAGTGGTAGGACACTTGTCATGTATGTGTGGAATCCTTCACTCTATCCACAGTATAAGAAGGAAAAGGAGCATCTAATCATACTTGTAGAAGATGTTGGAGATGACATCATGCCATTAAGATCTCCATGCATTTCTCTATGGAAGAGAGAATGTAAAGTGTGTGGGAGAAAATATGAGGTGGGGGAGGCAAAAATCATATAGGTTTTTAAAAAACGAACTCACTGCTTAAGGATTGTTAAGATTAAAGAGAAAATATTATGTGCATGAGGGCTCACCTAACTATGTTTTTGGACCCTGTGCATGACTGCTGTTCATGGGGGCCAGAACAGTGTGTTAGATTTCTGACTACAGAAATGAGACGATAGTAAGGTTAGGTTGGTAACCATCAGGTCAAATAAAATGATAGTAAGGTTAGTTTGATTACCATCAGGTCAAAGAGGAAAGCCAAAGGAAGAAGAAAATAAGTGCTCATGTCTGTGTCTGATGCTTAATGGACTATCTTTTTTTGGCTTTCACATATTTTCAGGCATATACAGTTCACATGATAACACAGACAGAAACACACACACACACACACATGATTAAAAAATAATTTTTAAAGTAAGCAACTTTAAAGAAACTTAAAAACAGGACTGCATTTGTTTTAACTGAAAACTCTTCTGTGACAGAACATTATGATCAAGGCAACTTATTAAATGATCCACTTAACGTCTGGCCGTGGTTCCAGAGGATTAGTGTCCATGGTATTCATGGCATGTCATGGCAGAAGGCAAGTAGGTAGGCATGGCAATAGAGCACTGGTGAAGAGTTCACATCTTGAGACAACAACCAGTAGCCAGAAAGAGACCTAAATCGGATTGGTGGGATCTTCGTGACCCCCAGTGACACCTTTCCTCCCACAATGCCATACCTCCTAATCTTTTTCAAATAATTCTACCAAATGGCACCAAGTATCCAAATATCTGAGCCTGTGATGGCTGTTACCAGTCAAAGCATTCCATACATCCTATACATCCAGGCTTTACTTAGTATCCCATGCAAGAAACTGTAAACATTACCTATGAGTTGTGGCAACTAAACAGGACTTACTCCATGCCTCAAATGCATAAGCAACCATTTTTTTTTTAAGTTGTGTCTTTTTATACCAATATGAATAACATGTCAAAATAGTAATTGTTAACATAAACCGATATGATCATTGGTATAGAACAATGTTTATGGAAATGGTTTAGTTTTTTGAAATGTAGCAAATAATACATATGAACACTTAGTGTATGATAGTTTGAAAATAATTGGAGGAAGCAAAATTGTGTTCAGCGATGTTCACTCTCTTATGCGTGACTGGAAAATCCATATAAAACTCAGGTATAGCTGAATACGGTGGCATGGATCAATCAGTAGAGTGAAAATTCTGTAGGGCTGTAAAAGTGCTTACAGATCTCTAGTCTACATCTCTCTGGAAGTGCCAGACTGTGATTTCACTGTAGGCAGAGAGGCTGCCACACATTTGTAGATTAGAAACATATGGCTCTCATTTTCTGGCCAGTGAGACTAAAGAGTTAATTGCATATACATGTCAGTCATCATCAGTCAGTCAATCAGGCAACTAATACCTTTAGGGGTCATGAATCTGAAAGGACTGAAGTTGATGGGAAGCTGACAGTCCAAGGACTGGTACTCACGTAACAGGTTGTGTGAATTAAACATCACTTGTTTGTGCAGATGCTACGGGGGATGCTTGGAGCTGCATGGAAATATGTGGAGATGATGCTCACAGGCTTGCTAGTCTGCTAGTGACTGTCGGGCCATTTCACAAAGACAAAGGACTTCAGCATTCACCTAAGCCAACCCTACATCTAACCATATCAAACAAAATGTCAGGTTAGTAGTGGAGCTGTCTGCAGAAGTCATATTGCTAATTTATAAGCTACCCTTTTTCTTATGCCATAATATGCAATTTTATATTTATATGAAGAATTTGTATGTCTGATGATACTTGGTACTAATTTTGCCAAGAAAAGCAAATGCAACAATCAGGAAGTTTAAAAAAATATCCTACCACAATGGTCATAGCGGCTCTATTTATAATAGCCAGAAGCTGGAAGGAACCCAGATGTCCCTCAGAAGATGAATGGATACAAAAATTGTGGTACATATACACAATGGAATACTACTCAGCCACCAGAAACAATGACTTAACCAAATTCTTAAGAAAATGGCTGCACCTAGAGAATATCATCCTGAGTGAGATAACCCAGTCACAAAAGAACAGACATAATATGCAGTCACTGATAGTGGGATGCTAACCCCAGAGGGTTGCACTCCCCCAGAAACAACTCATAGACTGTATGAAGTCCAAGAAATAAAGAAAACAAAACAAAACAAAAAAATATATTTACAAAACAAGAAAACCGTAACTATTTCCCTGTTACATTTTGTTTTACATGTACTTTAGCTCATTGTAACTATTAAGTTTTCAAGGCATACAATCAAACCTTGAAAAAAATCAAGTACTGACTAAAAAATATATTCATATAGTTTTATGTAAAAATTATGTTAAAATCTGAAAAAAGTACTGTCAAAAATGTATAATTTTAAGCAAAAAATGTTTAAAATCTGTACATTTTTCCTTGTTTTGTAAAATAAAGTTGTTTTATATAAAAAAAAAAAATCCTTAAAGTTTTGCTTATAGAAATGCTCTGTGTATGTCAAAAACTTTGATGTACTCAAGAAGAATCTTTCAAACATGGATAACCAATAGGTAACCAAAAATGTAAAAGCATCTTCTAAAATGTTCGAAAATGCCTTTGTTGGCATCAAAGGCTGAGATTAGCATCACTTGAAAAGCCTTAATGCATATGCATCCTTGCAAAGGCTCTCCATATAATTTTAATACACAATTTGTATCAACAACAAGCAGACCACCCCCATTTTTGTTTGTTTTTTGTTTTCTTCCTTCCTTCCTTCCTTCCTTCCTTCCTTCCTTCCTTTCTTTTTTTCTTTTTTATCAAACACTAGTTAAAAAAAATAAAACTGACAACATCCGTAGTTTAGACCAGCATCACACTGCTGTCTCCTGCCAGGTGCTCTGTGATTCCCAACATCTTTACAACCACAGTATTCACACAGGCTCAGTAGTGTCCAGATGATGAATCATAACACAGGCATATTTTAGTTGAAGGTTGGGAATGGGGCTAGCAAACAAAGAGAGAGGAAAAACAACTTTTTCCATGGAAAATTCTAAAGCCAGGAATTCCCAGTATTTCCTCACTCACCATCAAATCTTTTGCCAAAACCTCTTGCTGAGGAACCGCACTGGCTGCCTTAAGTCTCCTATCCTTGACCTCTCCTTGATATAGAGAGAAGAGTGAGGTCAAGACAATTGCAGGAGTGGAAGATTCAAAACTTTTACAAAGTGAAGTGAAGATGTGAGAGCTGCCAAAATTGATGGAGTAAAAAGAAAAGTGACCCATAGAAAATTAAAATGGCAGTTGAAATGTGGTGAGCGTGACCTGCACACAATCAGCGAGAGCAAGAGTTCAAAGCTTCTTTCATGCTAATCTTGAGATTATTATTTCAACTTTAGCAGAGTTCTACGCATATTTAAAGAGAGGGGCTGTTTCCACTTCTGTCTGAAACAGTAAGCCAAATCCCAACAGAGCTGAGAGTCATGTGCTAGGAAGGTCACCATGGTGCTTTATTTACAGGGCTAGAGTTCTTTTGCTTAGTGGAACAAAACGAAAGTGAAGGAGATGCAGCTATGCCATGGTGCCCATGGTTTCATATCACAGACTGGATTTCTGGCAGCCGTTAATATCTTTTATTTTAGCAAGACAGCATAAGTCTAGAAGAACAGAACACAACCCCGGCATTTGTTCTGGGTGGTATGTCTTCTCATTGGAAAGAATACAGAAGGAGTCCACTAGTTTTGTTGTATTTTTCTTTTAATAACCTAGCCTTTCACTGACATCACTAACAGTTCAGAGTCAGGATCTTACTTCCTAGAGCTGCTTGGAAATGAAGCAAGGGTTATTTTCTGTCTTTAGGTAGTACTGTTATCACCAAAGAGTCCCATTTCAAACAAGTGAAAGTGTTTCACACATAGGACAGTGCAAGAATCAAGATATATGTAAGTATGCAAAAAGGGTGAAAGCTACCTATATGATGGGGTGGGGGAAGAAAAGCCGGCAAGAACCAGCCAGACACCCTAATATGTAACTGGTTTGGCTGCCCCTGAGACTCGCCATTCTTCAGCCCTACATTCACTGTATTAGCTCTTTGAGACTTGAAACCTTGAAAAGGCCAGTACTCACTGTGATAGATTGTTCTTGAATTCACTAGCAATTCAAGAATGTTTTCTGTCTCTACAGTGACTTGGATTTTATTAAGACAGAGTGTCTTAGTCTCCTTTCTGATGCTATAGTAGGGTACTAAAAACTGAACAGTTTACAATAAAGTCTATCTGTCATCCTTCTAGGTCTGAGCAAATAAATCTATTAAGGATTTGGTGTCTGGAAAACACCTCCTTGCTACTTGAGAATGGGGTAGAGAACTTCAGATGGGAAGAAGAGAGAATGTGAGTTAATGAGTTTTCATAACAGAGCTCTAGTCTTCCCATTCCCAAGATCAGGCTACCAATTCACAGCAGAGCCTCCATGACCCAATAACCATGTAAATATCCCACCTTGCAGCATGGCTGGACACCCATAATAAGAAACCAGAGATGCTTCCAAATTCAAAACTACTAGTGCCTACATGACACCAGAAATGAAAATCTCCACACCTGGTTCTATAGGTCAGGTCTCAGTTAAAGCAGAGTTGCCTCAGAAGAATTGCCCTAAATTATTTTCAGATATATATATATATATATCATGTAAAATTTAAATGAGGTTTCATTAAAATTTGGGTCACATTCCCAGGGCATCTTATTATCTATATGTGAATATTAAAAGAAAAACAAAGTATTAAGTAAGCTAAAATACTCTGGCCCCAGGAATTTTGGATAAGGGACATTCGACTTCTACTATTAGAGTTGCTTTGTCATGGGCATTTGATAAAAATCTCAGACATAGTTATTCTGACAGTCTTTAAAAAAATCAAAACGAAATATGTTGGAAGGCATTTCCAGACCTTCATGAGAATAGTCTTCTGAGTGTCACTATGCCTTTCTGAGTTGGACAAGAACTTAATTACTGACTGAAGTAAAGAATTAGAATTTGATTTTTCAATTGCTGAGAAGCAGCCATTCTGTCCCTCAAGGGAGAACAGTGATTTCACTAGGGGAACCAGCATCCTCTATGAAATCACGGTTTAGCAGCCTAAGTGGCTCAAAATAAATAAGTTGGGAATGTTACTTCTTTTTTCAGGGTCTTTTCCACAGACACTTTTCTTCATTGGAAAAGGACATCTATATTCTTCATTACTCTCAAAAAAACCTAAGACATTCAAAGCCTTTTTGTCTTACATTACCACAGAGAACACGTTCTTACATGAAATGATGATACAGTAAGGCAGAGGAGTTTTCTGAAAATGACAGTTTTAGATGGAGTCTCAAGTGACAAAGAGAAAGGAAAGACTTATTTACTTCCCAAGAGCATGTGTCGTTACCTGCTCTGTGAATATATCCTAGGTTGGCATTCTCTTCCCCATCCTTTATATGGTCCATCCTCTTTCCCATTCCATAAAACACTGCTGGTTTGTTGCATGAAGGCATCACATCCACCTCTTGTGCCCTCTCAAGAGAAATGAAATACAGTGTTCTTTGTGGCAGGAGGTATAGACCTTACTCCACCCACCTATGGTTCTGTGAATCACCTTGAGAGATTACGATCTCCATAGAGTTCTACCTGCAGAGAACATGTTGAACATTAGACCTTGCATGTTCTGCATTGTGGCAGAAATGAATTTAATAGGCTTGGTTGTGAAAATATGCCTCAAGGAAAAACATTCCCCTGGGTCTGGGAACCCTCCAAAGAAGTTATAGGTGTGTTGTTTCATAAGTAAGAGGCAGTTTTCCAGAAAACCAAACCAAACCAACCAACCAACCAAATAAACAAACAAACAAACAAAAAAAAGCAACAACTTTAATTTATAACTTTTGGCATTTTGTAGTGTCTTTGGTATCAGTAATCGTGACAAACTAATTTGCATATTGTCATTACTGTTTGCAGATTTTTCTGAGGCATTAGGAGTTGGCTCTTTGCAGCGGCTGTAGACAATTCCACTACGCCACACTCTAGCTCATTGTCAAAGTCTGGGGGCTTCACAAAAAATGATCGATGCTATACTTTCTAACATCAGTAGTATATATGATCTGTGTTGGCTTCTTCATGGATGTGAGAACAAGAAATGGCTGTTTGTTCGATAAAAATGATGATTTTATTGGGATGTCTTAAAAATACACAGGAAGAAAAAAAAGTAAGGGCGATACCAGTGGACTAGAACACAGAGACTCATTTTATCATCTGTGAGAGAAATGTTTCAGACTACTCTTCATCTCAGCTAAACAACAGATTCTTAATAGCATGTGGGGATTGACATAAAAGAAGAGAGAATTCAGTTGCTTCTATGTATGAGTTTGTATATGATTACTAGTAATACATCAATCTTACTAGGCCAATGACTGTTCATAGCATCTTTTTTCTTTTCTAGTTAAAATAAAATAATTTACGTTAAATCAGCCTTGAAACTAAATGGAGAGTTAAAGCCTTTTTCAGATGCCAGGAACACTGTTCAAGTCAATTCTTGGGGCTAGAGATATGGCTCAGTGGTTAAGAGCACTGACTGCTCTTCCTGAGGTCCTGAGTTCAATTCCTAGCAACCACATGATGACTCACAACCATCCGGCATAGGATCTGATGCACTCTGCTAGTGTGTGTCTGAAAACAGGTACAGTGTCTTTGTATACATTAAATAAATAATATTTTTTTAAAAAGCTCCGTAGTTAAAAATACCAACCCAATTCTTGTTATTTTTTATCTTATTTTGTATATTGATTTTTTCAATACATCTCCAAATGCTCCATTTATTTATTCTTCATTTGACCCTGGTTATAAGGAAAAGTTAGACACATACTTAGCAACATAGACAAAGCAGAAATCCAAGCTGCTGAATTGGAGGAGGATAAACCCCCTGTCATCAGGGGCTCAGTCACAGCTTTAAGAGTTATAATTTCTGATGTTAGGCTATCACTTTTCTGGGCAAATACTAGTGTTGAAATCTATGATTACTACCCCTCTCCCTACTCCATCCACTGAAACACATGTCCAGCTTTTGAGAAAAATTCATGTGTGTGATGGTAAGACAGAAGCTTTCACAGAAGCCTTTAGACAGGGGCCACTGAGCTCTAATAGAATCTGCCATCCCTACATGCACCATTGAATCATGTTTATATGTAACTCACATATTAAAAAAGCAACAGCCAATGTCAATGATGCCGATATAAAAATATCTTAATAGCCAGTAACCGACTAATGAATACTACTGTAATAACAGTTTAATTTGAAGAATTCTGACAGCTGGTTGCTTTGATGAGAGTGGTTTCCAAGGAGTCCTTGTCTCACGCTGAGAGCATCCCCAGCCTGCTGATTTATAGCAGCAGTGCAGAACTGTTTAATGTCACCACCTCTCAGCTGAAGTAATAATAAACAGGGATGTTATGGTTTATTTTTCTGTATGAATTGTTCAGGCTCTGTATGGTAAGTACCAACTCAATAGGGGGTAATAGCTGCCATTCCCCTGGGTGTTGTAACTGGTACAAAACCCCACCCCCAACCCCTTCTCTTAGCGAGGTTTATCTATCAGAATGAATGTAGAAGTTCTTGATTTCAGGGATAAGTTTCGTTCTTTTTCACAGCTCCTGCTTATCCCATCCCGCTTAGCAAATATAATTGTTCTGCTTCCCCATTATTTCTGAACTTTCCAAGATAGTTGAAAGCAGACAGCTAAGGCTTGAAATATATGGTTCTGCAACTATCTTAATTATACTATGTGACTTTGTGTTTGATAGGGAATAGCAATGTCTGGGAAGTGAATCTAATCTCTGCAGATTCAGGACGATTGCCAAAAAGATTCATTGATTTCCCCCACACCTCCTTCTGCAGGAGTGCAATCTTTTATTGTATAAATGTCAGAAGCTTCAAATTATTAGGAAACGTGTCAAGAAGCTTAAGGTATAATAACATTCTTTAGAGAGCTTGGTTCTGAAGACAGTGCAATGAAATGTTCTAAAAGCAAACATGTCATACGTTCTTAGGGAATAAAGCTCTGGGATTCATTTTAATTTGTCATTTCTAACGGGATGAGGCTTCCACTGGGTCTTTTGATGGGAAAGCCCTGGGGATGATGCATAGTTGTTCCTCTGCCATCCCTGAGCCTTTATAAGCACCAGATTGTAAAGACATCTGCAGTCCTGGAAAAGAAGGCTCTGGTTTGGGATTTGAAGCTTCAGAGCTAGACTGTGAAAAATCAGTGGGTTTTGCTCTGGTGACAAAGGTCCTGAGAAGAGAATCAGGAATAAAATGAGACCATGGTTCGAACTGTGACTCTTACCTCAGATGAAGCTGTTCGTCCTATAATTAAGGGGAACTCCTTAGCACTGGGCAGTATGTTACTTAAGATGACTTTAATTACTAGTGTATTGGTTACTTTTGTGACAGTGTGATAAAATATCCTAGGAAATGATTCAAGGGGTGAAGAACTTGTTTGAGTCAAGGTTTTAGCTACCATGCAGGAAGCATGGTAGACAGCGGGTCATCCTTAAGACTTAAGGGAGAAAAGAGTGGGAGTAGGGTGGAGTATGTCTAATATTTAGAACACCTTCCTTTTCCCACTTCTATTCTATGGCCTCCAAGACAATGGTAGACTCAGGATGGGTCTGTGTCTCAGATAATCTTCCCTGGAAATTGCCTCCCAGACACACCCAGAGGAGTGCGTGACTATTATCTCCTCTGTGCTTCCAATGAAGTTGATGGATTGATCACCTGAGTACCGACTAGAACCTCTACACAGCATTGATTAAATTGATTAAATGATAATGAGAGCAAAATGGTTTACCTCCCTGGCAAGCCCAGAATCCGGGCAGCGTCAGAACGTGCGAATCAGAGGTCAGTAGTGTCACTGGGGCTGAACACCACGCATGATTCTCAGCTGTGTACTCCATCCTGGTTCAAATTCCTGGGTTCATTCCTAGGTTAGCCATGCCTTGGGCCATCCACCCATTTCCTTACCCTCCCTTTGTAGGGAGATCACCAGGGAAAGTTCCAAAGTTATCACAGATTTGACTGTACTTTTTGGTCATATGTTTTAGTCATGAATCCTGATGGATGCCCCAAAGGAAGTGAGGGGCTATTAGAAAGAGTGACTGAGGGGCAGGTGGTAAGCTGTGGAGTTTTCAGAGGTGTGAAACTCTTTTTTTCTGGGGAAAAAAAATTAAAATTTTTCTTGAGGCCAAAACATATGGGTTCTACTAGAAACATTTACATACCGTAGGACTGGTGTTCAAACTCAGCTGAAAGCCACAGTCTTCACTATCCAGGCAATGGTAACTCTTGAGCTTGACAGTCATTTCTCCCAAACTGTCTCCATGACACCTCTACTACCCATTCATAGTAACTCTATGTTCTGACTGAACTAGACTTATACCATTTCCTCCCCTCTGCTCTTACATGTTCCTACACATCTTTCACAAGTCCTTTTTTTTTAAAATTGGACCAATCATACCTATTCAGGTTCCCAAATGTTCAGTTGGAAGATGCATAGGGTCATATGGAAGAAAGAAAATGCTAAGGTATGTCTGCGTACCTTCCTATACACGTTCACATTGAACTTGTATTTGTTTACAAGTCACTAAACCATATTAAACCAAAATCCCCTATAAATGAGTACAAATTTGAATATAATTTAAGTTTTACTATAGGCTTGAAGTGAATTAATATGTGTGTGTGTGTGTGTGTGTGTGTGTGTGTGTGTGTGTGTGTTTTAAAAAAAAAACAAGCTGAGGACAGCAGTGCTTGGTACTTGATAAATAGTCAGGAAGTGTTAGCAATGATTTCCATGCACCAGAAAGTTATTCTTTGGCCTTCCCGTAGTTTTTTAGTCCATTCATTACATGCTTATACATTTGTCCCATACATCTACATATGATAGGATGGTGGAATCTCTTCAACCAAACACTAATTTTCATACAATAAACATGTCTATAATGCTACAGACCACTAGTTTTTTTTCATGCAGGCTAAACATTCACATTTTGTTCATTCAGAAAACATTTACTGAGAATCCCTAGGTGATCTACGAAGCTCAGGAAATTCAGTGCTGGCTGACACTATCTCAGATCTAATGGAGGGAGTAAGCATTAAATCTTACCAGTGTGAAGAACTCTAATAGAGAAGCACAGTCCCGGTGTACTGAAGAGCTATGAGTTTATAGGTTTGGAATAAAGCACATATTTCCTTCATTGACTAGAGGTACAGGTAAATATGATTATTGCACAAAGGGGTGTTCTATGTCCCACACATGTAGCAAAATAGCTTATATCCATATAATGAATGTTGTTAAGTATACTCTTTTGACAACAAATATGTATGCACAATGCTACTTTTTCTTTATAGTATCTCCTGTTTCTCTTTTGTAATTCACAACTACATTGGACAACTAAAAGTTGAACTAATAAATTTCAATGTATTAATGTTATTTTAAGCTCTGAGTCGTAGAAGGGTGTAGAAACGACAGTAGGTTCTCTCTCCACTGCTTTCAACCTTGTATTGCTACCCCGTGATACCACTGTTTAGTGGGTGACATAAAAGCAACTACAGTGAATGTATGACATACATATAATGCATGACAAGGAACACCTGTTCGCACTGTGCAACTGTGCAGAAAAAGGCAGCAGGTAGAGAACTTTAGCCGGATGCACTATTGCAGCTCCTAGCCTTGTTTGGAAGGTTAAATAATGAGGCCTACAGATTAAGGAATTTTACTCAGCACAGTTCAAGCGACAGAAAGAAAACTTGTGAGCTTGATTCAGGGCTATTGATAATGTTGTTTCTACTGAAATCTGTTTTCCACCCCTCAGTTCATCCTTGGAGACGAAACTTAACTATCAGCTTAAGTTTGAAACTGCCTAATAAAGGAGTCAGGGATCATTGATGCAGTTGATATTGAATGAAAACCCCACTTTTGATCACTCAATTCCCAGATAAAAGGCACACCCGTCTTATATTTATAATAAGCCTTTATTCAGTACTAGAGATGGGCAGATATCTACACTCTATGTTATTATGTCTATCTCCCAGCCAGTAACTTTTGAGTTATGTTGCTGTGCTTTGCATGGGCCACTCTTACTCCAGTCTAGCCCACAAGACCAGTTCTTATAGATCCCTAACCCCATGGCATCTTCTCTCCTTCCACCTCTTCATGGTCCCCCAAGCTCCCAGGAACTTCCCAAACTTCACTTATCTTTTGCCCAATTATAGACTGCATACATCTTTATTCACCGATCAGGGATAACTGGGTGATGGGGGAGGCAAGCTTACATAGTATATCACTTGGGTCTCTGTGCAAATTTTCTTATCCCTGGAGGCAACCTGGCCTTGGGAGCCAGTATTTAGCATCACACGATATAGCAAAAGAGCAAACCTCAACAAGTCATCTTTACAAATCCCCACTGTCCTTTGCTGGGTGAAAGCTCGGTCTCTCTAAGGAGCCATGAGCTTCTCTAAGCAAGTCAATGGCTCATCCAGTTTTGCATATTAAGTGTCCATTGTAGTCTTTGACACAAATGGATTCTTTAATCACCTGATGAATGAATGGATGGTCTCTTGTCTGTGTAACTCTGGAATGTATAATATAGCATACCTCACAACACTGACACAGCCCTCTGCCTCAGCTCTTCAGGTTACTTAATAAGTAAGGTCTCATTGAAAGGCAGAAGTGTAGTATTTGTCAAGAAAAACTGGGAATTTGTATGCCAGGATAGCAGCTCACACACCCTGCATTTATGATTCATTGCATCCTCCATGAAGATAGCAGATGATTCAGTTGCTGTCATTAGAAAATGACACACTTAAGTGAGTTCCATGCAAACGAGGATTCCAGAGTGGAAAGTCTGGTAGATCATCTCAATCAGTACTCGCTTAAAACAGACAAATCCCATGACACTAATTTCCGAGGTCAAATGTCAGATGCTTCCTCAAAGAGAGGTAGGAAGATGAGGAGACAGAGAGGAGAAAGCAAGTAGAGAAAGGTGGGGCTGGAGAGAAGGCATCTTGAAGCATAAGTTCCATGCTCTGTTTTTAGACTCCCTGAGAGATCATTGAACATGATCCTGTACATTTCTCAACTCTCTCATCTATAGAAAATTAATCATTGTGCTGCTTGCATAGTAAAGCCGACGGTTAAAGAGTGAGAACAGTTTGAGGCTATACACAGTCAGGCAAAGAGAACACAGGTTCAAGGCTACGAGATCCAAGGTATGTTCACAGGCCACTCACTCTTATTCTGTGTAGTCAGAAAACAAGAGCTGTTCATAGCAATCTCAGGGACTCCTTTCCTTCTCAACATGTATGTTGTAAAAACAAATTTTATGAGAGTGTGAAAGGAAACAAAGAAAGAAGCACATACAACGAACAAAGAAAAAAGTACGAGTATCAAGATAATTAGACAAAATTAAGCCCCCAGTACATCAAATATTATAGTAGAGAAGGACTATTTGCTCCAGATGGCTAATTGGATTGAAGATTTGTATGAATATACATGAAAATAAGATGGAAGGGCTTAGAGCCGATGGGACTAGACCACGGCATTCGTGCAGATTTTTTAAAAATAAGAATTTCTCAGACATAGGTTTAGCTGATTTGGTAGAGCGCTCATGGGCCATGCATGAAGCCCTGGATCTGATTCCCAGTATCACATATTCTAGGTATTATGAGCCATACCTATACTAAAAGCAGGAGGCTCAGAAGTTCAAAACTATCATCAACTACATAACTTGGGGTATATGAGCACCTTTCAAGACAGAGCAACCAGGGCTGGGGGTGGTGGGGGGATGGGCCCATTTAATTTATAAACACTGGAAACAAACTTTGTAGAACAGAATAAGACAGGAAGACCCATGACTCATTTATATTCTCCAGGTTCATGGCTTTAATGTCAGTGAGTGTTCAAACACACACACTTCTTGGTTGTATTACAGGCAGTTTATAGAGATGAAATTCTGTTTACCTTCATTTGTATGGGAGCTCTCACTCTTCACATTAAAAATAAAGACATCTAAAGAAAATGTGACTTTTAACAATAAAAGCAACTAAAAGGAGCATGTGCTGAACCTATCCATCTGTGACAGCCTGACTGCTCTCAGAACCCCACCAAGAGTATTAAACCAAAAGATGCCATTTCACACAAACAGCAAATTCAAGACTCTCTTGGTCCAAGCAGCTCTCTAAATCTCTGGATAAAAAGAAAATTGAAGGGGACAGGAAAGGCAATGAGAGATTAGAAAGCATACGCATCATAAAGGAAGGAAAGAAAGATGTATGAGACTAGTGAAGCTCAGAGTGCCTGCATCATTCTGAATATATAACAGCTCAATGGTAGAGACTTGCATTTTCAGTAGCTTTCCCTCCTTTCATGCTACCAGCTCTGCCTTGGACCCCACAAGACCAACTTGAAACGGAGAGGCAACATTCCCCTAATATTATAATGGTGGAAGACAACATGGAATGGCCCCTCATTCAGCAGCAGTGAAACCCAAGAGGAAACAAATATTGAGAAGAAAAGAGGTGTGTTCAATTTGATTGACAAATAGCAGTATCTTGAGAACTGTTATGTCCGTTGCAAGATTTTCATAAAACTAAAACTAAAAATTAAATTCAATAAAAACCATTTTGCTGTGCTGTGTCATTCCCAGACATAAAGTCCTTCACTTCCAGAACTCCATAACTGTTACTTACAGTGTGGCCATCTATTTCTAGTCTCCAAGAGTCTACACAGGAAGTCAGTAAAGAGCTATTTGAAGGAATCATGTATAAACAAATCAGGCTTCAGATACGTCAACAAAAATATTTTTACTATTGCCCAAAAGCTTCCTCATCTAAGTCTTTTGACACAGAGACTCTGTAAGATTTTTTAGTTGATTTCCCGAAGAAAGTGAATAGAAGACCCTCTCCTCTGCAGGCCAAACACAAGTTTTGTTTAAAATCCAGACAGCAAGATTATTATGCACACCCAGTTGGCTTCTGAACCAGAAATCCATTCATTTCCTTTTGGTTTGTAATTATAAACCAACCACCAACAAACAAACACATTCCATGGTTGGATAATAGCACTGTTGCCAAGCCTGTGGGCCTGAGTTTGACCTGCCATGGTGGAAAGGAAAAGCCACCATTCCACACTGTCCTCTGACCTCCACACATGTGCAAATATAAGCACACCCACACCATGTCTACACAGGTAAGTAATTGTAACTTACCTTGATAATAATAATCATAAGTTATAAGAATGTCTTTCCATTCCATTGAAACTTTCTGGCCATTTTTAGCTTAATAACCATTCAGAGGAAATGGAATTCTGCTCAATTACTCTAACTCAGGCAACTATTAATACTTAAATGTTATTTTGTGAATTTGCTCTTATACATCAATTATGAATGAAGACACCGGGAGGGTAAGGTTTCTCAGAAAATCACTTATCTGTTACACAGATACTTCCCTTGAGAGCAAACCTTCTTTCCCATTTTTCCAGTTTTTTTATTATAAAAAACTTCAGACGTGTATCAAAGCTTAAAGATGACTACAGTGAACATCTGTGTCCCCATCACCCTTCCATGGTAACATTTCACTTCCCTTGTTTTATCCTCTCTCCATCTGTCTCAGCATCCCTCTAGACAACCATCAAGTCATCTTATCTTTCTGATACATCTGAAACTACACTGCAGATGTCAGTGCATTTCCCCCTAAGCACTTCATCATGCATGTTATTAGCTGGAGATCAGTGTGTATTTCAAATATTGTTCTTGTGATGTAAAATGGATAAAACCTGAGAGTCACATATCTTAAATGTACCGTCTGTGTTCAAGAAAAAGAGAAATCATAGGGCTGGGTTTAGATCTTCAGTCTTTCCCAAAGGCCTGGGGGCCAGTAATATTGAGAAATCATAAAAAGTTAAAAGTTCAGGTTAAGTGAGAGAGTCTTCAGGTTATCTGAGACATACCTTTGAAGAGGATAGATAGTGGTCTCAGCCACCCCTGCCCCTTCTTCCTCACTCTGGCTTGAAATAAGTGGATTTATCATACTTCACATTTCACCATGATTTTCTATGTGGCCAGAGGACACAAACTAGCAGGGTCAGCCCAGCATGGACTGGCATCTTTGAAACTCTAAGTCAAAATAAATATTTTCTCAGTATTCTGCGTGGTTACCTCAGGTATTTTGTATAGCAAGGGAAAGCTAGCAAACCTAGCTATGTATCTAAGACACCATCACTCTAGAATTTTCCAGGACACTACTTGTCCTCAGTCCTCTAGAAGCAAAAAATTGCTCTTATTTTTGTCCTTATGAGAGATTAAATGTCTCTGGAACAATCTTCATCAGAATGGTATAGTATATATTCTTATAACTCTTAATCACCATATTTCTGGGTATGTTGGCCATTTGTTTTTGCTACTTAACAGCAATATTCTGATATTCTCTCATGTTAATACCATGTTTTGCTTAATAGCTTTTACATTTTGGATAGCAGTGTTATTTCTGTTTTTTGACTGTTATGGATAATGTTGTTCTGAACATATCTATAGAAGGTGTGGGCTCTGAATTTTGATATGAGTTTATTTTGTTTCCTTGTTTATTTGAATAGGGCTTGTGTAGTTCATGCTGGCTTTGAACTTCCCAGGCAGCTAAGGATGACTTTGAACTTCAGATCTTCCTAACTCTTCTTCTCAGCCCTAAGATGTCAGAGGATGCAGCAGGCATTTTATATGTAGGTACTTACATCAATCTTTATAAAACTCAGAGTTGTTTGAGTTTGTAAGAAGATCTATGAATCTCTGAAACTTAGCAAGGGAGTTTTAATTTCCAGACCCTTAGTGGCTTAATAAATTGTATGGAAAACTATGCTTTCCCCATTGAGCACTTCAGGCACAGGCATAAAGGATTTTTTAAAGAAAGTAGTGACCTTGGGCATATTGTGGAAGTGTAAATATGTAGTTTTCTTCAACTAACCTATATGTAAAATGTCACTTTGCAATTCTAGGGGAATAAAAGCATTGCCAATCTCTCTCTCCCATAAAAAATTTTTCGCCCATAAAGAATGGCTATGACTTAAAATAGCCTGCAGTTGTCAAAGTTGTAAATCGTTCAGGAGATGTCAAAGCATTTCTTCCTGTTCTGCAAAAGAAAAGTGTATCACAGATCTCACATAAGGGACAGCATTTCAAACTCTTATCGAGATTAGACTATTACTAATGCCCAGGGAGAAAATGAATCGTAGATGTTTTAGATGTTTCTTTAAAGAGCTGAATGTGTTCAAATACAACTTGCTGGTATAAATAAGGAATTCAGAAAAGTTGAAGCACTGACTTTTCTGAAACTCTGTGGAGGAAAAGGAAAATCTGCCAAGACAACAAGTATACGTTTAAAATAACTGGGAAGAAGTAAAGAGACATGGTTTGTATTGGAGATCAGCAGGCAATTGTAGCCGGGGAAGAGGAAACAGAAAAATTCCTTTTCCAGCAACTTTATGTTACAGTACTCAACACCGATTCTTATAGCTAGCAAGGGATCAGATAATACTTTTGATTGTATATGTGGTTGGTAGCATGAGAATTGTTCCTCTAAGGCTCATGTACTTCAACACTTGGTCTACAGTGGGTGGCACTGTTAGAGAAAGCTATAGAACCTTTAAGAGATGGAGCTTTGCTGGAGGAAATCCGACACTGGGGGCAGGTTTTGAGTGGCTGTCATCCTTGTCATCATTGTCGTCGTCATCATCATCATCGTCGCTGTCGTCATCATCGTCATCACTGTGATCATCATCATCATCATGTTAACAAGGTCTCACCATATAACTCTAGCTGTCTTGGAATTTACTATGTAGACCAGGAAGGCCTCAAACACAGAAATCTGTCTGCCTCAGCCTCTCAGGTGCTGGGATTAAAAGCGTGTGCCACAGCACCTGGCCATTGGGCTTTTACATATTAATATCTCTGCCCTATGTCCAGTTGTCTCTTTCCTTTTGGGGAATGCTAGCGATCTGGCACTGCCGTTGTGCCTTTCCTGCTTACTGCCATGTCTTGCCTTGCTGATAGAGTTAGACCCCTGGAACTGGAAGCCAAATAACCCTCCCCCCCTTACATTGCTTGTCAGCTTACTTTCTATGTCATCTGAAAAAAAAATTAAGACACCACACCGTCATGGTTTGAATGGGAAATGTCCCCCGACACTCTGGAGTGTGAGCACTTGATCCTAGTTGTTGGTGCTCTTTGGGAAGGCGGGGCACGATGGAGGAAGTGTGTTCCTGGGGGCCGGTTTAGAGGCCTATAGCTCCTGCCTGCTTTCTACTTCCGGTGTGGGGATAGAATGTATCAACTAGCTTTCTGCTCTTGCTACCTGTGCCTTGCTGTCCCTATAGTCCCTGATGATAGCCCTCTGAAACTATTAACCAAAATAATAAACACTTCGGTAAGTAGCATTGGTCATGGTATTTTATCCCCGCGATGGACAAGTAAATACTGCATGTAAAAATATCTTCCCTGGAAAGTTATTATCACTCTAAGATCCCATAGTTCAGACTCCTTTGTACATGTCAGAGAAAGATGATCCTTATATATGAAAAGAATTTTAACAGTACAGTGCATATGCAGAGATGTACATTAAGTCCCTTCACCATCTTTCTTTGTCACTTTTATTAATTCAACCCAGTGATCTGATTCTAAGGCCGATTGTTTCTCAGATAAACGCTACAAGGTATTGCAAACAGAAGGGGATAGCATTTTATTATTTAATATTAGTTTGATTAAATTTACTAATTATATTATTAATTGTAATTAATTAATTAAAATATTACTTAAAATTTATATTATTACATATATATATATAATATTTGAAGTCTATAGAATGATAAGTCTCAATAATTCAACGGAAATATCACAAAGGCACCGAAATGACAAATTCAGTAAAATTTCAAATTCTTCTTTTTCACCTGCTTCCTGTTCCTGGCCGGAATGGGAAAGAGGAAGAGGCCAGTGTTTCCTTAGCTGTCTGGGTCAGAAGAGCCATCTGGCACTCATTGTACCCACCATGCGGGAACCAATAAACCCTGCACTAATGTTCCAATCTCGTCACTAATCTCGATAATCAGAACATCTGGTTAGGATTTCCCTTTACTTGCGGTGTCCCTAAAGGTTTTATTAGGTACCAATTTCCCTTTATATCTATCTTGCCTATCAACATTCATTCACTTTACCCCACATCTGTCTTCTTCAAGCTAGGCATACCGCCTTGTCTCTGCTTAAAGCCCAAGACAATCCATGTTTTGAAATTTTCAGGCATACAGAGAAGCATAGCACTCTAACAAAAGATGTCAGGTTCTACTGTTATTACTGTGATCTTCTTGCCCATTCTCAATCATTTGATCTAACAACTGACCTTTTTTTTTCCCCCAGGGTGTTACCAGAGAACTAGAAAAACCACTTCCGGTGAGGTGACCGGGGGGGGGGGGGGGGGGGGGGGGGGGGTTGCCTTCCCTAAGGCAAATGAGTTAAATGAAGACCAGAGAATAAAAAGCACTTTTAAAGGAGTAAGCTGTGTAAGCAGGATCAAAGAGGGTGTCTGGGAAAAGATCAATGAACAGTCATTTGTAAATGACAATTAGTCATTACCCATGGTAAACAGAAGATCTCAGAGGAAAACCATTACACTTATGCTTAGTCTTACAAAGTTGAATGATAAGTTCTTGGTGATTGTGAAAATCTAAATGTAGCAGGATCTTGGGCTGTTTCTAGTCTCCTTTTTGCTCAACCACCACTGTGTTTGTTCTAATAACCTTTTTCACTATCAAATAGTATCTATAGAATGCATTAGCAGACTGATAAATACAATAAACCCACAAGCCAAATTATTATATAGCATCAGAGATCCACAGTGGCATTTTCCCTGCTTCACAACATTCCATCTACCTGTGATTCCAGCAATGCTGATTGCCATGACTTTTTACTTTCTCTGTTCTGTAACTAGTAAAATGTCATATAACCACTTTCATGCTGGAACATGCTGTCTGGCCAACCCAGATCTGTCTAGACAATGGCCACTCACAGTTGCCTGAGAACGGTGACTTGACTCAACCTTGTTGAAGTTTTTAATTGGCATGGGCGTGAAACCTGAGCTCTTCGTGAGCTAAAAACTGAGCTTCTAGCCAACCAAGGGAGAAATGTTAACTGCTTCCCATTATATTTGGTTTTAATTTTGAGTTCACTTAAAGCCTGCTCCCTTTGGCCCAAAAATTTGATGAGTGTTTGAGGCAGAGAGATGCCTAACTAAAGTTATGACAAAGATTTACCTATCAGCATTTGTTAACTTTGGGCTCAGAAGGAACAGCAAACTCTACAATCTGTCATCACTGTGTTTCCTGATCTTATAGTCAGTTTAGGCTCCCAAACTGCTCTCTGGGTTCACTTTGAACTAAAACCAAGCAAGCACGAGCAGTTGGAGGTTTGTTTGGTGAAATCTTAGTACTAGAGGTTCTAAGCTGCTATTTGGTTTTCTAGACGTTCTGATGGCTTCGGTATTGCCACAACCCACTTGTTCCTACAGGGCACTTCAGAGGATCAATAGAGGCACGAAGCTGTAATTTCTCTGACAGGATGCTGTTGAAGGTGAGTCAGTGTGAAGATGTGAGCTGGGCCTGGGGCTGGGACCTAACCTAACTGGAGATCTTTTGATGTCTTCTCTACTAAGAGCCGTTAAATCACCTTCTTCTCCCAATTCCTTAGCTTCTTCCTTTCCACTATAATTTGGGTTCTGCATTATTAAGAGGTCTCCAGAGGAACAGAATCAATAGAAAGGGCATAAAAGAATGTATTAAGCCAGCCTTCCAATAGAAACATTAGATTCATACCTGAATACTGAGAACCAGGTAGTTATTCTGTCATTAAGGCTGTGTGACTCAGTAGTCAGGGTAGAGCCACAATAGTGTCTCTGACTGCTGTAGAGAAGGGACAGCTGGTAATTGCTTAGACCACAAAGCTGTGTGCTCTGGAGGTCAAAGTCTGGCTATTTTCTGCGATGCCATGAATCCATAGTGAAAACTGGCAAACTCTGGTTCTTCTCTTCAGGAAGAAGTCAGCAGTAGCAGTCACAGGGCAAATTATCTTAGGGGACCAAGAAGAAAGGCCAACCAGCAAAAGGTGAGGTAATTTTTCTTCTTCTGCAGCCTTTTTTTTTTTTTTTAAATCTGGGCTACTCCCAGAACACACTGCCCTCCATCAGTGTGGGGCTTCCAACTGCAATCAAGACATTTCTTCAGCTGAGGCTCCCTACTCAAGTGACTCTAATTTGGACCGGTTGACAATGAAACCAACAGTAATAGCTTCCTACTGTTATCTTGTTCAGAATCTACTTGTATAGCTGACCTTACATCTCTAAACCTCTGCAAGGCTGCTTCTGTTCTTTCACATCTGGTCTTGGGCTCTTATTGCTCAGAGTCCTTGACTGATTTTTTTTTCTCTCTCTTCCTTTCTCTTTCTCTCTCTCTGTCTGTTGACCATTTTAGATTAGACTTAAACCCAGCAACATATGTGTATGGGTGTGTATATATGGGTGTGTGTTTATATGTCTGTGTGTGTACTCCAATTCTAATATAATAGAATAAAAACTAGGCCAAAGTTCTGTGAAATGGATTCCAAATGTAAGCTTATCTCTAAATATCTGAATTCTTTAGATCTCTCTCTCTCTCTCTCTCTCTCTCTCTCTCTCTCTCTCTCTCTCTCTCTCTCACTTTCTCTTTCTCTCATCACCCCCACCCCCACACACATTGAGTCATATGACTTATATATCAACATTTGTTTTCTGTTCTAGCATTTCAAATTTTTATACATATCTTTATGTACCCAGTCACCCAGTTATAAATAGTGTCAAACAAAGTGTCCAGTTAGTGGGAAGTTCAGTAGTCTCCATGTGGTTGCACATAGAAATTTTATGAGCAGATTTTACAGAAGAAATTATCTGGGCAATTCCATTGGAGCCCTGCACACAGGGCATAACTAACCTTGTAAATGCCTAGCGTGTGACTTTAATATATAGCTAAGACTATGAGCCACAGTAATAGTCAATATGAGTCAGTACACTCACTTCATGTTTTAGTGCATTTTATAGTGTAAATTGAATACAATACTTTTTGGAACAATATGGGATACTAATAAATAAATACATCAGTTCACAGGGTAGAATGTTCTATTATCACAGACAACTTTTGCCTTTATAAAATATAAGCAATGAATTTTGACTTCAAATATTAGTTGAGTTTTACCAATACACAGTATTTGATCTAAAAGGCAATAAATTCTTGATCTTTCAAAGACAAAAGAGATACATATGTTCAAACCATTGTTATGTTTTCTCAAATTATCTGGTGATACAGATTCTTTTAAATCAGAGAGTCATCAGAAAAATGGCTCTGCCAATCCTGGAGCATGAGTTCTTTGCCCACAGCCTACATAGTGATAAAAGAGAACTAAAACTTGCAAATTGACCTCTGACCTCTGTACAAATGCATAACCTATTCAAGCAGACACATACACACTCTCATGAACAAGCCCAATCATAATGATGATAATGATAATAATGACAATAATAATACTAAATACATTTTTAAATGTCATTATGATTCCGACTGTGTTTCTAACATCACAGACCTGAAGGAAAATCACCTGGATTTGCTCCATTGGTTGTGAATTGACGTCATTACTTTTCCACACTGTGAATACTAGCAATGAAATTTCACTCATAGTCATGTAAGTATAAAACAGCAAGTGCAGAGGACAAAGCCCAGGAGAGAGATAAAATGGGTAACAGAAGTAATCGCGGTATATTACTGCTGCAAAAATCAATAAAGCAAATCTGTTATTCTTTTTAAGTGTCATATTACAATAATGTTTTCCTGAAGACTGTTGTCTGCATCCAATTTAGAAAGGCATCTGCTTGTGTTTGCTTAAAACAAAAGGGTGGTTGACTTAATGAATTATTTACAGGCATGCAATATGGCAACAGTGTCATTATGAACTCTGTTCTAAGATCTCCTCTGGCTACTCCTGGCAGGGTGTCAATTTGCTTGTTTTTATGGTAGGTCCATGAAATTGTGAAGCTATTCAAAGAAATGAGAATCCACCATTAGACTTCCTAATGCGCACAGACCCAGTGAGAGAGCCATGGCAACGGGATTGGCAAAAACATTCATTTGGCATTAACAATGTATGATGTAGAGTTCAAGCAGATGAGCCATGGGAATTACCGAAGCCTTGAAAATAACTGAAAGATGCAAAGAAGTCAAGACAGGGCTGGAGGAGGATAGACAGCAAGGCCGATGACTCCTTTCTCCTCCCTGACATGCCAGCCAGTGCCTGCTGGAGAACGGAACTCCAGGGAAGCTTCGAGTTCTGCACCACAGTAAGGAAGGAGAAAGATCAAATTGACCTTGAAGTTTATAAGAAATAAGCAGAAAGGGCATGAGGAGAGAAATCAGGAGTTATTAAAGTCCAATGATTTTTCTTGGCGTCACCAATCCCACATTTTCTTCTATGAACCAGCACATTGCAGACAGACTCTGTGAAGGCAGCTGGCTGGTGGCTGGAAGCATGACGGGACAAAGACAGGGCAGACAGAACACCCCACCCCCAACACACACAGAGAGACATTAATATTTCCTCAGGTCAGAACCACCTGTAACCTGGCACCATGCCTGACTGTCTGACTTGAATCAGAGGTGCTGGCTGGGCATGAAAGGCAATGAGATAAATTTTCAATTCATAAAAATGGCCTTGTGAAAAGATTTTGCAAGCAAAAGTCAACTACAATGGACAATGTCCCCCCACCAACACCTACAATGTAAATCTCAGAGAGCAGGTGTCTGTGGGTAGAACAGTTAGAAGCTCTATGTAGCTGTGCTTAGTCTTTTGTTGTCCTGTTGTGATTGTCCACTATAGTGGTCCTCATGGGGCTCGGGTGTGGCAGAGTTGATAAGGGTAATATTGTTCCCACTGTCAGCATTGCAGTATAACAGGGAATTTTCATTTGAAACTTTGATAAAGCTAGAGACTCTTGTTAACTAGAACTTCTTGTGACATGTGTATTATATTAGGCTTTAACAGCTTAAAGCTGTCCTTTCATATTGCAGTCAAGATACAAAGCCGAGAGTGGTAGATTGTTAATTCTATGAAGGGAAACTCATTAGAAACTGAGAATGGGAACAATGTGTGAATAACTATGATTTATGTACAATGCTTGGGTTGCACGTTGTCTTGTGATGGCATGAATGGATTCTATAGTGAAAACAGCTGAGAGGAAAGAAGCCTGCAGACTTGCAGGGCTTGCAGCAACAGTCAAATGCCATTCAGAAGAAAGAGTAAGAATTAGGAGCATCAATGCAGACGGGAGCTTAGCACAACTGTCTGATGAGATGCTCTACCAGCACCAGTCGGAGACAGATGTAGATGCTGAGGTCTGGACCCCATGGAAGAGTTAGGGGAAGGATTGAAGGAACTGAAGGGGATGACAACCTCATAGGAAGAACAATAGCATTAACTAACCTTTACCCCTCAGAGCCCGCAGAAACTAAGCCATCAACAAAGAGCATATATGGGCTAGTCAGTAATCCCCTAGCACATATGTAGCAGAGACCTGCCTTGTATGGCCTCAGTGGAAGAGGATGTGTCTCATCCTGTGGAGACTTGATATCCCAGGGAAACGGGATGGTGGAGTAAGTTGGGGTAGGTGAGTGCATGAGGGGCATGGTTGGGTAGCTGGGTGGAGGAGCACCCTCTCAGAGGCAAAGGGGAAGAGGGAGGGAGTTATGAACTCTGGGAGGGGGACCAGAAAGGGGGCAACATTTGGAATGTAAGTAAATAAAGTAATTCAGCAACAATAATAATTATAACAATAACAATAATAAAAGAATTAGAAGCACCAGGCCCCAACCCACCACTGACTTCTAAAGAGGTAAACAACCAAGAAACAACAGTAAGACCTCAGGTAGAGGACTGGCTCATTTACCCTTGTTCTGCCCATGGATGGGATTCACCAGGAAATCGTCAAAGTGCATATCTCTGCTCCTGGATACAACTGAACTATGATATTGCTAAATCTCATGATTTGAATTGTTCTATGACTTCTTGTAGTGATGCAGGTATGTGGGAAGGACTCCTGCTCCAATCTCCTGACCCTTATCAGGCATAAGCTGTAGATGAGACACTTAGCCTTTCTGAGCTTTTGTTTTTCATAGGAAATTTGGATAATAATGATTGCAGTAGTTAATAGCTAAATCAATAAATTGATAAGACTCAAAATAACCAGTGTGACCTCTTAGCCAAGTAAGTTTTATCAGTATTAGTAAAAATAATTAGATGTTTTTATTGTCATCATTTTAATTTCCCTTTGAGTCTTTTTTACCAAGTCACCTGCAGTTTTGTATAAGTCATGTGATACTTCAGATCTACTAATTGCATGAAGGAAATCACTTAACAGGAAGAAGACAGAAAAAAAAAAGGATATTTTAAAATTAAACCCAAAATTTAATTAAACTGACCATGCACCAATTTCTACAAAGAACCAAAGGTTTTGTATCTCCTATTTCTGACCATGCTTTTTTCAATCATGGGAAACCAGTGCACTCATCAAGAGCACAAACAGTATGACCACCACTCTGTAGGGCAGGAGACAGTGGGCCTGAGCTCCTCTGCAAGTGTGGAGCTTCTCGTGTTGAACAGTGCCTTGGGGAACTGAGAGAGAGCGGCTCCAGGAGAAAAGGCAGAGAGCCTTTTACCACAGGGATACTTTGTTCCCTGGATAGTTCTTGGAAATGATTTTCATGTCTCCTGTGACAAACATTTGCATTCAATTTACATGACAGCTTTATTCTTGCTGCATGTCAGATCACAGGCATAGAACTCAATCTGGTCAATATACCCTGAATTTGGATATGTCCTTCTGCCTCGATTTCATGCTTTCCTGGATATAATCTCTAGTATGTGCCAGGCATTTGTGTCTAAATTGGTCTCTCCTGAGAAAGCTCTGCTTAGTTGCTGCTCTGTTAATTTGTAGCATGTGTTTGCTTACTGACGCTGTTTATTTACATGTTTTTCTGATCCCGTTTTCCTAAACTCAAACAACCTTCCTTAGACCACTGCTTTCTTGGGTATGTTAGTATATACATGTACATTGAAGCTGAACTAAGCATGTTTCCAGCATTAGACTGTGGTCAGCCCCACTCTTTCAGGTCCTTAGACACAGGTCTTTCAGACACAAATCTGTATAAGTCCCTTGAAAAGTCAACATTAGCTTTGCTTCCCATAGGATTCAGCCCTTTGGAAGGCTTTCCCCTTTCTCTTAAAATGTCTTCATATTTACCTTTCAGTCTCTCATCTCTTCCAATTTACAAGGAAGAAATTTGAAGCTACCACACGGTTTGGGAAGAGCTTGGTGACATGGGAAGGATGGGACTAACACAAACAGGATTCACCAGGAAGGAACCCAGGTCCTCTACTCTAGGAAGTGGTCATCTTCTCTGTATTGAACTACTCTGCTCTTGTGGCTTAAGAATCAAAATCAAGGAGAGGAGACCAGATAAATTTACCCTCCTTTGAAGAGAAAAGAAAGAGTCTGGGTTCCTGGAATTAATTGAGAGTTCAGTTGCTGAGAGGTGGCGGGTACCCTTCAGAAGGATCTGAGTATGTGGAATGCAGTGTTCCAGAATTTCATTTCTTTTCTTGTACTCAGAGTATTAGGAAATGCTGTTGTTTCTCACCATTTGATATACTGAATGCCATTTAATTAACATTCTGGAAGATCACATTTGACTGCTATCTTGCTCATTTAATTTTAATATTTCTACTGAATTGACAACACAATGTTATTAATAATGCCTGTCATGTAAGGCCTAAAATCAGCAAATAGCCGAGAAGGGTGAAATAAAACATGCACTATTCTTTCTTTGTTTGCATCATATAGTTGATCTCAATTTCATGTTCATTTACCATTTTTAAAAAGGCATATTTCAAAGAAAGTTATGTAAAATAGATTTATGAACTGATACAGTGCCCTATATTTACATAAACAATTTCAAATATTATTTTCAGGTATTATGTAATACAAGTAAAATAAATTGATGATTATCTCAATAGGACAGATCAATATCCTTTAAGAAGTTACATTTTGTTAATAGCAGAGTATTACCCTTTAGTGCACTGCAGCTGGCATTTTACTGCAGTGTCAAGGTGCTGAAGAACTGTGGGTTCTAGTGGCAAAAAAGTAGGTGACAGAGCATCTACTTAATTCCCCTGTTTTCATCTTAAGGGACCTCGGAGGGACTTCCACTGGATCTGATAGGCTTTTCTCAGTAGATTTAAAAGTCACTTTGAATGCAGATTTATCTCATCATCTATTGATATGATCATTTGGCCAGGACAGGATACAGTAGTTTTTGGAGCCCAGTGCAAAATCAAATATGGAGTCCTATGTAAAAATTACTACAGACTTCAAGATGGGGCAGGCAGAGTTAAGTACAGGGCCCTTCTGAAGACATGGCTCTATGTCATTGCATAGGTCACATGCCATTCAAGCCTTCCCTGTGTCAGGATGTGGACCAGAACTGCCTTCAAAACCTTCAGTGGTGTTCCCAGGGTATTCACCTCTCTGCAATGACACTACTTTATCACTCATTTTCATATTTATATTCATGTTGACTAAAGGTTTCTAAAGCTGTTAACATTACACTATAAATTAGGCAATATATTTAATGTTAAGTGTGTATGTTATATGCACACATACTATCTCAATCTCTACACACATATATATACACGTGAGATATGTAATTATGTATATATTAGTTATGGAGGTGGTTGTACATGTTTATAGAGGCCAGAGGTCATTGTTAGGTGTCTTCCTAGGTCATTTTATACCTCATTTATTTGTATTATTTTTTTGAGACAGGACCTTGCACTGAACCTGGAACTCAGTGATTGGCTAGACGGGTTGGCCACCAGGCCTCCAGGGATCCCTTTTCCCTGCTTCATGGAGATCGTGGGATTTGTTACATCCTTGCTGGGGATCTGAGCTTACACCCTCATGCATGTGCAGAAAACACTCTGCCAGTGGATCTATCTTTCTAGTCCCCAATTTTTAATTTCTGACTTCAAACTAGGATTCTTCTCCCCCACTCCCTATATCATGAACTTTGCAGGTAAAGGGATATAACTAGGAAAGATCATATTGAGTAAAGTGACCCAAACTCACCTTACTCAATATGATCTTTTCATAAGGAAAAACCATGTGTTTCTTTTCAATGGAGGTTCCTAGCTCCAGATCTTAAGATGTAAGTACATACCCTAGAGTATCTGAAAATTCCCGAAAAGAAAAAGGGACCATTTCTGGGGTAGAGGGGTGAAGGATCAATAAAGAGGGGACTAACAGGGTACACATGACCTGATCAAGAAAATGTGACAAAGAGGGAGGGTACTATTTAGAGATGGGGAAGGAGGTAAATACGGAAGAATAAGGGAGGAAGATAAAATGACAGTAAGGGCATTTAAAAATCATACCATTAATTATTAATGTAAAAATACCTATAATATGTGTAATCCTACATATATAAATATATACATATATAAATGTATAGTTTACATAAACCTTACATTAACTTTTCTCATCTGAACCGACAATGCTTCTTCCAAGAGCCAAAAACCACCTCACAAAAATCCCAAGGAACAAGATGTCCTCTTCTGAGTTGTTTGTCATGGATTTCCAGGGGGCCCCCAAAACATACAGGTTATTATTGCTATTGTCCTATCTTCCGAAGTTTTCCCTGAGCCTTAGGACTAGTTCTGTAGCCTAGGGCTGTGAGACTGTCCTGTGATATCAGAAGAAGATGCTTTCCTCCTTGTTCCTAAGTAGACAGAATCAGGATCTAGACAGATGACTGTATAGACACCCAAGGGCATATGCAAGATGAGGGCTGTCATAGAAATACCTTGAAAGGGGTCACAAAAAAGCATTAAAAAAACCCAAAATGGATTCAAACCACTAGTGAGTGTTGGTGGGTCTATACTGAACTTGAGATTCCGTTTTCCCAGCTGCAGAATCTGCTTGGAAAATTCTGGAACTAGTAGTGCAAGAATTGGCAAACGAGAGATTAGGAGATGGTGCCCTTAATCCTTCTACCTTCCTAAAAAATAAATAAAAAGTAAATTACACACACACACATTTTAACCAGTGTTGTGCAATGACTTCAGCAGGAAAAACAATAGTGAATAGAGTCAACCTTAAAGAGAGACATACTGGAAACCATTCCCTTGAAATGTGTGGTTCAAATGATGTCGTGGATTTCATTTAAGAAAGGATCGGACCCTTCTATATTTCTTCCTGTTGAATGCTTGGTGAGATGAGGTAAAGTATTGAAATATTAAATCATGTAAATCAGTAAATATTAAATGTAAATATTAAATATAAATATTAAATCAGGTAAAATGAATAATGTGTGTTTTACTCATAGATCTGCATATTATTGAATTAAATTTGGCAAGTCTAAGGAATGATATGGAGAAAAAAAATATAATGGGAATGATCTAATTGCAGCTTTGAGGATGTTTAACGGAAAGGGGTATTTCTGAGTGGCAGGAGACAGCCCCCCAAGGACTAACTGCTATCTTCCTTGGTCATGAATATCTAACTCCTTGCCAACTTAGTATTGATTGCACAACATTAACTTACCTACCAAGAAGCTCGGAAGCTCATTTGGGTCAGGGACACTTGTCAGTCAGGATCCTTATAGGTGTCACATATTAACTAGGGGCATTTAAGGATGGTTTTAATAGAGGGAGTTTAGAAAGGTTAGGACAGAAAGGTGTGAGGCCAAAGAGGACATATGCTGCTGCCGAATCCAACAGACAGTTGTCACCACCTGATTCAGAGAAAGCTAGAGAAAGATAGGCCTGAATAAGCTAGTGACCTTTCACAGGAGAGATGCTGGACAGGCACTGGGAGGGAAGTTCTAGTGGGTTCTCTCTCTCTCTCTCTCTCTCTCTCTCTCTCTCTCTCTCTCTCTCTCTCTCTCTCTCCTTCCTCCCTCCCTCCCTCCCTCCCTCCCTCCCACTGCCCTGTCAAAGAATCTGATGGATCTGTCCACAAAGATGAGGATCCTGGAAAGTCTCATGGAGCTGAGGACAGAGCTTAGAGAGCTGAAGTTAGGTCCGGGAAACTCGCACTTAGGATCTCCAGCACAAACACATCACCATTTCTCTTAGATCCATAGCACCTGGTTCACTTTGCAGCTCTTTGGTGAAGAGTCCTCTGACATCTCCATAGTTTTGTCTTTCCAGCATAGTAACCGTACCCCTACCTCTTCCCTGACCTTTCAGAAGAACAGTTTATATTGACTTGAGGCAACCCAAAAGAACCTGACTACAGGAATGATTTTAAAGCATATTTTAACCCAGAGAAATAGCAGAAATCGGAAGAACTCAAAAGGCCTCCATAAATCTCCCTGTATAATTGCTAGTACATGGTCCAATCTTCAATGTTATGAAACAACTCCAACATCCCAGAGTTTACGTCTTTCCTTGATCCATCTTCAGGACAGAATTTACTTCTCTAATAACATGCTTCTCAACATCAGGCAGGACCCCACCCCCCCAGAATGACCATCAAACTGAAGCAATATGAACAGCTGGGAGTATCTGCTGGTAGTAAACACAGAAGTACATGACAAAATGGTAAGTGCTGAGCAGGTTGATTTAATTTACTTCCCTGAGTTCAGCGAAGCTCTGTGTTCCCTGAGATGTGACTGATTGGGAGTGAAGTTTGAGGAGCTCCCAGTCACTCTCTGGTGCAGACATCTCCACACCAAAAGATACAGTGCTTTGCTGGGTGTTAATCATGGCATCAACTCAAGGTCTGTGATTTATAGGCCAGGCTCGGAACCCTTTAGATAATTAAGTTCCCGTAAGTCTGTGGCGTTAGCCTCTGAATGCACTTGCTTAAGCTAATTAAAAAATAAGCCAAAGGAATTCATTTCTTACACAAAGTGAGACCTGATGTGCACACTGAGCATTCTACCTTCCCATGTTCCCCTGCTGTTCTTTGCTGCTCACATTACTGCTTGAGAAGTCTCACTTAAAGCAAATGTTTAGATTTCTAGGGAGAGAATGGGTTTATCCTCCCCTTCAACTTTTTTAATATCAGGATATACAACAACTGTGACAAAGTATTAATCGCAGAAGTATTTTTGTGTTTCTTTTGCTACATCATCCACCAACATTATAAGGGGTGTGATTAAAAAGTCTCATGGTGACAAGGGCAGCATCCTTCAGGGACCCGAATCCATACCTGGTATAAGGAATTAGCTCTTCAGAGTCTTCCAAAGCATGGCAGGTGAGCATTGGTAAGTTCTGATTATGAAATCTGCATTCCATCCTTCCCAACCTGTGAAATGCTCCTGTTCTGGGTATGTATATTTGCTGTCGGTTGATAAAACTGAAGTCAGGGTTGGTAAGAAGAGAGGTGCTGGCCTTATGACACAAGTAGACAGACAATTGTACTAAACAAACAAGAGAGGCAACCACGTGTGGATCAGCGTGCCTCACATCTGTTGACAACCAGTTTTCGGTGTGGTCATCTCCTACCACCTTGAACCTCTGTCAACTATTTTGCAAACAGACACAGGAAAAATGGGTCACTTCCCCAACTTTTTCTGAGTAATTTTGACTGATATTTGATGGGAGATGACCGTAGGTGTTCTGCCATAGTATTTGACAAAACCCATGAGAAACCTAAGTACTGTTGGGATTAGAAACCTTCTAGGAGTCTTGTACCGCAAGGTTTTTAGGAAAGGGGGATACAGAGCCATCTCCTCTAACCAGGCAATACTTTCAGTGTAGGAATTTGGACACAAATCCAGCCACAGACCCTTTGAATTACAATTTTTTCTGTGTATAAGATGTGCAAAGTAAAGATAGAAAAAAAACCTGTAGGAGTGGCTGACCAATGACTGGTCCAGCTTGAGACCTACGTCATGAAAGGGATCCCACTCCTCACACAACCTGTAGGACAAGGACCCACAGCTGGATAGCTGAGAGACCTAGGATAGAATGTGATTCCTAATGTTATTCTGCTATACTCATAGACTGGTGCCTAGCCCAGAAAGATGTACAGCAACGGATGAAAACAGATACAAAGACTCTACAGCCAAATATTAGGTAGAGCTTGGAGAAGACTCGAAGGAAGGATTGTAGGAGTCTGAGGGGTCATGGACACCATAAGAAAACCTACAGAACCAACTAACCTCAGATCATAGGGGCTCACAAAGACTAAACCACCAACCAGGGAGCCTGCATCAGACTGACGTAGGTCCTTTGCATTCATGTTATAATTTAGTAATTCAGTCCTCTTGTAGAAATCCTAATAGTTGGAGCAGGGGCTGATTATGACTCTTTTTGCCTGATTTTAGGACCATTTCCTCCTGCTGGGTTGCCTCTTCCTGCCTCAATATGAGGGGAGCTCTCTCTTTCTCTCTCTCTCTCTCTCTCTCTCTCTCTCTCTCTCTCTCTCTCTCTCTCTCACACACACACACACACACACACACATCCCTAAAGCCATCCCTTGGTCTTGGACATCTGATTTGCTTTTTTGTTTGTTCCTCTTTTGATAATATACGTTAGGGACCCAGCAAATTTTATTCTTATCTTTCTATGAAACTGCTAATGAATTGCTGATGATGCTTGCCTCTCTCCCAAGACCTCTTCAACAGGTTCTCTTATTCTTTTGGCTGGCTGAATTGTTTTTCTGTGCTAAAAGATCACTTGTTAAATGAAACCGGCTTTCTGCAGGAATCAGGATCTTCCCGATTCTAGCTACACTGCGATCTGGCTCGAATTTACTAATTATCTGACTTACAGTAGACTTCCTGTTTCAGGGTCTTGTCTGAGTTAATTACTTGGTTCCTGCCATTCTAATTATTCTTCAGAGCTCCTACAATGGCTTCTAACCTGTTCTCAACGAGCTCCAGGAGATATCGTGACAGGCAATCCAGCTCAGGTCCTGACTATGACTCTCCCTCCCATAACTGCATGAGACCTTGCTTCCTTAACCTGTACTTGCTTTGGGCTTGTTCTTATTCTTGGAGCTCTCTAAGGAATGGAAGTCAGCTTTGCTAACTCAGGTCAGTAATCTTTGTACCCAAGAGCCTGACGCAGGGCTTTTCCATGAGTTTGAAAGCCATGGACTATATAGAAAGTACCAGAGCAGCCTGAGCTACAATAGGACCCCTTTTCCCCAAAACTGAACAAATAAAAAATGCCAACGATAGGAAACAAATAACTAAGAAACAATGAAGGCAACTGCTTAATAAGTAAGTTGTATTTCTTCCTGGTTGCAACCAGAACTTAGAAAATATATCATATTATACAGCATGGATATGCAGGAGATGTTTAAGTAATGATCATGAAGAAAAAGTCCTTCTGTTCTTATCCAACCCCAGTTGGTACTTTATCTAGAATTCTTGACATCCCAGGCTGTCTGCTGGTGCCACATTGAATTTTGTTCCCATTGCTGCCCATTGCTAAATGGATGTATGGAAGTGCTGGTATCATTGTGAACACAAAGATGGCCTGTGAATACCAGGCAGCCTGACTTTACATCACAGCTCTCTATAGGAATCCTCTGGGAGAGCTTCCTTCCAGACCTAGGAATTGGTGAGTTGTTACCTATCCTGATGTGGGTGGGAAGATGAAGCTCCTGCTGTCTCTAGAGTTTGAATTGTGAGCATTGCTTAAAAGAAAACAAACAAACCTGAGGCAAACAGCCAGAGACGGTGTTGCTTGCCTTCTTTTTCTTCAGACAATATGGCAAACCAGTCAGCATGACCATAAGTCATCAGCTTCAAATAAAAACACAACTAAACCTAGATGATTTCCATCTGAAAAACATATCTAGGAGACAGGCCTTCCTATTGTTTTATTGAAGGGAAACTCCATTGCTTTCTTGATTCCCTTTTAATGGACGCAGTGATAAAAACAAAACTGAAATGAAAGGTGATAAATGGCCTGTAGGTACCATATTCAATGATAAAAACAAGACATAAAGAGAAAGATTAATCAATGCTCTGAGCTTTGTTCAGGCACTAAACCGAGGAATGTGATACATCCTACAGCTTAATTATTATTTTTATGGCCATTGTGGCCCAGTGTACCCCAGGCAACTGCATCCATAAAGTCTCTTGCTGGAGTAGGTTCTGCACAGGCCTGTGCGACTTTTTTGTTGCCAGGCGAACAGCTTTGTGTTTATGTTAGATAAAGCTAATATTTTGAGCCGTGTGTTTGGGATCCTCTCTGTTTTTTAATGCACAGTTGAAGACACCTGCATTCAGTTCCAACTTGGACCTTAGTTCTGTTCTGGAGACAGGCCTGCTCGCACCCAAACACAACTCAATGGGACTTAGTCACATGAGGCTGCCTCTATACAACCAAGCTGGCAACAAGATTAAACTGACTGCCACAAATGATTTCATCAGTAATGCCACAACTAAACAAAAATTAAAAAAAAAAAAGATCCCCACCTGGCCAAGACAAGTGGATTCTAAAGACTTCAAAAATCTTGGCATCTGATTAAGGCACATAAAATATAGATAAGCCTCTGTGTTCGAGGGGCTGGAGAGATGGCTCAGGAGGTCAAGTGCTTGCTGTTCAAGCCTGACAATCTGAACTGGAATCTCCAGTATCCAGGTTAAAAGCTGGATGTGGGGGTGTGTCTGTTACTACAGCGTGGTGTATATAATAATAGACCAGTTCCTGGGGTCTCACTGGCTAGTCTGGCTGAAATGGCTAGTGATTTCCTGGTTCAGTGGGAGATCTCGTCTCAAAATAAAATCAATGGCAGGACAGAGAAGTGCTTCTTAACCTTCCAGACGTTGTGACATTTTAATACAGTTCCTCAGGTTGGGTTGACCCCTAACCATAAAATAATTTTCTTACCACATTATAACTGTAATTTTGCTACTGTTATATCTTTGTATGTAAGTAACCCTTGTGAAAGAGTTGTTCAACCCCCAAAGGCGTTGGAGAGCCACACGTTGGAGATTGTTGCTTTGTAGTAGAGGATGGCACTGAATGTGGACCTCTCCCCCTCCCCCACATTCCTTATACATTTTTATCCTTTACCAATGCTTCCTTAGAACACTAACAAGCAGCCATAACTTGTATTTGATGGGAATCACACCAACCTGGGCACCCCTAATATGAACTGCTGTCAGTAATTCTGTTACATTCTTCTATTCCACAAGGTCAGCTATTTTAGCTCAGCTTTCAACGATTCTAAGTTAAGTAAATGTTCAAGGTCAGGCAGAACTTTAGGAGAATTGGAAAGGACTCGAGGAACTCTGACTTAAGCCTTCTCTAAGACAATAATTTGATGCATACCCAAGAGACATAAAAACGTTATTTCCTCGAAACAGATTTCTGCTGTCATTGTCAGGTTCAAAATGCTGACTCAGCCTGGGAAGCAAGGTTGAAACAAAGTGTTCTGTCTCCATTCTGTTTCTTTCTTGATGGGTATCCGCATGCATTCTGCCAGGCAGATGATTGGGATTGTCATCCCTCCGGCTTTTCCCTCATCTGTTTCTTCACACTGTGTAGTTTCAGAGGATGGCTCTTAAGCAGTAATAGAAAGAGAACTACACATGACAGAGTAAAAGGAAAACGAAGGTAATCTTGTATGTCAGAGCCAGATCTGTGCAATTTGCAGAGATACAGATGTGAAGGGGAAAGGTTCAGCAGTCTAGACTCTAGCAACGAAGGACTGCTAAACGTCAGATGCTGTATCTATCCCATGCCAACCAGCCCAGAGATTCTGACAATGTGATCGTTCCTACTGTGGAGGCAAAACAGATGGATAATTTGACAGCATCACTCATTTCTTTTTAACCAGATGTTCTACCATCCTGTTGACAATGCCTTTAACAGTTGACACTTGATACCAACTTCAGAATAGTCTAGTTAAGTTTGGTGGTTTTTTTTTTTTTTCCCTAAAAGTCCTGAATTGGGAATTAGAGAGCTACGGTTCAGTGAATACAACTTGCCAGGCAAGCACAGTGATGTGATTTCATTTGGCTGGGAGTGGTAGCTTGCAGTAATCCCAGGTCTGAAGGGATGAATACAAGAAGATGGTCAGGCATACTATCCTGCTTGGTCAATTCCAGGACAAAGTGAAAGCTTGTCTCAAAATAAACAAAAAAAGTGCAAGGTCTTTTTAAAAAAAATTATTGGATATTTTCTGCATTTACATTTCAGATGTTATGTCTTTCCCCCAATCGTATGCCCCCTCCCCCTCCCATTGCCTCCATGAAGGTGCTCCCACTCCCAACCTCCCTCTCCTACCTCATCACCTTTGTGTTCCCTGGGAAAGAGGCTTCACTGGACCAAAGGCCTCTCCTCCCATTGATATCAGAAAATGCTATCCTTTGCTGCATAATCATCTGGCACCAGTGGCATCTGAGGCTGACCTCTGTTCTCTACGTACCTGAAAACACACACACACACACACACACACACACCCCACATATACACATAAACCCAGAATTTAGTCTTCTTGAGTATTTCCTGCTGTAATTCTGGATAGGACACTGCTTGACAATGTTCACTAGGTTATTATTCACTATTGGCATGTTAATGGGGGAAGAGATGAAACATGCACAAACGCATATCCATATACTAAACACTGTAAATTTTAAGATGCAGATATGGATTTTATCCTGTTAATTATTTATATATTAATATTTGGAGATGACATTCCAACAGACAAACAAGTAGATACAGACATTCATACCTAATCTGAAATTCCTCTCTAACACAACTTAATTTCAAATATTCTTTTTGAAGATATGCAAAAGAATGTCATACTTCAGACTTATTTGACATGTGTTATTTCTGTGGAGACAAGATCTTCACATAATTTTAAAATTCTGCAGATTTACAGCTTTAGAAGATCCCACCCCCCTTTGTCCACAGTAACAACACACTGCTTATAGTTGGACTGTTTAACTGATTGTATTTGCATTTCTTCAGAGCTCCAACTTGAAATGTTATTGTAGCAATAAATACCCTTGCTTCCAGAATCGTGTACAAACCATAAGAGATTTTAACATGAAATAAATAAAGGCATTGTTCTCCGAGATTAGGTCAGTGTCTTTGAAATGTACTGTTGGAATGTTAATTGAGTTTGACATAAGCATGCGTCCTGCCATTCAATGTGCCAGCAATGAAACCGATTTCCAATTCTAATCATCATCTGTGTGCTGACAGCACACTGAGATGGAAATGTTGAATATTTTAGTCTGTGATATTATCCTGGTTGTTTAAAGTACTGACTACGTGTTTTGAAACCAATAGATGTAATTGGTATGCATGTTAGAATTAGGCTGAGCACATCATTTATTTATAGAGTCTTTTGATGTAACTCTGTAGGGAGAAAGTTAATAAAACATGGTTCAAAGACACATTTCTACTCACCACTATATTATGACAGAAAGTACAAATTATTGTTCTGAAAACATGGATTTTTGAAGAAATGTGTTTTTTATTCCTTCTGAAGCTATTTTACTAATGCAAGAAGAACCTGAGTGTAGGGGAAAGGCAAGAGGTGCACAGGCATTATTAATGCCTTTAAATTTTCTGCTGCAATTTGAGGGGATTAAAATCTATGAGCTAGCACTGGCCATGGTGAAGAATTTGTACAACTCCATAGTGAGTTTGGGTTTAGCCTGAAATGCATGAGATGTCATCTCAAAGATAAATAAATATCCGTGAGTCAGCAACTAGTAATCAAGGGCTGTGGCTGCACTTCATCCTTGCTGTCTCCTGTAAAGTAGGTCACTGTGTCACAGAACTGGCTTTATGTAAGCTGAGGATTAGAGAGTTTAGGAAACAACATGTAGTTCCTCTGAGAGGTCAGGTGGGGAGGGAAGAGGGTTTGTGTACCTCTCCTCCCATTGTGAGGACACTGGCCCTGTCAGTCTCCCCAAAGAGGAAAGTGTATTTTCTAACATTAACTAAGCATCTAATTGTGCTCAGTGAACTGCTGACTTCAAATGTAATAGCCCTCAAATGAACTCAGTGTTTCTATGTTGAGAATAAATAATAAACCGTGGACCAAAAGAAAGGAGAAAAGAAATAGGAGTGATGGTATGGACAGGCATGGCAAAAGAAATGAGCTCACATAAAGGAGTGGCCGAGACCAGACTAAAACTCAATATCTGAGTTTGGACTTTAGATTTTTGACTGACACTTATGTGATGTTTCCTTGGGATTTTAATTATTTTTATCTTGAGTGTTTAGCTTCTCCCTCTCTGCTGCTTTATGATGTCCCCTTTTGGTTTCATGAAAGAAAGAAACTATAGGCTTATCATTTAGACAAATTTCATATAAAAATGTTATCAAAAAGCTAGTTTTGCTCAGAGTATAATTTCTCAATCAAATTTGTCATTAATATTTTTAATAGTATGATTAATATAGGGGCCAGGTAGATGGCTTATATGTTAGAGTGCTTGCCATGCAAATATGAGAACCCTTAGAATTCCTAGTGCCCACATTCAAAGACGGGCATGATGGTTGCCGGTCTGAATTCCTAGTGTTGAGGTAGAGACAGAAGGAGCTTTGAAGCTTGCTGACTCACAACTCTTGTCAAATTAGTGAACTCTAGGTTCAATGAGAGAATCTCTCTTAAAAAATATAAATAAAAATAAATGAGAGAGAACTCATAGAAGAAGACATGTGGCATTTAACCTCTGACCTCTACATACATGTACTCATAAGCATGCACAGGTACCTGAATATATGTACACACACACACACACACACACACACACACACACACACACACCAGCACACCGCATATATATGAATATTCATTGACAATTGTTACCATTTTCTATATAGAAACATATTTCTAAAAATGCATTTTATTGCTCACTTTATCAAAGGGTGTTTTCATAATTTCCTTTGGAAAATAAGTACTGTTTATAGAAGGTTAGTAAGACATGATAAGGCTACCTTAGTTGTCGTCACTCATTCTGAAGAAAGAACACACAGAAATAAGAAACAGATACAACAGTAATTTCTTTATATGATGTCATGAACTGCCTAGAGGCTCCACAGCTCATATTTTCTAGGTCAGTATTTCACATACTTTATCTGGGATCCGTGGTCTAGGGAATACTTGAACATTCCCATAAGTAATTAGTAAGTAATCATGAATTATGTTCACTTATTTTGATGCATGCTTGGTGTAGGTCCTTTATATAGCACATACCTGACTTTGGTGCATCTTAGAATACATTCAGATTCTTGGTCTTTATATAATCTGTCTAATGCTATAGAAATACAGAACTGCAGTCAAATAATAATTTTCATAGAGCACAATCTCAATCATGTCTCTTTACTAAGTAAGTGTGTTCACCAGGGTAATGAGGTCATGTGTATCTTTGACATTGATTTGTTGGTTCCAGATAGTCATACGTACATGTTTGGCAGTTGGATGGAGCTCTTATAGACTAGATTTGTACTCTTCTCTGTGGTCTCCTTAGCAGGTGACCTCAGTTACTGTCAAGGCAAGCAGACTCTAAGAATGAGAGAGGGGGTAGGGTTGGGGGGGGAGGAAGCAGGGAGAGGAAAAGAAGGAGAGGAAGGGAGGAAGAGGAGGGAGTGAGGAGGGTGAGGGAAAGAGAAAGAAGAGGGAGAAGGGAGAGGGAGGGAGACTTGAGCTCAAAACTGCAGGGTACTACTTTCACCATATTGTTTTGGTCCAATCATGTTACCAAGCCAGCCCACATTTAGTTGAGGGTCACACTTTTATGTCTCAGTTGGATTTGACTCACAGTGTTTATGCCTTTTTTGGAAAAGTCTGTAATTTTCTCTGAAATTCTTGTAGACCTTGGGTTGTATATTACCTGTCTAAGCAGATTTTTTAAATTTATTCACACAATGATTTAATCATGTCTTATGTTTATAGCTGTTCAATTTGTTTATTTCTTTCACATGCATTCTACCATTACCTGAATAAGTCTTGTCTATATTTTTGGTATTTCAGAATTTTGACAACAACTCAATCAGCATTTGTGGGCTTTAGGGTGAATACAAGTACACAGCTCTGCAAGTTCAGACTCTGTATGTGGTCTTCTATGGAAAACAGAAATTCAAAGAAGTATATAATTCTAAATGAGTTTGCTAGTTTTTTCAAAAAATAAAGAGTAATTGGAATAAAGGTATGTTTTCTAAGAAATAAAAATAAATAAAATTAGACTATAAAGGCAAGCATGGTGGCTTACGCCTGCAATCCTGGTTCCCAGGTACTGGTGGCAGAGTTGACAAAAGCTGAAGGTCATCCTGGGCTATATATTAGGTGGAGTAAGAGACTGTCTCAAAGGATAAATAATATATTAACAAATGTAGGCTATCCTCTGCAAGTCACTACATCCCAAGCTGATATTTCATGACTTACATTCTCCCATTACTCCCATCATTCACTCTGCTATGTGGATTTTCATTCTGTGCATCAAGCTGAAATAGACTTTGCAAAAAGTCTCCAAAAGTGGGTGTTTTATTACAAATAATGAAACTTAAGAAAATCTAAGAATTGTTTCATATGTTTAAAAATGCTACAAGATATTGTTTTTAAAATTAATAAACTATCCAAAACATCCACATTAAGGTACATTTAATGAATCATTCTAACTAGCAGATACTGTTAATTGTTTAAAATATGTAATAAATATACATATGTAGTTTAAGCCCAGATATTTCCTGGTTATTGAGACTAAAAATCCAGTTTGAAGTTGGCAGCTCTTCTCTGAAAATGATCAGCTAGTAATTATGTTAGGCTTTGCCACTTACAGTGTAGGTCACAACCACTCAGCTCTATAATTGTACAGTGAAAAGTGTCATATTCAGTCTGGGCACAAATGAGTGCATGCCATTAAAAATATTTACAAAGCAGATGTTTTCCCCATGATGCATAGTTTGCCAGTGCTGGCCAATGTGCCATAGAGCTCTTGATGAGAACAGAAATAGGAACAGGTCAGCTAGAGTAGAGACATCAAGGCATCAATCATGAGAATATCTTTGCTGAAGGCCAGGACAGTCTTATTTCTTGCTATTTCTTCATCTCTTCTGATCCCCCTTTCCTGGAAGCCATCTACAAGGACATGACTAAAATTGAGAGGAGACACCTGGACACTTTAAAGGTGTGCCACCCATAACAATGACTGCCCAATTCCTCACTCCAAAATATTCCCCGGACTTCAGAGCACCCTGTTTTCCAGAACCCAAATCCTGCTATACAGGAGTTCTGCCTTCTCTTTTTCTCTTAGGATTTTACCTATGAATAATTTAAAAATAAATTTCTATATAAAAATTTCTATATAAACCTCACCCCTTGGTCCATGGATTTCATTCTTCATGAGACAAGAACTGCGAACCACTGTCTCAGGATGACTTTGATGTCTGCTGAGTCTTCTGAGAAAACTCCTTCATTCTCTAGGACACCTCACCTTTTCTGAATTAATGTCTTGAGACAAACTTAAAATTGACCTAATGCGTAGTCTTTTCTGTGAATTCTCCCGCTTATCTGTATATAATATCATTTATCAAGTAAAAGACTCTCTTTGAATCTCATGTTAAAATGTGAGTTTGACTGGGTTGTGGTGGTGCATGCCTTTAATCCCAGCTCCTAGGAGATGGAGGCAGGTGGATCTCTATTAGGTTGAGATTAGCCTGAGCTACAAAGCAAGTTCCAGGACAGCCAAGGCTGTTATACAGAAAAACCCTGTCTTAAACAAAAAAATAAACAAAGAGCATATTGAATAAGAATGGAAATTTTAGAACAAGACATTTAGGTCTGTTTGCAGCTTCTTCTTTCTACCCTCTGAGACCCTGAGTGGTGTTGTTAGAAGCCCATACCATAGGGTGATGCTACCTATAGGACAGTTGAGATGCACTAGGCAGAACTCCCAGTGAAGCGCCCAGCTGGCTGATGGCCATTTTGAACATGGTGGATGTTCAACTTGAACTCCTGGATGAAAGATGTCTGAGACTGTACCCCACAGAGGAGCCCTAAGTCACTGAGCCTGGGCACTTGTATTGGCCAGCCATCCTGGAGGGGTTGCTTTAAGCTACGGGAGTGCAGAAGCATCATAAGTGATTTAAAATGTAAAATACTATACCAACAGAAAGAAGGTGGAGGACCCAGGTTTTGTTGAGGCCCAATAAAAATAAAGCTGTTTCTTTCTGGTAAACCATGGCTGATTTACATCTACAGTTTGAGTTGACCTTTAACTCCTATAGTCTGTTTTACTCCATGATTTTTGGTCAAAAGAATGGGATATGTGTTGAACGTCTAAGTCATGCCTCTGACTTGGGTGAAGGCATGACATTTGGAACTGCTCAAAGGACTAGAAAGGTTACAAAGGCATTACCTCTCTTAAGGGGCAATTCAAATGGATTGTTTAATAACTAGGGCAGAAAAAGCCCCTCCAAAAGCTACAACTTCAAGAAGAATGATGCACCTAAAGACACACCAAGAACATGAGATGAGTAACACTCTCCTTAATGAATTAAGAACATGTACAACCAGACGTCTATTCCTTAACGCAGTTGCTCACAGACCCATTCTGCTATTCCTGCCTGCTTTCACACAGAAAGCATCACCTTTCCTATTTATTTCCACACCATCATGTCATGTACCAGCCGAACCCTATGCCTCCCTCTCCCTGTCCCCCTTTCCTTCTTCTGCCATCTTTTTTCCCTCTCCCTTTGCCTCTGCCTCTCCCTCTCTTTCTCTATCCTTCATCTCCCTCCCTCTCTCTCCCTCTCCTTCCCCTCCCTTCTCCCTTTCCCTCATTCCCTTTCTCACCCCTGTATGTTTCTCTCTCAATATCTTATCCCTACACTTTCCTCTCTCTATCTCATTTCCTGCTTTTCTTTTCTCACATCCTCTCCTATAGCAACCGATAAACTTCCATGTTGAGCTTGCCCGAGTTTCTTACCACCACCACTATCACCACCACTACCACAACCTCTGCACACACACACATCTCAGAAAGCATAATGTTCTATCTCCCTCTCTCCACCAGCTACTGGGATCTCTACCTTGCCATGACTGTTCTGTCTTTCTTTCTCAAATGCCAATAAAATCATCTTTGCCTGTCAAGCACCCTAGACAGAGGGGTAGGGGATAGCAAACTACAGGCTGCTGAAAAATCCTGTGTCAAGAGAATAAGGCCGTAGGGGACACAATAGATTACCTGGGTTTCACATGCACAAGTCATGTGAACATAGATGCACTAAACCAACAAATGAATCAACTTAGCAAAAACCACGGTCACACTTAATGAGCATCCATAACTCTGGTTTATGCTAAAATTCCCATTATGGCAATTTTCTCCAGTGGTGACTTAGAGCTTCTGTGTGGCCACTTGTGGCGGAAAGAGGACTTCAGAATGAAGGCATACCCGGTTTTATTTGCTCCAGCTCGTGCTCCCTCTTCATGTAATGCACTCGCACACCTTCATCGCTGTACCATGCTTTTCCTAGGCTTCATCATTGTCTTAGGTCAATTCATAATTTTTATTATGACTTTCCTGTCATTATAAAGGTTAGTATAAAATAAACATCACACAGGTCTATGGCCATAGCAAAGATAAACACTCACTGATTAAATCCCGGCTATAGCAGGGAACAGTCTTTCTTCTCATCGTTGTATTCTCTGCATAGACACCAGTTTGCATACAGAGCAAAGCTATCTCCTCTTGCATTTTGATGATTACTGTTTTCCTCACAGTCTTGATGTTTGCCTGTTGAGCTCCCTAGTGACTCACTTTGCATGGGTCTCAGGCTGTAGAGTCATGTTGTGTGAGTCCATGTTCAAGTTGCCTGCTTGTATGACTTTCAGGTTTCTTCCTTCTGTAAAGATGAAAAGAAAGCCAAGGTTAATTCAAAGAGGACAACTTGATTAGAGTTTTCATTTGTTGGTTTGTTTGGTTCTGTTTCTGGAGTGGGATGGCCTCAGACTCTCAGTTCCCAGAAGCTGCTTGGGAAATGTCAGAAGCAGTACTCTGATGTACTCCGCTTTGTGTTATGAGAAGGGAGACATACAGTCTAATATCTTACAAAAGGAGTGATTCTATTTAATTAAAATAAATCAAGCATCCGTGAAATGTACAATCTTATGGTAAACACACCCATGCCCCACCTCCATGCCCACTTGAACAAAGTAAAGAAAGATGCAGGTCTTCTGTTGAACCAAGGCTTCCCAACATCTCCTTGAGGCTTGAGCAAGGTAGACACATGGCAAGAGCCTATCGCCTGTCAAGAGTTAGGGGACACCTCATGCTGCACTGCAGGCCTTGATCCTCCCCATTATTCTTTTAAATAGATGACATCATACAGAGTTTAGACATCTACTCCTCTGCCTACATTGCTTGAACTGGACAAGGATTAGCTAGCAGGGGAATTGGGAAGCTAAGGATAGCAGGGAGAGCTCAGATTTTCATCTTGTGTTTGTGGGCTCCCTCTGTCCAGCCATAGTACCCTCCCTCTAAAAGCATTAACATCCCCAGGATTCAGTATCAGGAAAGCCTATCAAGGTTAGAATAATAGACACAGGGGAAAGAAAAAAGAAATGTCTTTTTTTAAAAGCATTTTTCTGATTTGTTTTGAAGCTAATACGTTGCAAATAAACTAAATAAACTATTTAAGACATCTCTCATAGTAAATGCTATAAATATCAAATGTTTACCCAGTGGCAGATGCTACGCTAAGTACACACACACTTATTTCATTTAGAACACAGAAGAACCTCCTGAACTTATTTTTCAAACTGAGGGTTCAGACCTATTTATTAAAACAGTATAGTGGATTCCAACTGGCATTTGCAAACAGACATGAGACTGGGAAATAGCATCACATACTCAGTAATGATAGAGACTGGTTCCGAAGATGCTTATTGTCACTGCTATATATCCCATACAGGTGTGTTGATGATGCTTGTGTGTGTGTGTGTGTGTGTGTGTGTGTGTGTGTGTGTACTTGGGTATACATACCAAGTCTAGATAAAATGTATTTTAAAAATAGACATAGTTAAAAACATCAAAACACTTTCATTGAAGGTATTAATGTATTAATTTTTAGAATAAAAGACACACTGTATAATTCAAGGCACTGAGAAATTGAATTTCCAATGCACTGATTATCACAGACTTTTCCTGCTGACTAGGATGCCTTTTCTACTGGCCCTTGCTTCCCCTTCCCCCATGGCTTACATTCACTCAGCTTCAAAGCTGCCTAACACGGGGTAATTAAGTCTCCTGGATGAGGCCATCTGTGCCATTGAGTAAGTGAGATGCTTCAAATAAGTGAATGATGAATTCTGCTCCAGACTGTCCCATAAAATTATAATAATAATAATAATGAAGTGCTCTATAATAAAAAGAAAGTCGTTACAAATACTGTGCTATTGATTTCAAAGGGCAGTCATTTCGAAGGCGCTTTCATCTGCTATAAATCTCGGCAACCAGCGGAGAAAATGTCAGGATTTTCAAAACAAACAAATAGAAAAAAAAATCTCACCGTTCATCTTTCATGCTGTTTTGAGTAAAACTAAGGTAGCACAAATATTTAAACAGATGGTTCAATGACATGCTTTTTTTCCCTTTACTAATCATAGTTATTAAAGCCTCACCCCTTTATTTTTATTGTGTCTTAAATGGGCAGAGAGAATCTGAGGCTACTGATGACCTTTGTACATCATGCTGCAAATTGATTTTGATGACCTCCCACCCTCTCATAATTAGGCTGGCTCGGTGTGCATTCATCTCTTCCTCTTGGCTGACAAAGTGCTAGGTGCCTCTCCCCCTGTGCTGCCCCTCGGAGCCCCATGTGTCTCCCCTCCCTCGCTTTGGCTCCTGGTTGCTGGATCCAGCTCCTACCTCTTCTGTGAAAGCCATGGACTCTTGACTACAGAATGAATAGATGTAGTTAGAGGCTGACAAAAAAAAAAAGAAAAAAGAAAAAAGAAAAAAAGAATCGTTATTTTACTGATATTTTGAATGTTCAAATATCGAAATTGTCGTGCAATTATGGGCATTACAGTGATGTCACTGCCACACTCATTTGGCAATTGTGGACATTGTGTTGAAGACTTATTACTGCATTGAATTATAACATGGCAATTTCATGGATTTTATAAGGGTGTTTCTTTGTGACTAATGTGAACAGATGGTGGAAGAGGAAGAGAAATAAACTCTGCCTCATTTTCTTCTACACTTTCTTTGTTATGCCCAGAAATTAAGAATGGCGGACCAACATATATTTGTATGCTCATGTTTTTAAACTATAATCCTTAAAAAGGCATTTTGCGGAATATCTCCATGTACAGTTTTTCTTTCTGTACCTTTTTATTGAGGTAAAATGGAAAAGGTATCATTTATCGTTTTCAGCATTTTTAGAGGTTCCATTCAGAAACATATTCAGAGCACTGGACCACTCTCTGCACCAACCTTTCTCAGATTGGTTTCATCATCCAGGTCTTTAGACTTTGAAACAGTCACATTTTCCAGTCCATTGGAGACAATTCTTTCCCCAGTGAGGCTGGCTGGGTTATGCTCTTAACGTGGTTGTGCTGGTCTTCCCCACTAAGTCAACATTTCATAAGACAGCTTCTTGAAGAATTCAAGAAACTTTCCAAGTGGTAAGAGTAAGGAACATTTATGGAGTGTTTATGCTCAGCAAAGCATGAAAGTTAATACTTCACTTGTTAAGGGGAAATCAGATAACAGATGGCTACTTAAAACACCCCTTAATTCTTAGCTTCTCTCAAAATATTCCTTAAGGCAGAGTTAATATTGTGATGGCGCCAGTGTTGGCCTTTTCTCCAAGCATATAGCAGTTCCTTCATAGGGTTAACAGTTTTCTCCTTCCTTTACACTCACTACATCTGTCTTCAGGCTCTGCCTGCCTAATATTATTTTCTCCCAAAGCCCCATCCTACTGGGGACTAGGGACTCAATGTGTGAGGAAATGTTTCTATCAGATTGGCACAAGTCTGTGGGGGTATTGTCTTGGTTAAAGATTGATGGGAGGGACAGCCCACTGTGTGTGTTGCTGCCCCTGGGCAGATGGTGCTGGGTTCTAGAAGGAATCAAAATGAGCAACCCATGGGGAGCACCCCAATAAAAATGTTCCTCCATGGCCTCTGCTGTAGTTCTTGCCTTGAATTTTCTGCCAAAACATGAAGAATGGACAGTGATTTGGAAGTGTAAACCAAATAATTTTTTTTTCTCTCCAGATTGCTTTTGGTCATGGTCTTCTATAACAACAATAAGAAACTAAACGATGACAGGGTCATGATTGGTGCTGAAACCCATGGCATTGGTTGTGATCACTTTCAGAGAGTTTCTACAGGCATTCCCCACTAAAGAGGCTTTATCATGTAACATGTAACATATGAGAGTGACCCAGGGGACCCCAAGGCTTGTTCATAATAACAAATGTATCTTCTGTCTTGATGTCCTACAGACCATTCTCTTGGATGAAGCTACCTCCGGGTCACAGGACACCTAAGAGCCTTCTGGAGAGGAGCAAGTTGAGGAAGGGGAAGAAGACCAAGGCTGCCAGTATACAGCAGCATCTTGCAAGCTACTTAACAGAACCTTCTTTAAAAAGTGACATTCTCACCCAGTCTTGCCTCTGCCCTGCTGGCTGTCATCTTGGGTGCTTCTTTCTGAGGTCTTGAGCAGGAATCACCAAGCTGTTTTCCCCTAAACTCCCAATTCACTGAAACCCTCTCAGATAATGAATGTTTATTATATTTAAATCTCTAAAGTTGTGGAAATCTCCAATGTTGTAGATAATATAAAGTCACTTCAGATTTTTTTCCCCCAGTTTTTCCTCCTACTGAATTCTTTCTGTTCCCTCTTCTTTGTCCTTTGACACAATAAATAAAACAATAGCAACAAAAAACCGAAAAACTGCATCAAGAAGAGAGTGTTTGGAGGCCATATATCTATAAGAGATTAGTAATCAAATCTTTTTTAAAAGTTTCTAAAATAATAGTGTTTTTCCTAAAAAATGTAAGACCAAAGTGAACATACAAAAACTAATATCAAAAAGTAAAGGAATAAAAGAAAGTAGTAGCAATGATAAAACATTTGACTTCAAAGCACTTCACCCGTTTTTCTGTAAAGACATTTCTCCCTTAGCTTCTTCTTTTGGGTCTCACATGGTTCAGGTTGCTCTCAGAGTTTCTGTACAGCTGATTATGACCTTGAATCTTCGTCCTCTAGCCTCTATTTCCAGAGTTCTGGGATTATAGGCAGAAGTCTACCTGTAATCTACAATGCCTGGTTCCTGCAGTGAGAGGGATGGGATCCAGCATCTTCCACACGCCAGGCAAGCATTTTTTCACCTGAGCCCTATCTTCAGGTCCTAAACACGCATAGCTAGTGTGTAATGAAAAAAAAATATATAAAATGTGAAGTGCCATTAAAATCTTGATAAGATATAACCACATATCTTTCAAGAGTTTTAGAAAAAAATATAAATGTTGGCAAATGACATATGGAAGAGAAAATTCTTGTACACTTTTGGCAGGAATGTAAATTGGAATCTCTGTTATGAGGAGCACTATACAGGTCCAGAAGAATATCCCGAGCGAGTAGCCCATTGATCAAGCAGTATGCCTTCTGTTCATTTCTCTAAAAGAAAAGTTTTGCTTTGAAAATATCAGTCTTGCATATGCCATTTTTTTTAGTGAAATGCAATCCTATTTCCTCCTCTGATCATGGTTTATAAAACTATCTTTATTCCTTACGGCTCAGCTTTTGTGAATGTTTGTGGAAGAAGCAATCTCACCTACCACACAGTCATCTTTCAACTGTGCCCACTGCTCTGCTTCACCTCTGCAATTGTTTATGTGATGATTTCCTAACAATTGACTAAGTGATAAAATTTTAATAAGATTTGTATTTAGCCCAGTGTTTTCTTATTGAGACCAGGACTCACTATATGACTTGGGGTACCGTCTTCCTTTAGCTTCCCAAGGGCTAAGACTCCAGACATGTTCGACCATATCTGGATCAACTCTGACTTTTTACTTGGTTAGCTAAGTATTATTTCATTATTTAAATGTGCTATAATTTAGTTAACAAATCTTTTAGCAATTGGGATTTAAATGATTGCTTTTAAATTATATTTTTATATTATTACACTTTATTACATTTCCAAATTGTTATTACAACTCTTACAATTATTACATGGCCTTACATATATATTCTTTGTATATTCCTTATTGTTTTGATTTTAATTCGTTTTAATAGTCGAAGCTGTTTTCTTATATGCTAACCAGAAAGGTACTTTTCCTTATGAAATGCTTTTTTGTTCATTGTCATTATTATTGTGGTAGAGTCTGGATACATATCTAAGGCTGACTTTGAACTCTTAATCCTCCTTGCTGAGCCTCCCCAACACTTAGAATATAGGCATGTGTCATATCATGTCTGGCTTACTATGTGTGTCTATGTTTATAAGATTGCTATTAAAAATCTATAAGGCTTTTACAAAGTAAGAAATAAGGAAGGAGTGGCCACCTTTTCTGTGTTCTTCTATGTCTTTCTGTTCAAAAGGTCTTCAGCTGCACTGACATTTTTTTTTTTTTATAGTAGGGTAAACATTCGAAGCTGTGGCTTTCCAATATTGTATCTGCGTGGAAAGACCAACTCCATCTCCAGGTTATAAATAAATTCAAGCACATTCTCACTGAATACTTTTATGGCTTCATTGTTTACTTTAAATCTTTGATCCATCTGGAGTTTATTTTTATCTGAGTAGTGTTTGGAGATGTGGTATTATTTTTTTTTTCTTTCAAAGGACTGCATAGTTATCACAGATTTATTGAAAACTTTGTCTTTCTCCCCACTGGCTTGAAGTACTCTCTTTATGGTAATGGCCATATGTATCTAAATCCATTTCTGAATTGTCCTCCCGGTGATATTTTCCATTGTATTTCTAGGCCAGGTGAGATTCACGCATGTGCCAGCATGCTTTATTACCTCACAGAACGGATCGGTCTTCTTCCTGAGCACATTTCTGGAGAGTCTTTATTTTCTAGGCTAATTTAGTAATGTGCTTTTATTTTGTAGACTTCAAAGAGTTTTGTTTTATTTTTATTTGAAATTCAAACAGCATCAAGTCTGTGTTTGTAAGAAAAGGCTTTTACAGTTTATTGAGGATTTTTATTCACATCTTACAACTGACTGAAAAAAATTTACCTTATAGTGTTCTTTATAAACATGTTCCTACAGATTTTCTGTTTACATCTACTGGGATATATCTTTCCATATTTATGAGAATATGTATATTTTAGCTGTGATTTGTATGCATTATGCATATCATGGTATAGCAAATATGTATTCTAAATTGGACAGGGCTACAATATATTCAATTTCATTATTTTAAGTAAGGCAATATACTATTGATAAACTAAGTGGCACTTGAGTCTATGTATTAAAATAGCTTAGTGATTTTATAAATTAGAAAAAGAATGATAATAGTACAAGAGATTAATTTACCTTTGGTCCTTACTTGTGATATTTATACCCATCATATCTTTATGTCTTTTCTTTTCTTATACAAAAGATTGTTGAATGTTTGGGGTAGTCTCATTTGTATTATCCAATTTTCAATCTGATGGAACTTTCTATCATATATTGCCCATGACAGGCTTTTGGTAAATATTCTTTGATAAGCAAGTTCTGAGAAAATTCACGAAATTTAATAAACTTTAGTAGCTCAGAGAGCACAGGACTGGAGAGTACAGGTCATTCCACCCTCACAAGATAAGAGACATCACCCCACACAAGCAGTTTACAGTGGATGTGATATCTTTTAAGTGGAGAAAGATATTCAGTTAGGAGCTGCAATTCCAACTGAGTGGACATTTGTTACATGGACCAGCATCAAGGGATGCTCTTTGGCCCTGTACGCACATGAACACACATGTTAAATCTTCTTGGAACAGCTAGGTTTTGTTTTTCCCATTTCATTTGCAGTGGGATTTTAGGTATCTTGTTTTTCCTATAAAGCTCAATTTATTTGCCTCAGCTAAAGGCAGGTGTTTCACTGACTGATACTAGCCTGTGGTTGATTTCGTTTTCACCTTATTAGCCAACTCACCAAGAAGTTTTTTCTTTTCAAAGAAGCTTGTGGTGGCTCTTCTTGTCTACAGTGTCAAGTTCCAGCAGTAAGCAGTCAGACCCACCATATCTGTCCATTACTTTATTACATTTGCTAAGCAGATAAAAACAGGGCCTCACAGAGCAAAGCACTACCATGGCCAGTTTGAAGATTAACCCTTTGGTAATCATCTGCAGCAGAGTTTGGAGCCTTTGTGTTATTTCAAAGAACTGCCCCCTTGAAGTTGTAGGAGTTACAGGAATTTGAGTTAATTGTTGATGCATCTCAAACACACAGAGCGGGGCTAGTGAAGGGAACAGCGCCTGTATTTCCTTTGTTACTTTTAGTCAGCGCTCCTCCACACTAAACTCTTGAGCTGGCTTTTTAGAGCTCAGTGTATAACAAATTCATTCACTTTCATGTCAACAAGCTTTGGCTTGATAAATTAAAACAGAAAAATGCTGGCTAAAGCACCACAGCCCTACATGATTCGTTTGGCTTTGAGTTCCCGGCAGCCATCCAAGAATGACCTGCAGTCTTCCCAGGTCCTTATCATTTTCCCATCTGGACAGGGCCGAACCTGACTGTACACTGGGGAGTTAAAGGCCTACACAGGCTGCGTTCAAACGCCATTAACAATCATAACTCTAAAAATCATCACTCTCTTCCAGGCAAGGTTAACAGTAGTCTGTGGATAGGATGGCGATCTCTTACTTTTTTAAATAAATAGGAAGCAAATTGCATAGGACTTCTTGCTTTCTTGGAAGGGCTGGTTTTAGGCATTTTCATCTCTTTAAGATTAACCAGAAGTCCTTTTAAGGAGTCTGTTAGAGTTTGAAGAACTTCACTGAAGAATTGTTGGTTTATTTTAATAATGTAAATGACTTATTCATTATACTTTCTTTATACAGTTGGGTATCTTTGAAGAGGTTATAGGTAGAATGATTGTTGTTTTAGCAATTAACTATGGTGATGTCAAAGTCACCAAGGAAAGTAAAACATATTCTTGCAAAAAGTGGCTAATATCTATATAAACTATTTCATATACTTTAAATATTTTCTGTCAATTTTCTTAACTAAAACTGCATGAAAATCAATTGTAGATTAAGTTTGAAACCTTTCTAACAGAGCACTTATTATATTATTAAGGTGGAAATTTTTTTTTCTGCATCTCTTATAATGTAGGTTAGCCTCAAATTCCCATGTAACTAAGGCTGGCCTTGAACTCATGGTTCCTTTAGTAGACAAGAATATTTATGCTGTTGCAGAAAAAGATGCATGAACACAGCAGAAGTAAGTTTGTAAGGGAATTTCTGCATTTGCTAAAGGCTACTCATGACCCATCTGGATGTCAAGTTCACTGAGCTTTTATCTTATTGCAGGGGGGTGACCTTGCCTCAGCTCACTGTAGATAATGATTTCCCAATCTGAGGTCACTGGCAAGGAGGAAGGAGTAAGTGTGAAGTCAAGTCTCAGGAATGTCTGGCATCCAGGACTTGAGCAAACAGGCAAGAATTTCTCGAACTGGAGAAGCTTTAGAGTAAGTAATTTTTGGCTGATTAGTTATCGTCCATAGGAAAAAAAAATGTTTTTCACAATTTCTCCTTTTTGTTAACTTCAGGATTCCCCATCCCTCCATGCGCCCCCAAATTTAGCCAGCATGAGCTGACTTTCTGGAAGTGTCTACTAACAGTCAATTATTGTCATGATCAGTGACTGGTGAGAGAGCACTTCAGAGCTTCTAGACAAGGCCTGCCTATGTCCCAACACAAGAATAAATCATCTGACCTACTTGTAGACCAACTTCAGGTAAACCTGCATTCCTCCGGATTGTCCCTTGGTATAGTAATTGACTCACCTCTACCCAGGCCAGAGACTTCTCTTGAGATACTTTTCTCTTAATGGGCCTTTCCTGCTACTTTAATACAGCCTCTGCTTCAAAGTGCGGGCATTCCAGGCTTGCAGGCCCAGGCTCTGCTCAGCAAGTTAATTCTAAAACATTATACTGTTTAGGAAATGAAAGCCATCTTACCACTAGGTATCTAAGCAAACAATTTAGAGCTTTTAACATTGAGAATGAACATAATGGCATTTCTTCCTTAGGCTCTGTTCTTGTCGTTCGTTCCTGAGGCTGAAAATAACCCAAACAGATGATGAGGCAAAGGCAGGACTAGGCAGAGGAATGGTAGGAGGGGGAGGAGGAGGCATAGATCTTGTTAGGACATGTGTTAAACAGTGTGGAATCTTCAAGAGCTGCCTACTGCAGCAAGATAGGTTTTGTGAAGCAGCACACCATGGTGACAATTCTGGCTTGAAAATGATTGTCAGTATGATGTAGACACATTCAGTTCCAACCCATAATCACCATGTAGAGAACTAAACATCATTTTGCCAAAGAATCCAAATGAGACACAAGTATGAAAATGGTTTCAGGGAGAAGTTTGGAAAATTACAGCAAACATATACATGTGGCTCATTGTATGTTCCAAGGACTTTTGCATATACTAGCTCACTAAGTTTCACCTGTAACACTAAGAATCAGAATTATTTCCTTGTACCCTTGTCTCAGGTGAGGAAAGTAAGGGGAATTTAATTACCTGCCCACACTCACCCAGCAAATGAGAGCTGAGGATAACCAGCAGGCTGGCTGCGCAGTACGTACACCAGATAACTACCCAAGGGCATCTCTTTGCTTTGACTGTAGATTTCTTTAAATTTAAAATAAGATAGAAAAATACTCCTATAAGTTTGCTAGTCCCCCTTAAATGAAACCCTGAAGTCTTTCCCGCTCACTCACACCTACTGGCCCTCACTCCATCTCTCCTAGATTCTCTTGATCCAGGAGGTTAAAACACTCTTCAGGGACACACAGGGCAAGAATGGGTTGAGTCCTTGATGTGGGAGGTGATACAGTCTCTGCTGTATTGGCAGCAACTCTGCTTCACTGTGGAGCTGTTAAATGGACTGGGGATTTCTCATCATAAATTAAAAAAAAATAAACAGATAAGCTATTATCTTGGGCTGAGAGAAAACATATTAGACAATTCTGAAGGACAGATGAAGAACAGAGAAACTCAATTTCAGATTGACCAAGTACTTGTGAGGCTTGATACTTTTCTCTTTCCTACAGCACAGTGAAAGATAACAAAATCAAATGGATTAGAGGAACAATTTATTGAGTAACACCATTGCCCAGGAAATGTACTGAATTTGAAGGTATGTTGCTCCATGACCTATGACCTATGACCCTGCTAGCTATCTTCCAATTAGGAAGATATCCATCAACTCCAATGGCTGTGTGCAAAGCCACACAGCAAACAGAAAGCATAGTCAGAATTTCTCAGACCTTGTGGTAACACCTATCCTCTTTCTACAGGCATTTTTCTTTTGTTATCAGAATGTACTTTCTGTTATGAAAGCCCAAACATGGGCTGAACAAGAATGGCATCAATGAACATTCCGAACCGTACAGGGCAAAGCTATGAGGTCCTAATCCTGCACAAAAAGAACTAAAGGCAGTAAAGCTATGAGACCCTGATCCTGCACACACACACACACCCACACACACACACACACACACACACACACAAATACACACAAAAATACACACACACTCACACAAACACACACACACAACCATAGGCAGCAGAGTAAAGCTGTGAGAAAGGCAGCCTCCCCAGGGAAGTGGACATTAATTCGTCATCCAATGTCAAACCATCAACTCTGAAAACATACATACATGTAACATTATCTGAACTCAGCAGGCATATGTTAGGAATATATATGCAAATACAAATCCATAGATGTTTACAATAACAATTAATGAGAAAAAAAAAAGGCCATGACTTGTAAGGGAGAAGTTTATGAGAGGGTTTGGAGAGATAAAAGGTGAGGGAGAAATGTAATTAAATTACACTCTCCATAAAAAATAAAATAAAACAAAATGTTTATTGTTGTTCTGACAGAGAGTAAGGTCCACAATCATCAGGCCCCTACAAGAGGGTGCACTTTCTTTTTAAGAGGGTTTAAAAGAGTCTTTGCAGTGAGAAGCGACAGAATAAAACCAGATGATCTTAAAGTGGTGATTTTCCCCTGAGTCTGTAGAGAATGCCAATGAGCCAGTGTTCAGACACCGATATGATATTCAGGTTTTGCTTTTATCAACCATCACAGTAAAATTTGTTTATGGATACCAGAACGCATGTTTTAGAAGTATACACAGCAAATGTCACCCCAATAAACCACTTGCTGAATTACATTTTTTTTTTGCAGTACCCTGAAGTTTATTAAACATAAGTTATCTTTACCCTTCGCTTGTAAGATGACATTTTCGACAATGTTTGTAAGATTCTTCCAAGCAAACCAGTCCACCTGCTTGATGGACCAAAAGCTTGCAGAAAGGGCTTTCTGCCAAGAATCAGCCCAGCTCCCTAGAGAATTTCCTTGACTGCACACAGTTGCAAACCTCTTAGGGCTACTCTCCAGCCAAACGTTGGGCAGCAATCGATCAGTGCTGGGAATGTGGAAGAGGACCAAGTGCAGAAGGCTGAGTCTGTGGGAGCACTAAAGGGATTTTTTTTAAAAAAGGAAACCACTGAGGATCACATTGAAAATAAGATATTCTTTCTTCATGGCTCTTCACGTATCTGTCAGCATCAGCATCAAGAAGCCGCTGACATATTTGAACTGACTTAGTAAGGCAATGGGCAGGTTCATCAAGCCAATGGCATGTCTGTAACTAGGAAAGTTGTGAATCTGCCCCGCCATCACTGTGGTTTTGGTATGAAGGAACACATTGCTTCCCTGAGGCACTTGGAGAGTGGGGCCTTCACTCATAAAAACTTTGGTAGGAGGCAAAGACGCATGCCAGTTCACCGACTTTAAGCACAACAGAGACATCACTGTTTATGTGCTGGCCAGTGAGATTTACAATTCCTCAAATATTTAGTCATCACTTTAAAGAAGCCAAGCATGTCAGAGGCTTTGCATGTTATAGCAACCAGGAGCCTAGGGAAAACCAGCAACAACACAACAAAAACAGATGGCAGACGGAAATGAGGTAACTGAGGGGAATTTAATAAGGAAACTATTCACAAAGGTGTGTGCAAGGTTGTTTTAGTTAAACCAGCCACAGGGAGGGTGGGGGAGGAATGATGCTATGCCAAGCATAGAGAGTCATGAGGGAAGATATCAGGAGAGTCCAGAGGAGAGATACAGTGTCCTTCAGTAGACTGATCTCTTACATGAGTCTCCAGAGACAGACAGGAATAAGCAAATACTTTGAACATACTTTGTCCTCTTCACATCTTTCTGTTGGCTTCTATCTTCCAGGCCAGGTGAGAGGCCAGAGTCTTCTCGTTGATCTGGTTGGCAACTGCAAGCTATCTGGAGTAGAATGTAGAAGTTTAGAAAATATCCCAGGGAAAAACGGAGGCTGTCTCTCACCCCTTAGCACAACTCAGTAAAAAAAAAAAAAAAAAAAAAAAAAGGAGCTATGGACATCTATGGTTTCTGAGTAGGGAAATGTAGGTTTAGATGGTTCTGGGAGTGTATAGGTGATGAGTACTTAATCGCTTTTCCCACTCTATAAATCTGTTTTATGAAGTTTTTTAGGAAAGGGAGAAAGGGTTATAGGGACAGCAAATGTTAGGCAGGAGAATAGGAAATCATATTAGAGTGTGTAGTGAGTATGGGCTGTACCCCCAGCGTTCCTGAAAGCTCACGCTCAGATTTCTTTTACTGACTGTGAGTTCCACCATCCCATCGCGATTTCTCAGTTAGAGGGATGGCATAAAAGATGGAGCCAGTCATTACGACTACTCAGGTAGCAGCAGCAGCAGCAGCAGCCTACGCTGCCAACACCTCAGGTTGAACTTAAGTAGATGCTATAGGTCATAGTCCTAACAATTAAATTAGAGGTTATGATAGCAACAGGAAGAAAACACAAAAGCAAGAAGTATGGGCAACCTCTATGAACTCTGCCACATACTCAAGGAGGTAACCTAAATACTTTTTCTGAATACAGCTGAGTCACTTTTTCCTCTCTCTCTCTCTCTCTCTCTCTCTCTCTCTCTCTCTCTCTCTCCCTCCCTCCCTCTTTCCCTCTCTCCCTCCCTCCCTCCCCTTCCCTCTCTCTCTTGCTATAATGTGTTAGAATGTCATTCGTGGTGATGGTAATGGAAGAAAAAGGGAAACAAACTCAATTCAAGCTGTTTTGTTTGTTTGTTTTCTGGAGGAGCCATGCTTATATAAACGGATTCCTGCCTAAATACAATCCTCATATGTCCCTTCAAAGTAATGCCACTGCCTAATTTTTTACCATCACCAAAAATATAGGTGACTACCTACATGATTATATTCTGGTTGCTATTTATTAGAGTCTTCTAAGGATTAAAAAAATAACTAATTGACACCCTAAAGCACTGTCATCCACCTTAGGATACATATTGCAGTCCTTTGAAATCGCTGTGGTACTCACATAGATCATGGGCACTGTGTCTTCTGCTATGGTACCCACGATGGTGAACAGTAGTACACAGTGACACCTCAGTAAACGGTGTTTGAATGACCAGTCCAGGCTGGGGGCTTCTGTAAGTTCTCTATGTAATAGGAAGCATTGGCCTTGCTTTGAGCTCACTGGGGTACATATGCCTCTGATTTCCCATCATTTTTTTTTTTTTTTTTGATACAAGGACCAGGTGAAGCTGTGATCATCTGACTTCCTTTGAAATCTTACTGAATCTAAGTCCCACCGTTCTTCAAACTTCAAGCTGACTTTTGAGTTAGGTTTTCATTTGTCATTTCACAGAATTCACTGATACTGAGTTAGACACCTTTAGCGTCTGTTTCTGTTTTCATGGACTTTGCTAGATCTGGGTCAGAAATATCTCCGGGATAGCTGACACATAAGTGACATTTTCAATCACCTAAATTATATTTTTAAACTCTCGAATGCTTTGGTCAGCTGGTCAAAATGTTTTAGTACTTATCTCTGTCATTAGTAATGATGTGAAAACCACAGTTGGTTGGCAAAGACTTCTTAAATCAAAGGCAACCAAGCAGAGGTCATCTAACATGAAGCCAGTTCCTTTAGCTTCCAAAGGCAACGAACATAGCTTGCTTCAAGAAAGGAGCTTGTGGGTTACATTTTCCTAGGCGTCACTGTTGCTGTGATGTCTCTTTGGACTTGACACAGAGACATTCCACATCTCCATCTTTCTCTCTTAGAGCAGTGTTTGTTTGGGACTAAGCTTTTCCATCCGCCAGCCTTCTTGCTGTGAAGACTTAGCCCTCTTCCCACTGACTGGGCACCTCGGTTTTCATCTTGAGTGGATTGTTTGCTCTGCCTGTAACCTCTCATCTTGAACTGACATTCCCCTCTGCTCCTTGCTCTCGCTGTCATCCATTATATCAGCATCTGTAGCAGCTGTGGCTTTCTGTGACTGAGAAAGCTCAGTGTTTGCCTTTAAAATGTCATTCCTTCACCCCTCTCAACAGTCAGACTCCCCTCAGTTTGTTTCTGGCTCCCCTCAGATGCGTAGAGAACAAACGACCCGCACCGAGGACTGTCTAAACACTGCAAAGCAGTTGGAGGCGGGGCGAGTTTAATTTACCATCCTCTGTGCTGGTCTTCTCTGACAAGTGTTGTCTTGTCATTTAGACGCATTTCTGGCACAGGAAAGCAAGCTGCAGCCAAAGCATCTAAGGTGGTTGCCAGGCACAGCAGGGTGGGGGCTGAATAATGAGGGTGAGAAGTGACCAAGGCACATTGACTTGGCTTTGTGTTCTCATTGTCAGGTTGAGCTTTGCCATAGTCAAAAGCAAGCTATTTGTCCTGCTCCACAATGTGTTCCCAACCCCTGCCTTCCATTTTCTTGCACCTTTACCACATTATGTTAAGCTTTCCAAGGTCTATATTGTAACATGTTGGAAATTATCCTATGATTAGGCCAACTGAAAAGATTTTGTGAATCATTACATATGTTATCATACATATACGAGGTTTTGTCAGGGAAGAAACATGCCTAAATCTTACCAAGGTAACATTTAACAGTTAAATTCAGAATAGAGTAAAATGTTACAATGGGTAAAGTTGTCTGTAGCCACATACAAACACAGACACACACATACACACACACACAAACACACACACACACACAAACACAGACACACACATACACACACACAAACACACACACACACACACACACACACACACACACACACACACGAGAACACAGTCCCATCTACACCTGTATACACAAAATATAAAGTTTTTTCTTTTAAATTCAAGTTTGGTCTTCTACTACAGGCATAAGAGTGGGAACCCTGGTCAGTTTACAGTCACTACTTCCATGCTTCCAGGATATGCCTTTCAGTTATCCTTCTAGTCCTTAAGTGATACACAAAGTTCAGCTGTGTGGCTTGTTGTTTTCTTGATCCCTTTGCCTCATGCTTACCCAGGGTGGAGGGTTTAATCTGTGGCTAAGAGCAGGGCAAAGTTTTGTGGCCCATGTCTTCATTAAGGCTGTCACTTCAACCCCATCAGAAAGGAGGAGGCTCAAGTATAATCTCTACAAAGTAAAGTACCCATCCTGGAAAGCTTAAGATTTGTTCTTCATATCCAGAGAGTTGAAAAGTCTCCCAGTTTTTAAAAGTGCAAATCCTTCTAGAAAAGTCAGCCTGCCCTCTCCATCCACAAGAAGGTAGACATCTGCTTTTAATTTGATAGAAGCACAATGTGCCACGTGCTACAACTTCTTCCGAGAAGTCACAAAGGTTAAGCTAGTTATCTTTGCAAACACTCATGTGCAAGTAAAATAATGCTAGGGGGTAAACTGAGGTCTACAGATGGTTCCATTGTTTGCTTTCAATAGCTTGTTCATGTTGACTCCTGGAAAACACTTCTCCCTTTCCACACTGACCTTGAACTACTCCCATTGGCAGTAAGCAACCAGATCAATAGGCACTGGTCCTCTCTTCCTTTGTTTTTGAAATTGTGATTGTTCATCTTTAGTCACTTAGACCCTCAAGCAAAGAGTAATAGTAGTTGCTGTCTCAGTCATCCATACTGACCTTCTCATTCTTTCATTTTGACACTTCGTTTAAGTCTAGATTGTTGTTGGTTTCTCCTTTATTCCTAGGCAGCAGCCACATCTGCAGCATGTGTATTTCTAGGACCTGGACAGGGGTCTGCTATGAACTAAGTGTTCAATACTGGCTTATGTTTGACCCTCAATAAAATAGTTGCAACTAGGCCTTTTACTTGAGTTTGAAAATGAAAACATTTAAAGGAATTTGTATAGCTGTGTCTTTTGTAGTTACAATCCATAAAAGTTCACTGGGCTCGTTTAATGGTGAGACTAACCTTCAAAGTCACTAACAAAACCTTTTAAGAGCTAGCCTTGTCTGCCCCATCAGACTCGGTTACTACACCATCACTTGCTCACACCACTGCGGATATTCTGGCTTCTCTGACATCTCTTAAATGTGTCCAACACACTCATGTTCCAGTGGTTTGTCCTCAAAGTTGGCCTAGAACTCTCCTTGAACACCCTTCAAAATCTGTTACACATGTCTCACGTCTTACCTCGTACAGCAATGCACACTTCCTTCTTTTCCCTGCCTTACCTGAAGGCCCACTCATTCACCCAGTCTTTCATGTATTAGTTCATTATCTATGTTATACTAGAATGTTAACTCTCTGAAGTCAAGGATCCTTTTTTATTTATAGCAGATAAATATAGCATTAAGTAGGTAATCAATAACTATTTGTTGAGTAAATAAAATTCAGTTTACTTATAGACCCCTGGTATAAGTTCTAAAACATGTCATGACCTTTCTTCATGCTGCGAGTCCTGAGGTCTCACCTTCAGAAACTATTGCCTTTGGGGGGGGACATTCAGGGATATTAACTTCCTTAGTCTTTGAAGAATGTGGCTATAGAGAAGTAGATTTAGCTGCAGGGACACAGCAGTGCCTAGAGAGTGATTGGGGAAGACAGAAACTTTGAAACAGGGCTCTTTATTTGTTGATTTCAACAATTAATAATACAAATACTGAACTTATTTGCATTTCCAGATTCAGCAAAATCCTATTCATGAGATTTGCAGAATGCTAGAATTCGATTGTTAAGTATTTTTATGCCTTATATGAAAGCCTAGAGATTTTCAGCAATGTTTCCAATGTGGGAATCTTACAAGGCTTGCTAATATGTAATCATTCAGAAAAAAAAAAATGTTTCCTGACCCTAGGCACCAAGGCTAGGCTTGATATTTGTGGTTAACTTGATTGGATTTAGAATTAACATAGAAACAAATCTTTGGGCATCTCTATGAATTTCTAGAGTAGGTTAATTGAGGTGAGGAGACCCACTCTGAATGTAGGCAGCACCATTCCATTAGCTAGGGTCCTGAACCTACTAAGACTCATCTTTTTGCTCTCTGAATACGGGTGCAGTGTGGCTATTCCCTGCTCCAGTTGCTACCTCATCCTTGTTGTGATGGACAGCATCTTATGGAAATGTAAACCAAAATTATCCTCCCTTATAATTCCCTTTGTCAGGAATGTTGTACTTTACTAATTCTGCAAGATTTATGCAAGAATATGAATAATGCAGAAGAAATTCATGACTGCTTGTTTTCATGTGGGCCCTGCACTTAAGTCACGCTGAAAGCTAAGACCTCAATGGCTTTTATTCTGGATACTTGGATACATGTAAACTCCACATGCCACAATTTTTTTATAAAAGAGATGTTAGTTGATTTTAGGCTTAGATTTTCAAAACCTCTTTATTTAGGGCTCTTCAAGGCCTCAATCTCCCTTCTAATCCACCAACCAAGTTAGGGAAAGAAGGTTAGTAGGAAAATGGAGTTGTGGATCTGTTTAGTAGTAGTTGTTTGAGGAGATTCTTCATTGTTAGAATACCAATAGTCCAGTTCAACAGCAAACACCAAACATAAATCAGTAATGGCACGATCCAGAAACAGCGAGGCTCTGCTGAATCTTCTAATCAGTGGAAACAGCCGGACTACCACATTCTCTGGTATGTTTCTCTCTAATAAGTGAAGACCAGCAAAGAACAGAGGAGACCAGGAAAGGCCATCAAATAGCAGCGAAAAAGTCAACTGTGGTGTGGTATAGGAATGCAGGAGCATACTCTCACTGTTTGTGGGTCTATTTATATTCTTTCTAACCCTCATGCGCCTCTCAAGTGTGTTTTCAGCAAAACATCACATGCCCTCTCATAAGACAGCGTCTAGAAAAACATCACATAACGCAATAGAGTTGTTAAGAAACCAGAAATTTCTACTTCATATGCCCCTTTCTGCTTAAAAGAACAATGAAAAACAAAACAGCTTTTTTTAACGTTATCACTCTACACACAATAGAAATAATTATGAGCACCATAAAGCTAGAACTTTACATCACATTTTAAATAAGCTGCTGGTGTATATTCTATCAAAAAAGAAGTCCATGAAACTTAGATTCACATAGCATGATCTTTTATTTTGAAATGACTCCATTACAAACGCGTTCAGTGATTTCCTAAAGGAAACTAGTTAGTATGCTTAGCATACCATGTACTCACAATGTCATCCGTTTTGAAAGCACAGCTCAAATGTAAGTTGACAACATCCCACTGCTCTGACCCCAGTAATGGTGCTGGAAATAGCTGGCAATTCACAGGAATCCCACAAGATATATTTTGCACCGTGGATTTGATAATAGGCTGTAGCCCTTTCATGACCAGCAGAGCAGAGTTACATAATTTTGAAGAGAGGAGAGAGTTTACATGGCATCTACTTAGACTCCTACTATATACTCACTAGAGCCTGAGTTCTGGTCAGAGTGGTGGCCACTTGTGATCATCAGTAAAAGAGCTGGCGAGAGACGTGAGACTAGAATCTGGTCTTCTGCTTTGCACCCAGAGGGGCCAACGGGACTTCCAAGATGTAGTCAAGGTGATTCATCAGATACATTAATACAGATTTCCTTGCCTGGAGTACTTGTGCCTGATATAGTCTCTTTAAAAGGAGCAGAGAAATCTGATGGAAACGAAAACAAATAACAGATGAACACCGGGAGATTCAGGGATACTGAGGCAGAGTCATGGGAAGATACCAGATACTCAGTCCAATAGCCAACAAGGAAACAGAGACCTGGTCTGCCGTCTCTGTTCCACTTGTGGTCTCTGGGTTCCACAGTTCCTTTTTCTTTCTGTGTGGACCCAGGAACACTCCTTATTTTCTTTCATTGAATGCTATCATCTTCCTGGGGGAACAATGGAAGCCAGTGTATGGTCCACAGAAAAGGACATTGCAGATCTTTTCATCATATTTTTTTATCATGGCTCTTCAATTCAGAAAAACAGTATTTTATTACAAACAAGTAAACAAACAAACAAAGGTGTATGTTTGTGTGTGTTGTGTCTGTATGTATATGTGTGCATGTGCGTATGATTATAAATGGGGATCAGTACAAATACTCCTTATAAATTGAATAATACAACCACTTGTATTTGGCTACAACAAATCAGATAACTTTTACAATCTTTTCTATCATGTTCTTTATAATAAAAAAGATGGAAGACTTAAGGATTCCTTCAAAACATGTGTCTACCTGCTAGTTCTCAGAACCTGTGACTATTACTCTGTCTGGAAAAGGAAGTACTTAGGATGGATGAAAGAAAGAGCTGATATTGGATCAACCAAGAGAGCCTTGGATATTAGAATGGATGCTTATCAGACTGCATCTTTATAGACAACCGACTCAAACTGAAGAGAAGGCAGGGAAAAGAGAAAGAGTGGTATGGTGCACCACAAGCCACAGAATGCCTCAAGCCAGCAGCAACTGGAAGAGACAAATTATAGCCCCTCCCCCAAGCCTCTGCAGAGGGAGTGGCTTTGGTTTCACATGTCAGATGACTATGAATGTGAGAAAATAAATTTTGGTTATTGAAGCCAAGAGAGTGGTAGTTTTTACGGCAGCTGCCAAAAACTAACACAGACAACATGCATGTCTGTAGGATTTAAAATCTTGCAAAAGACAAAACCCCATCATCCATTTAAGATGTTTGTAAATGGACATGTTCTGCAAGCAAATTAGTGCTCCCATCTGCAGAAGCCAAGACTAGAATGTCTGGTCTAAGTATTTATGAGTGAGCCAGTTCTCTTGAACTGTTGTAATGTCATAGTGCACATTGTCAATAGGTTTGTATTATTGAAAGCTTACTCTGAGTAAATCAAATCAATACGTCAGAAGCTGTGAAGGAGAGAGCGGAGAGAACATTAAGTAGGCATAATAATGCATAGCACACAGGCTTACTGTATGTTCTGTATTTTAAGTGTTGGGCACTTAAATGCATCACTTTTCCAGCATCCCCAAGAGGCTGGTTCTTCAAAATCCCAGTGTCCAAAGAACATGGGGTTTTGAGACATTGGATGACTTGCTCCAGAAGTGCAAAGGCGCTCAGATGATTTGAAAGTGAAATGGCCTTTATTGGCATATGTGTCTGAACACTTGGTTCTCAGTTGGAGACACTGTTCTAGAAGGCTTTGAAACCTTTACGAAAGCAGGGCATGCTATAAGGATGAGCTTCGAGCTTATAGAGACCAGTCCTCTTTCTGGCTTCTCACTGTCCCCTGACTACAGAGGCAATGTGACCAGCTGTGTCCCATCGATGACTCCATGCTTCCTGTGCCATGATGAACTGTACCACTTCTCAAACTGTGAGCCAACATAGACCCTTTCTCTTAAATTGCACACTGTATTTGCTCCCTAGTACAATGAAGTGACTCATAGAATGGCAGAGGTGGGATTTAAAGCCCGACTCTCTTGGCTGCCCTTGGCCTCTCCTTAGAACAGTGGCTCCCAGCCTTTCTTATGTTACTACTCCTTAGTACAGTTCCTCAAGCTGTGGTGACCATAAAATTGTTTTTGTTGCTACTTTATAACTGTCATTTTGCTACTGTTATGAGTCATTATGTAAATACCCAAGTTTTCCTGATGCTCTTAGGTGACTCGTGTGAAAGGGTCCTTTGACCGCCCAAAGGTATCCTGAGCCACAGGTTGAAAACTTTTGACTTAACACATCTTAATAAGCTTCCAATCAAGATGGATGGTTTTAAACTCAGAGGAAAACCACAGGACACCTTCTGTTTTCTCTTTTCCATTGAAGTGGTAGTCAGATGGCTGTGAACTTGGATATAACAAAGAGCCATGATCACAGTGCTTGAAGGGGGGGGGCAGCTACCCTCTATGCCACAGCGTGGGCATGGACACCAGGAGACGCTTTCTGGGCAGAAACTGAGGATAACTGGGAAGCTGCCCTGATATAGTTAACAAGAATTCTGAAGAAATGCGATTAATGCTGCTGCAAAAAATAAGAGAGAGCAGAGGAAATGGAATTTCCAGTGAAGTCTGATAATTAAACTCAAGAGTCCTGACAGAGTAGCTGAACACAACAGATAAATAACTACTTTCTGGTAATTATAAGGGAGGATGGTAACAGATGAGACAGGCTGGGTTCACTTGGTATTTTCAAGGCTGACATTTCGATTCTAGGGAATAGTTAGATCTGTGTTAGCAGACCTCTCCTTCTTCTCCTTCTCCTTCTCCTTCTCTTTCTCCTCCTCCTCCTCCTCCTCCTCCTCCTCTTCCTCCTCCTCCTCGTTCTTCTTCTTCTTCTTCTTCTTCTTCTTCTTCTTCTTCTTCTTCTTCTTCTTCTTCTTCTTCTTCTTCTTCTTCTTCTCCTTCTCCTTCTTCTCTCTCCTCTTCTCCCCCTTTCCTTCCCTCCTCCCCCTCCTCCTCTTGTTCTTTACGTTTACATTGTCTCAGTTTCTGCCCTCTCAAATTGCACGGATTTTTGGTGCACACTACATATTGCACAGCAGAATTCAACCCACTGCCACTGGAGACACCTGCTGAGGGGCAGTCGGTGTCTCTAAACAATGCAAGTGCTCTTACAAAGATTTTTTTCCAGCCTTTCCCAACAGAGAAAGAGAACAGAAATGGCATAAGCTATTTTTGGTCCTTCCCTGGTCATGGATGTCTAGGCTTTCGCAGTTCAGTTTCTGAAGCAATCACTCTGTTCCACAAAGGGGAAATGGAGGCAGGAAGCACTTTTCTAAGGAAAGCAACACTGGGCTGAAGAGAAGAAAACCCATTCTCTTCTATAAATTGAGGTCACACGGAGATACCCAGATATTCTTCCTGTCTTCGAGAACAATGGGAGAATATTTCAAAAAGCTGAATTTGCATAATAGAATAAAAACTCTGCCCTTTTCTGTGTGATGGGGAGACTGGACGGGTGCCATGGTCCTAAGGCAGGAATGGAAATGATGCTCTTTGTGTGGCTGTCCCGCCAAGAATGAAGAGCACCCCTGTGGGTCACCAGCTTGAATGGTCTGTAATATTCTGCCCCAAACTCCAGATGGCTTAGATTTCACTTTGTTGACCCGAATCCCGTGTTTTCTTTCTTCCTTCCTTTTTCTCTTTAATTAAAAAAAAGCAGTATCATAATTTATTAATTGGTATAGGGAATGAACTCCCAATGGCGGCCCTGTGGTCTGGCAGTGGAAATTTTCCCAGCTCCGTGTGAGAAGGCTGTCCAGCCCGCTTGGCACTTGACTGGACTGAAATGAAATGTCTTTTGTTGTAAACACCTAATTTGTTCATTTTGAACTGTCGGAGTAACTAGATCAAAGACGAATGTCAAATGCCCAAAGCAGTGTTTGTCAGCACTGCACTTTTCATTCTTCTTGTTGTAAAAGCAACTGAAAAGGGGGAAAGTCTTATACTGGATTTTCACAAAAGCCCAGGAAAGCTCTGGTTGGCAGCCTCACGCAGCAGAATGAATGCACGCTACTGAGTATAGACCATTTGTCTCCTGATTACAACAGACCCCAGGGGAACTGGTGTTGGCTTTGAATTCCACCTCTTTTTCTCTGAGAGCCTACTTGTGACAGCTCCTCCCCCAGTCCTCACAGCACAGAGCCCCAGGGACTCAGATCTCCTCTCTGTGTGGGTTTTAGTGTGTGTGTTCAATTCAAATAGGGCAAGTGCAAGGATTGGTCTTGAACAATGATATATATTTTTAAGATGTTCTTGTTTGGAACTCAGTGGAGGCCGTAATGAATGCAATTAGTGGTTATGTGGGCTTCATGCATACAATAGCAAGGACTACCATGTAGGGGAAGCAACTGGAGAAAGGCCTGACAAGTATTCTATCCCAGAATTGCCCAGAAATGGTAACAGATCCATTTGCTTACAGCATGTGAGCCTGCTGGCTTGGCGTTTTTTATGTTAATTTCTGAGGACTCACATGCATGCTTTTCTCTTCACCAGAGCATTGGTTTAAAATGAAGCAGATCGTGCCTTTTATCCTATAAGTGGACTATCTTTCAAAGATATCCTTCTCACTTACATATTTTGCTTATAACTCTCTAAGAAATGCTCAGAATATGTGGTGAGCGAACATTTAAGCTGCAAGTTCCTTTCACACCCAGCAGCATTGGCACCATGAACTTAGTTGTTCTAAATTTAGTTTTCTTCTAGTGTCCATTTCCTTTGATGGGAAAAAAACCCACGGGATATTTGTGAGCTCTCCCTCCAGGCTCGATTATCTAATTTTAAATTTGCCACATCTCTGCCTTTTCCCTAAATGCTTTTGCTTTGCTCACTTTCTTCCCCTCCTCGGCTATTTTTCCTGTTAAGAAAGCAGCAGCGGCACCAGCGAGCCTTCAACTGTCAGCTTCTTTTCCATTACGTTTCTTCCTGCTGGGAGATGCTGGAACAAAGGCCTCCCCGAGTGTTACTGAATGTAGGCCAGCAATCTGCCCTGCTGGAGAGACTGTGATCATCCTGTGTGGATGGGAATGTGTGTGTCTGGAGACTTTTGCATTTGTCTTTGGGAATGCTTCGTCAGTGCAATTCTGCAACTGTCACTGCCGTGGCCTTATGTGGCTACCACTTTCTGGGACGGAATGGGAGAAATAAAATGTGACCTGTCAACCTTCAGTTGCTGTGAAATAGCCCAACAGATGCTTTTAAAACACAGAGTCCCAGATCATGTCAACGTCAATTCCTCAAACATATTTGTATCAAAGATTTAGCTCCTGCCTCTGTGCTGGCCAGATCTGCATGCAGAAAGGCTATACATCACTTTGATTGGCTTGTTACTGGGTGAGGATTCTGAGGGTGAGGGGGCTGTAGTGAAAAGGAAATGGACCAAAAAGGCACTGGGCATCTTTAGGAGGAGAAAGTAGCAGTGCCGGGGTTGTTAGTGTAGTGATGTGGGCCACACTCTGTCACGGGTGGAAAACCATAGACAGAATGTTTCCATACCCAGGATGCTTCTTCTGTGTCCTTTTCCAGTCAATCTTTGCCCCATGGTACTGCCAACCAAATTATTTTCTTCTTTTTTGGTATTTTTATACCTGCAGATCACATTTGCTCTCAAATTGCCCAGCGATATAATATAATTTAACTCTTGAGAAAAATAGTCTTACTTTCCACTAAGCTTCAGTTAGAGACAATTGGATGCATCTGGCACTTAAATGTACACCCCGTGTTTATGAAAGGTTTGCTGAGCAGACTCTGATTTTTTCCCCCTAAAACTATTTGATACCAATAGTGTCTCCTGACAGTCAAAGGTAACTAGGGGGTAAGAATTTGGTTTATAAGGTTTTAAACCCCACACATTAAAGTTTGAAATGACAGAAAAGTTTCAGTTGTATTCAGGAAAGTTGTTTCCTGCCATAAGTGATTATAAATTCATATCCTTGCAGAACACAGAGATGGGTGAAGGAACAACTCCTCACAGGTGCTGGCAATAGAGGTAATTCCAAGGGACTGGACTCACACTACTCAGCATTTCTTGTGTGTATTCTGTTTATTTCTATTTGCTTCCTTGATTCTTTTGGATACATGAGCAAATTTTACTTCCTGTTTTTATTATTTTATTTAATAAATATTACCCCAAGGGACTTAATTTGAACATCAGGAAATGTTATTATTTCTCTGGAAAGAAATAATATCTCTGGAGTGCAGAGAAAAGATTTAATAATGTTAATTTGTTACAAAACAAAGCCAAATACATGCTGTCAAATTAGGTGGACTAAACATTGAAACAAATGGAAAGAAGCACACTGCTTAAATTCTTAATTTTCTAAAGAAATGAAGCCAAGAATAAAAGCTAGTTTACTATGGCAGTTTTTATTTAAGAAACTAAGGAAATAACACAACCTCAAAAAATGCTAACCTTCCTCAGCCCACATTTCAAGTCTTAATTTGTGTATGACTGTGGAAAGGGAGGAGAATGTCTTAGTTACTGTTCTATTTCTCTGAAGAAACACCATGACAAGGTGACTTTTATAAAGAAAGCATTTTGTTGGGGGCTTGCCTACAGTTTTAGAGGGTTAGTCCATTATCATCATGGAAAGAAGCATGGCAGGATGGAGGCAGGCGTGAGCCTGGCAGCTTATATTTTGATCTTCAGGCAGTAGGCCGAAAGAAATATACTGGTCCTACTATGAGCATTTGAAATCTTAAAGCCTACTTCCAGTGACATACCTCCTCCAACAACGCCATGCATCCTAATCCTTCTCAAACAGTTCTATAGCCTGGTGACTAAGCATTCAAATAAATGAGGCAATTCTCATTCAAATCACCACAGAGAGTAAAAAAAGCCCAGAATTCAGCACTTTCAATGGACCCAATGCTATTCTAATGGTTTTAGAATATTATCCCATTTAATCCTCATAGCTTTCTGGGGAAGAGGTAAGATCTCACCAGACAAACTAACAGAAGCACAGAGGAGCTCTACAATTGCCCCAAAGGTAACACACAGGTGAGATTCAGTAGAGGTTCTTCTGTCTCCATGGTGCTGTCATATCCCTCTAGAATAAGCTGTTCAAATCTCCTGTTACCACATCTACTTGTTGGAGGGAAACAAAAGGCCTTGGCTTCTTAAGAAGAAAGGAAGAAAGAAAAAGACAGAAAGGAAGAAAGAAATACCCCAAAGAATGAATGAGTCAGAATCATTTTAGTTCAACTATATGTGTATGTTTATGTTAAGGCAATAATTCAACAGGAGAGAGGTGGTCAGGGAAAGGTCTAGGAAGGCAGAAGAGGAGGCAGGAGGCAGAGATTGTCTGAGGGAGAGATTCCAGAGGCACCATGGAAGCTGATGTGTATGTTTTTCTCCGCATATCTCTAGCTTGATGAGGTTGTTATTATTATTTCTAAAGGCTTCTATGGGTCTATTATCTCATATAAATGGATAGGTTATATCTTTGTTTATTGGTTGTAAGCTTATTGTGTAGAGGGTTTGTGGATTTAGAATTTAACATATAAATCTGTTTGATAAGTTACTGAGCTGTAGAGTCATGTTTGTACCAGGTGGTGGAGGAAAGGAACATGGAAGAAAGGAGCATGCTGTGGCAGTCGTATCCACATGGGACAGAAGCAGCAGAGATGTTAGAGTGAACTGCCATGTCTGAGTTCTTACAGGCAGCTTAGAGTGCCAAGATAGAGATCCCCGTAGTGCCAGAAGGCCCCGCTTGGGAACAGGCAACACATGGGATAAAAGGTTAAGCCATCTTTTAATATTTACTGCTATAACAATGCTTATGTTATCTGTGTTGCTTGCTTACTTTTGAAACACCATCTTTTAATATTTACTGCTATAACAATACTTATGTTATCTGTGTTGCTTGCTTACTTTAGAAACACCAGATCTACTCCCGCTTTTTATGTACCTTCTTGATTCTATTAGGTAAATGAGGTTTCTAACTCTATAAACAAAGGTACATTGTGTTAATTTACCAGCAGGATTGTTTTAGATTTGTTAACAAGGCCAAGGTTATCTAAAAAATAAAGTTAAAGGGGATAATTTATTTTATCTTTTCTATGACATATATGTCTAGCCTCCTAGTAGATGTTAGTGAAACTTTATTTTCTGTTTCTATTTTATGTATATCCTTGACCTTTCTTGGACATTCAACAATGGAAAACAGAGAAGCTGGTTGACACAAGCCATCTTTCACTGGCAAAACAATTGCTGCCAGGTCATCTCCTCATTTGGCAGAACAAACTTTCCTTTACTGTTACTGTTACTTTTTACACATATGTACACAATGTATAAATAAGTATGGGTTTGTGGGCAGACATATTTGTGCATGTGTATAGAGGCTCAAGACATTGGATGTATTCCTTGAGAGTTCTCTAGCATCTATATTGAGCAGGAAGAAGTCTTACACTGAACCTGGAACTCATCATTTTACCTAGTAGGCTAGCCTGCTTGATCAAGGAATTCTCTGTCCTTTTCTCTTTGGAACCAGACTACCATACTTCTTTAGCTTTTATGTTCTTTCATGGTTTCACAGCATGTGTTTACTATGAAAACAATTCTGCAGTGCAATTGTTGTTACTAAGTTTTAGAAAAAAAACCCAGTAATTTATGTGTAGAAAAACACTCAAATATTGAGCAGAATTCTGACTTTCATTAAGTATAGAAATTTATAATTCATGCTTAAATTATAACACATGTCTTTTTAAAGGTTTCAGGAAAAAAATCTTTCACACTGCTTTTAGGTCCTTCCCCTCACCATACTGGTGTCTACTATTTTTATAGATTAGCTTTCCTAAGAAAGCTTTCTTATTTCCAAGTAATACAATATAGTATAGCACATTGGAAAAATAAATACTACTGCCTTTGTGATTGTAATCTTGGGTCTAATTTCCCTAATACTTGGGTTAATCTGACCATATAAAAATAATCCAGAAGTCAGAAGATACAATGGCAATTTTGTCATCTATAGAATATTGACTTTTAAAATGTCTTCTGAGAAACTCAACAGCAAATCTAGATACCTGGAAGCTTCAGATTTTGTTACAGACTTTGCATAGCTTTCTATAAATCATGGACTCTCTTTGTTCCCTTCTCTTTTTATTCACAAAAATGGAGAGTTGGACTAATGGCCTCCAATACAAGTTAACACTCTCTCTGTTATTTTCTCAGAACATCATAACCCAAAAATAAAAGTAATTACTTATAAAAAAACAAAACAAAACCAAAAACAACTCATGTAGCTCTTTGGATTACATGAAAATTTATGTGATCATTATATAACAGGATACTAAGAAAAGAAAAGAAAATTATTTTTAGCCATTCTCTCAGTCAGCATCTGTATCTTATCTAATGTCTTTTAAAAAGGCATCATACACACATACACACACACACACACACACACACACACACACACACACACACACATATGCGCGCACATGCACAAAATCAACCAACCAACCAATTAACCAACCAAAACCCCAGCAAAAACACTTCTTCTGAGATATCTGAGGTGACAGTTGCTGTTTAAGAAACACTACTAACACACATTTGATTGCACTACATGCTTTATAATGCAATTTAATACCATACAACAAAAAGAACAAATAGTACTGTTTGGGGTGTTGAAGTCTGTGTCTGACTTCTCTAATGCTTGGACTAATCTGGCATTATAAAATTAATCCAGTAGTCAAATATTCCTATGGTAATATCATCACAGGCTAATATGCTAATGGAAATTAGAGAGTAGGAAGCAATTTGAAAGCCTCCTCACTCATGTGTTTTATGTAAACTCCTGACAAGTCCAGAGCAGCTGAAAAATGTTTGATTATGTCTTTCCATGCAGTTCTCAACATGTCTTGCTGTTGAACTTACTCACAACATGGTAGTTGTAATGATCCAATGTTGTACCTAGTGTCTGGCTAGCCCCTAGACAAGGCAATATAAACAAAAATCCCAGAAGCTGTGGAGTCTGATATGCCTCAATCACAAGAGTTATGAAGTACTGTTCATCACTGTCTAGATACTTTGTATCATATAGTCATGATAGTAACCTAGATCCAAGGGTGATTAGCAATGAACTTGCAACAATCTTAGCATAACCCGCTGAAGCTTATGTTTGAGACCTGTGTGAAGTTATTAAATTTATGGGCATAGCAAATTTTGATTAATAACATATCATGTAATAAAGCCATAAGTCGTTGATTTATAAGACCAGAAATCTAAAATTTGTAGATTTGAGATGTTAACCTATTTAAAAGTTGACTTTTTAAAAATCTGTAAAGTCTGCTCCACCCCTTCTAGAGAAATTATATGAAGGACATGTATGATTTAGTGAAAATGAGAAACCATGAAAAAAAATCACAGATTTATAAGCCATTATCAAGATAACTTATTTCTTAAAAATAATAAAATTTGTCAAGTTTTTTTCCCACCATATTACATTCTCCCATTGTCTTGAAGACATTTTACTCATGAAAATACTTTTTGATTTGCTGCTGAACCTGTAATACCTGCCATTATTACAGTAGCACTGGGTAGCACTAGGTATTTCTTGACTAACCATTTGTCTTCTCCATCTTGTAGAATAGGAGTCCCTTAGAAACTGCAAATGTCCTTAGTTCTCAACAGTCTATCAGATATTTAGCAACCATCAGAATAAAGACATGACTAACCAAGTACGTTATGGTGTTGAAATGATAGCTGGGTCATTGGGTGTCCCCATTTTGAAATGCATTTTCCTTTACAGCTCTAACAGCCTTTTACTCATGGGAAACATGTGGAATAGAACTGTGTTGTAACACAATACCTTCTGACGCAGTGCCCGGTCCCTGTTCTCTATCACGACCTTTTCCAGCTGTTACACGGTCCCAGCAATCATTTGGAAGTCATATCATTGGGACACATTCTATTTTGTAAATTCCTATTGCCATTATCTCGTGTCAGAGAGTTATCACAATCTTTTACCTGCTGGGAGAATATCTAGGGTAGAATGGGTGGGGCCCACACACCTATAGTAGGAATGGCAGACTCCTAAATACTGCATTCTTATAGCCCTTTATAGAAACTTATTTAGTTGCTTTCACATATTTTTTTTGGACTAAGTTGTGTGTGATTTTGATGGTCTAACTATCCCACTGCAGTTTAGTTGGAAATAAAAACTCATGCTCAAAATAACCAGTATGATGTATAAAGACAGATTATATATTAAATACTGTATGAGGCAAATATCTATAAAATCCTATAGGAATGCAGAAGAATGAGATTTCCTATATGTCATGTACGTGCTATTTTTAGGGGTCTGTACAAAATGGTGTACAATGTATATCTGTAAAGATAATTTTGAAGAATTATCTTAGGTCTAAGAAATTATTATGATCAAAATTGGTCTGATTGTCATCACTTTTAGTCCCTGTTGGAAAATTTGCTAGGCCATAAATTATCTTCCTTGAAGGAAGTGTAATATTTACTATCTTATTTAATGATCCAAAAATCTGTACTGAATAAGAAGTAGAAATGTTAAAGTAATTACATTTGGAAGTCAATTTAATGAATGTCCAATATGTGAAAGCATTATTTCTGTAATCTTTTTTATTGCCCAATTTATCATTTTTATTGTTAATTTACTTATGCTATATAGTTCTAGGATGAATTATAATCTCTAGCCCCCACCCCCAGTTTTTCTGAGAGAAAAGCACAGAAAGCATTTGTTAGATTCCTGTACTTGCTACCATGACACTTTCTGTTACTTGTGGGCTTTGGATAATTTTTTAGTCTTGCCTTAATTATGTCCTGCATCTATATAAACACACATATCCTTTGCTGCGTCTAAATTTCTTCAGCTTTGTATCTACGGTGGCCACAAGACTGAAAATATGCTGTACTGACTATGGTCTTCTAACTTCAGAATCCAGAGTTAGAAAGACAAATCTTGGCATAGTGTGTTTGTATTTTGCACACAACAGGAGGAATATACATGATTGATCCAGATCAGCACAAGACTTCAATCACTGCACCCCTCTCTCGGATGCAAAACAGGAAGTAACAGATGCCATTTGTTATCATTACAAGGAAAAAGGTTTTTACTGTTAGAATATGCAGAAACAATTTGTAGGAAGAATCAACCCATTAAAATGCCAAATAGATTGCTCATACTTCGGCTCCCATTAAGAATTTTTTGAGTGACCTTTTTGCCTAAATCATAGTGTATACTCCTACAAAAAACTCCAAGTAAGAACATCAATAAAATGAACCTTCAGGGGTAAGTTGAAAGCCTGCTTCCAGTGATTTGCCAAAACATGCATGCTACCTGAGAGCTTGTACACTCTAGTTCCAAGTTTACTGCGTTATAGAGCTTCATGAATTGAGCGGATGTAGGTTATAACAATCTCCTTTGAATCTGAAGTAACTAGCTGGAGAGAAATAATCATGACATTTGAAACACCGCCTTGTGCGCTTAGCCTCTTACTGCACAGAGGGAGAGTAAGACTGGGTTGTGGAGTGAAGAACAAACCCCTTTTGAAGTAACTCCCAGAAAAAGAAAAACATCAACATATAAACCAATCCTATGGATGATTTGAGATTATTTCCCTTATTGGTTTACAAGGAAGTAAAATTTATTTAAACATCTCATTAATGACTGAGAAATTATTACTAAACATATTATCAACCATGTTACAGTAAGTCTTTATTTTAAATCTGGGGTTATTGGGGGAAAGGAGTAAGGTGTCCTCTTTTCAATGTGGGGAAAATTAGATTCAATAGGTCCTGGAGACTGGACTTCCTAAGTTCACATTCTTTGGAGGGAAATTTCAGGTAGTAAACATCAAAACCAGGAGCTTATACATGTTAAGCAAATGTTCTACACTGTAGACCTACATCCCTAGCCCTCTAAATTGACTGTTATTGAAAAGAATAGGTAACCAAGTCTTGCCAGATGACTGCCTTACCAATACAAACTGCTAGTGTAACAATTGGGTTAGAACTGATCTGGAACTAACAAGGAGACTCTACTTGGTAGGCTGAATAGCTACAGTTTGTCATGATAATTATTGCACCTTATACAGTCGATGGGTTTGTGTTTCTGGAGGCAAAGGGAAACTTTTTGTTCATGAATGTGGACAAAGTGGACCAGAGGAGGCTTAGTTTATTGAAGCATGATTTCACTGTAGCTGAGTGGTTAGTATTAGCCTTGCTGTTCTTCATGGTTATGGTATCAGCTCTTGCTCAACAACCAGACTAAAACTGCCCAGTTGCTGTTTACAAGGATCTAGCAGAGAACTGTGCATTAATAACACAGTAGGCTTCTTTTGTTTGTATTTTTTTATTGTGGATATCTGTGCTGATATCCATGTCTGTGTGGGCTTATGGACGGTAGAAGACAGCCGTTGGAGTTCCAGGGATAGAACTCCAGGGCTTCCAGTCTTGCAATGCTGCTATCTTACCAGACTCGCATGCAGGTTCTGTGGAGAATAAAAGCATGCACCCCATTGAAGGTAAGTTTAAGTATTTTCCTTGCATTTAAGCAGTAGGAGTGGTGAAAATTTTAAACATACCATGAAACATATAAATTTGCTACTCATGTTTAGAGTCCTAATTTAAAAATATAGTTGACATAAAGAACCCTAAAACAAAGAAGACTAGGAATGATTTGTTTCTCTACCAACCGTCTTTTCAGACTGTAATGTTATAACTGGAAAGCATTTATTAAAGCTATTAAAAGCAACACTTATAAACAAAAACAAAAAAAAATCAAAGCAACAAATACACCCCTGCAATATTAGAATTTAGGAATAAGACTGCTCTTTGTCAGCCAAGGAGGTATGGTGTCAGTGTGTCCACTTGAAACTCTGTAAAGCTCTTAGGTTTGGTGTTATTTTATTTATTTAATCGGTCTAATTCAAAAAGGAAAACTTAAAACATGTTAATGTGGTTTTGATTTTTCCACACACTTAAAGCCACCACTGCCTTTGACAGGACCCCTACTCTCAGCTGGGACCCAAACAAAGCAAAGCAAAAGAAAACAAAATGACAAAACAAGAATTGTTTATCAGAAACCACTTTATAGTCCTGATAGACTTCAAGGAACTCCTGAGTCCAGAAATGCTACTGGAATGGAAACGTACAGTCTTCATATGTGATTTTTTCCCCCTACCCTTTCCACAGCCTCATATACAAAAATTAAAAAGAAATAGGGTCAGGGTATAGTCATTCCTGTATTCTATCAAATGAAACTGGATTTAATGCCTGCCTGTGTGTCATTAGCTTAGATCCATTTGTACAAGGCTGAGGAGAGGAGCCTGGCGGAGATGAATGGCTGGCTTTTTCATTACTTCACGCCTACATTGCTGTCCCTGCTCCTGTCCTTTGTATTATAATGGAGGACAGCCGTGGCACCGAAGTGAATATTAACTAACCCTGGTGCCTCAGCAGATTGTGACTTTAATCCCTGCAAATACCACTAAAATCAAAATTTAATTACACTCAGAGTAGCTCTGTTAATGCCTGAAAAATATTTAACAATTAGTGGTTGGCTTAATTAAGCAAACTGCCTTTCACAAAGCAACCTGTAAAGTCCTCCCAAGCCCTTCCCCCAACCCCCTTCTTTTTTATACCGTAGACTAATTAGTCTGATGTAAGCTCACAGCACTTCTTTTACTGCTACTGAGTCTGCTTCTTAGCAGCTATAGGTCCTGAGTTTAACAGCTTGTAATAGAAAAGGAAGTTGTAAAAAGGAAGGAAAAAAACCCAAACAGGTTTACAGTACACAGCTACTTAATAATAAAGAAAATTCTTTTAATAAACCACTAATCATTGAAGGCCATTTCTTCATATAGATATTTGACTAAACATGTCAGAGCGGCTATACCTCAGTTACAGTGTTATTGTTTTAGGAGATTTGGGAAAGCAATATAATAAAGTAACGCAATCACTTTGATCAAAAAACAAAACAAAATAAAAAACAATCAACCAACCAAACAACAACAATAATAACAACAAAAACTATCTCACGTGTTTATAGACCGGACTAGAAAATGCTCTGTTTGTATTTGCACCTTGGAAACAGGGACAGTGCATACTGCTGTCCATAAAGGGAAGAAGCCAAGAAATAAAATGGAAAACAATGGGGAAGCTGCTAAACTTTAAGTCTGCTGTTCTGATTGACGCGTGTCATCGTCACCTGAGCTCCTTCGGTAATGAGTTCATTCAGTGATTCAAGCATTGAGCATTTCATTGATGAGAATGTCAAAGACATGCCACCATACAGGTTTGTGTTAACAGCAATGAGTGTTTCAAGTGCCCCAAGCGACATATTACATTATCTATTCATGTAGCTTCATCTCTAATTGAATACGTAGACTAAGATCATACCATCAAATATTTGAGAGAATAAGGCACAGCAGTCGTTGGAAAGGTACTCCTTCCTCAAAGAAGACTAAGAAAAAAGCAGACCCAAGCCTTAGAAAACTACAAATATAAACAATGCCCCAAGAATGAAAACAAATCCTTAAGCGGTCAGGGAACTTGCAAACCATTAAATCCAAAGTTGTGTTTTACAGAACAGAAAACTGCGATTCAGAGAGTTGCAGGAATGTCCAGAGCCATATGAAGATCTCAGACCAGTTGATGAATTGTACAGCACAGCCTCCAGGTCACTACTCCAGAACTATTTCCTTTCATTTGTCTCTGTACTCAATTAAAGCACGCACACACACACACACACACACACACACACACACACACATCCCACACAGAGTCATGACTAAGCTGCAAGACAGTCTCTAGATACCACTTAAACTCAGAGAACAAATGAACATTTAAAAGAATCTTGTGCTGGAGATGTAGTTCAGTGGCAGAGTACTTACCTAGCATAGGTGAAGTCCTGTGATTGACTCCCATATTGGAAAAAGAAATCTTAGTTTTACACTTCAGATTTTTCCTAACTCTACTCATGCTACTGTATCCAGATGTGAATGAGTGTACATGAGAGAGACCCAGAGACAGAGAATGTCAAAACCACTACACTAAAAAGCTGCCTTTTCTTTTAGGCTGTAAGCCTTCGGTGAGTTCTCACTGATCACTTTAGCAGAAGTAATAAGCTAATTTTTTAGTATAGAAAATAATACCCAGTCATATCATCCTTATGAAATTTTCCACTGTTATAGAAATCTTCATTCTACACTGCTACTTGACTTGATAAATAGTTGATACTTAATTTGATAGTTAAGAGCAGAGGTGAAGCAGAGCATTTTGGTACTTGCCTTTGATTCCAGTACTCCAGAGCAGAGGAAGGTTGATCTCTGTGAGTTCAAGTATACACTGGTCTACACAGTGAGTTGCAGGCCCGAGAGGTCTACATAGGAAAACCTCGGTTCAAATAAACGAATGGTAAATAGGAGAGACAGTGTTCGAGGGCATTTATGTAAAGGGTGTGCTATGAACACTCACACTGGACCCTGACAACAATCTCCAGCGCCACTCAATTCTGTGTATTTCTGATCAATGAACAGACCAATGCTCAGGTCTCACAGTTGGGTTATGGAGAGGAAAGTACACAAAGAGGCTGGGATTGAGATACCTGTGTTCTCAAAAATAGTGCAGCATTTGGAGAGTGTGTAACTTTTTCAGCAGAAGAAATATAACATTTTGATAGCAGAGGAAACAGGGGACTACATTTCAAAAGTTACATCCTTGAAAATTGTGTATTTACATAATGATACAAATTGGTGTAAAATCCACTTCTGGGTTTTCCAGGAATAATTGTGCTTTAATGGAACACAAAACTTATGCTTCAAATTCTTTTGTCTATTAGTCACAAACATGTCTTAATTTCCTTTTGAATGCACACTGCATAACTATTAACCAAATGTTCATTCACCATCAAATTCAGTTTCTTCACTGTATTTTCTCATTCAAAAGCACATAATGATTCTCCTTAATGATACAAAGCTCTGATTCTAATGGATGCTTAGACCTCGTTTCCATTCTTGAAAAGCTTTACTGATTTTAGGTTTTCAGTTAAATGCAACATAATTTCAAATAGTATAATATGCTTAAGTGATCTTTCATGGTTTTATCTTCTGTAAGAGAGTAGCAAGTGACAAAAGCCAAACAAAAATTACTAACATCAATTTACCTCAGTTCAACTGCCAAAACTCTCTCTCTCTCTCTGTGTGTGTGTGTGTGTGTGTGTGTGTGTGTGAGAGAGAGAGAGAGAGAGAGAGAGAGAGAGAGAGAGAGAGAGAGAGAGAGAGAGAGAGAGAGATCAGGAGAGGAAATGAATGGAAGTCCTCTTTACTTCAAGCAGGAAAAGTTGTGAGTAGAGCACTCCTCTTTGACAATGGAGATCATTTGTAAATAAAGAAGCCACCCTATGCTTGTTTCCAATTTGCACATGTCAGCTGTTCTGTGAAATAGAGACTGAAATTCCCAATCTTGGCCAAGAGTGAAAGCAGTGCCTCTGGAGGAAGGTTCTGAGAATCTTTCATGATTACAAACATCACTCCTTTATTATAAAGATTTAATTATTAGAAAAACATACAACACCGTGTGCTGGTGCCATGAGTACACAGCACTCCCTTTCCAAAATAATGTTTCCTTCCCTCCCTCCCTCCCTCCCTCCCTGTCTCTCTCTCTCTCTTGAAAGTATTTAATTCTGACTCATGATTTTTATCTCACCCTGTTCATTCAATTCCCAGATAAAACACATACACACGACCTTTATATTTACAATATAAATAATTTACCTTAATGAGCTGTGCAGACATCTGTCCTCTATACTATTAGAATCTACTGTCCTATCTATAACCTCAGTTATTACTTACTGTGTTTTATCTGGGCTGCACATCACTCCAAATGGCCAGCCCTCAGGGCCACCTCCTCACTCTCCTTCTTCTGTCACTAGTGGTTCTCCTCAGGCCCCAGCCCAGGAATCCAAATCCCACCCATGTCTCTTCTACCCAGCTAATGGCTGTCAGCATCTTCATTTACCAATTAGAAATAACTTGGGGACAAGGTCACAGTGTCACTTGCATCTACCTGCAGATGCTCTTGTCTCTGGGGAAACCAGGTCTTGTGGCTCAATATTAGCATTAGAATACAAGCAGTATTAGGCTAACATCTCTCTCTCTCTCTCTCTCTCTCTCTCTCTCTGTCTCTCTCTCTCTGTCTCTCTGTCTCTGTCTCTCTCTCTCTCTCTCTCTCTCTCTCTCTCTCTCTCTCTCTCTTTCTCTCTCTCTCTCTCTGTTGCACTTGCACAAGCACAAACACATGTCATAGCCACAGATGCACAGGCATCTGTAGCCATCCCTCCATCCCTCCTTAATCTTTCTACCACTAATTCTCTTAAGGAGATGAGTACTCTTAACTAAGTTCATTACTTGTTGAGATTTCAATTATAAGATGATGTAAGCATACTTACTATATGGATTCATTTCTGAGTTTGATCATGGTACAGTAATGTGATCTTAAAGCTTGGAGACTTTAGTCAAAAAAAAAAAACCCTTCAATTATGACTCTAAAAAGACTGGATAGACAAATAACTTTGACAGTACACAAAGATTTTTACATACTTCCTACAGACTAACATCATCACTTACAAGTTTCATATTTTTGCTCAGACATCCCTGCGGCTGTGATCACTGCAACGAACTAGTAGTAGTTAATCACAACAGAGCAGCGATGTTCATGTCCATTTAAGTTGTTTCTTTGTACATTTATATCACTTTTCTTGGTGATAAGAAATAGCTGGTTATTCTTTTACCTCTTCCAAAGCTCTATGGTGTGTGTATAAAGGGAATAATCCTCTAATTGTTACATGTTTGATGATTATATTTATGAAAATTAATCAGTATAAAAACTTCAATGGATACATCAATAAGTTTCACAAATTTCTAGAATATAGCTGACATTTTAAAAACAATATACCTCAAAAATGTCTGTTACTTTGAAGTAAGTCCTACAGATTACATCATAGGGATGAGACAAGGGACAATGTATAGGCAGAAGAACCAAAAACCTTTACACCAGGCAGAAAAATCTACTCAAAATATATCATAGATACAAACATAAGAGAATGCTACAAAATCCTTAGAAGAGAAATTTCACCATCTAGACTTCTATTATAAAGACAAGCAACCAAAAAAATGTGGAGAAACCTGACTGCATCACAGTTGAAAGCTTTTGTTCTTTGATATATATGCTCAAGAAAGTGCAAAGGTAATAGTAATAGTTTATAATATAGTTGTAATAGTTTATCATTCAGAATAATTCATTCAACAAAGACAAATATCCCAATTCAAATTGCGAAAAAAACTTTGGCTGACAAAAATGTTCAAAGTCATTAGCTACCACATGGATCAAATAATAAAAAAAATACCAAAACAGGCTACAACTTGATATTCACTGGGATGATGTGTTTGTCCCCACCCTTTCTTTTCTTATTGCTCTGACTTTTTTATTGCTCAGACCCTCAGTGATGACCAAGTGATGGCTCTGCCTTACTCAAGTCATCCAGTGTAGAACTTGCTCACAGACACTCCTAGAGATCTGGCTTTTCCTTAAGTATGTCAAGTTGACAATAAGTATGAATTGCCACAGATGCCTATAAAAAAAGATGAACAGTATTTATTTATGTAAAAAATACAAAGTATTGATACACACTAAAAACATGTGCAAACTTCCAATGATTGTATGAATGTAAATCAGGTGACGGTCATGCTGTAGATTCTACTTGGACAGAGTGTCCAGGAGAAGAAAAGCTGCATAAGGATAGAAAGCAGATTATTTCGAGCTCAACAGAGGTTATGAGGAGAATAGACCCACGATGGCTGATTGAACCAGGGTAATGAAAATCCCAGTTGTATTATATGCACTGTTAAAAGCTATGAAGTAAGTAGTATACTAAGTGTTAAGACTTTATATCTGTACTATGCACATACATTTGTATTTATCTTGTGTTTTGCCTTGTCTGCTTGTTCTTCACTCACACAAATTAATTAGTGAAGCAGGTATTTGATGAGAAGTCATCCTAAGCACTGCGTGCACACCACTGTTCAGCTGTTGTCAATGGCCTAAAAGATTCTGTAACAGCGGACAGGGTGAACTGAAATAGAAACTGGTGCTAAGGGAATGTGGTTTTTTTCTTCAGCAAACACCTGCTGCTGTGGAACTGTCCTGGGACCAGAGTAATGGTAAGAGTTGGGAAAATTCTTACAGGGGTGCTGGCAAAGGCCAGCATTGCTAGGAATGCTGAGGGCAAGCCTGCTGAAGGGGTGATTCTCTGGAGGGAATACACAAACAATGCAGAAAACACCTCTGTCCTGGGTATGCATCACCTAAATGGATGTGAGCAAAAAGTGTTGGGAGAAATAGGAAGAGCTGGGACTCTTTTCTTTATGCTATCTTCAAGGGAACTGAGAATTATCTCAGTGTCACTGCACATAGGGAGAAAAGTTAATCAGTAATAATTGACTGAATTGTGCCTATGTCCCACTGTTTTGTGGAAAGAAGGTAGGAGTGATTCACCAGGATATTTGACAAAAATTTTTAAGCAAAATGTTCAGGGAACTACATGGTCTCTATCTGCCCCTGATATTAAATGCAAGAACTGTATCTTTCTCTCGGATGATACTTTGGACTTGATCAAAGTTAATGCTGGAGAGATCTGAGCCTTTGAGGTAATGTTGGGATGGAACGAATGCAATTTTATGAGACGTGAGGTTTTGGGAGGAACATGGAACAGAAAGCTCAAGTGAATTTGTTCTTTCAAATGGTAATAATAAAACGTTATTCTCAGTGAGATATGGCCTTCAGGAGATGATTTGAGTCTGAAAACCTTAGCAAAAACACTTGATGAAAGACATCCACCTCCTTGGAACCATTTTTGTCTCTTCTAGAATATGAGGCATTTCAGATATCTTAGGAGTTGCCACTCTCATTACACTAGGGCCTTGAGGCCAGTACAATTAACACATGGAATTATATATGAAAAATGGCTGTCGCTGGACACCAAGCTTGCTAACATCTAGCTAAGTCTCCAGAATTTCAATGTATAAGCTTTTGTGCTTTATACATTATTCACCTCAAATATTTTGTTATAGTACAATGGATCCTATGAGACCTGTCACAAAGGTTTACTCTTTAAAACATCAGTAATTTACTGTTGAATAAAGGAAGTCAATAGCTTAGTGCCCTCTTTATTGCTCCATCATAAAGATTTCTGTTGTCATGGAATCTTTGCTTGATACTTTGGTGGAGATGGTTATTGACAAAAGTGTGTTGATTAAAAAAATATATAGATGAAATCAGTTTGTGACAAGCCAAGTGCTTCTCCACTATGACTTGTTCAGTTCACATTGACTTCTTTAAGGTTCACTTCCCCTCAGTCAGAATTGGTAGCTAAGACTGATACAGTGGGGTCTGTTTCCAGAAGCATTATTTAGAGTTCCTTAGAAGGTTTAAAGACCACACAACTTTAAAATCCCAAGATATGAATCACAAAAAAGATACTTTAGACACTGAATGGGGGGTTGGTTGGGTTTATTACATTTTCTTTGTGATTTTTCTCAAAGAAATTATATATCCTAGGGCCTTTACCTCTGTGGTCTCACTGTGTTGCATCTTGTCATGAAAACAACAGCAAAGGAGAAACAAAGAAAATATCAGGGCTGTGATTAGAATGTGAGATGTCTTTTATAGACCTAAGCATTTGAACATTTGGTTCCTAACTGGTAGTTACATTAAAGCCTTTCGGGGGAGTGTCATACTCAGCGGACCTTGAAGTTTTATAGGCTAGCCACATTTCTTTCTGTTTTCTAACTCATTTGCTGATAGGGCCATATATGTTGTTTGATTCCATGTTAATCAGAATATAAAGAAGCAGTCATTTATTACCTAAGCAAATCCTGATACGAAATAAGCTTTACAAGTCTCAAAGACTGTAATGTATAGTAAGTCTTGCTGGCATTCATTGCTAATATTAATTTCGGTGAGACAATAGAAAAACAAATTGTTTAGCTACAATTAACTGCTTACACTGTATTAAGCAATATGCTAAGTACTTCACATGGATTATTTTATTTAATCATCAGAATGAGCCTTTGAAGTACATGCTATTAAAGCTCCATTGTATGTGAGAAAAGAGCCTCAGAGAGAAGAGGTCTTTCAGCCAAGATTTAAGCAAACTCGTTGGCTCCCATTCTTGCTTTTCATAAATTATGCTATCATGTGCTAATCTTTATTCCTCTCTTTCTTCCTTTCTTTTTACCTTTCTTCCTTCCTTTCTGTTTCTTTTCTTTCTTTTTCCTTTTCTTTCTTTCTTTATTTCTTTCTTCCTTCCTTGCTTTCTTTCTTTTCTTCTTCCTTCCTTCCTTCTTTTCTTTTTTTCTTTCTTTCTTTCTTTTTTCTCTTGGCTTTTTGTGATATCATCAAATGGATCCATTTTTCTTCCACTCAGAACCTTTTGTGTCTTGTGTCTTATTTAATAAGACATTTTTTGATCCCAAGACTGTGCATGTATTCACATCTCTTCACTTCAAAGAACATAATTCTTATTTTGCACCAGGGTCAGAAATCCACCAAGAAATGTGTATGTATGTGCAGTATGTGATAATGATCTAATTAATTTCTACTCAAAAGTATGAATTGTCCCAATGAAATGTGCTATTCATTCATTTGCCAGGTTCATTTGAAATTCTGTTTTAATCTTAAGCTGAACAAAGCATTGTGTTTGTTTCTGGATTTGTTTTATTCTATTAACTCAGAATCTTGCTATCTATCCTATCTTAGTTATTATTTTCCAGTATAATGTGCTTCTGGATAGAAGAAATTCCCAGATTTTTGTTCTCCTTAAAAAGCTTATGCTCTTCTTACACACACATATGAGCAGATTTAGTTGGGGATTCAGCTCATTGAAAGCAAGAGATGAGCAAGTTTCCTGTTGGGTTTACCAGTAGGACCAGTTATTACTGCCTGCCCACCCTCCTCCTTTGCTTGCTTGCTATACCTAAAATTGTTTTCACTCTTCTGACCTATAAATGTGCAGTGATGTTCTACAAAATATTCATAAAGTCAGTGTGTTAAATTCATTATAAATTAAATTTTCTTTTGGACTTTTTTTTTAATTTAAATTCTGCTAGTGTTACAAACAATTACCTTTAATTTATTATTTTTAATGTAAAAAATTTGCAGGAATCTCCCTTTCTTTAAATTTTAGTTATTTTAGAGAGCACTTTATTAAAATTAGGCCAAAAGTTAAAATGGATAATGTGTTATTCAAAATCACTTTTTTCTAGACATTAATTTAACTGTGTGCCTTACTTAAGCCCAAGATAACTTAAAAATAGCCTTTTTTTTCTTAGATGATATCCTTAAAAGCTTGTTGTTTATTACCTTCAAGCTAGACAAATTCAATATGATAGGTAGTTATAAAAGAAAAATAAGGTATATGTGTTATTTAATAAGGTCTAAATATTGTGCACAAAAATTGCCATCCACTTGTAAAGAGAACAGATAGATGATGTTTAAACATAATTCTGGTCCAGTGTAGAAATGTAAGCAAACAAACCAAAAACAATTTGAATTCTATTTTTTTAAAGTGAGCTTTAGAAATTGTAGTAGTTTTATGGAGATGAATAAGTCTGCATAGAAAAACACATACTATTTTATAGTCTATATTTATGCAGTCCCTCTGTATCTTAAAGCTTTAACATATGTAATGTCCATATTTATAGCTAATCACACAATCATCAAATGTATTAGCAGGCGTTGAGGACCTGTGCAAAACATTTAAAAAGTAATTTGGAAGTCATCCAAGACTAGTCAGCTCATTAACAAATCCAGAACGTTTCTATGGGCCTCATTGTAATTGCTTGGTAACCCAGTTTCCTGGGAATGAGTCAGCTCTTTCTACAGGTATGATTCAGCTTAATATATAAAATACCACCAGAGCATGAATACAAGCAAATGGAGCATATCCCATACTCTTCCTTTGTATTTGTAGATTTTTCTGGGTGTCGTCATTTTGTGATGTGTTCATTCATAAATAGATGATCAAACAGCCCCATGGTTACTCATTTTAAAGTACGAACCCCAAAGTTTCCAAATAATGAATTAATATTCAAATCTCTTTCATGGTATTAATTGCAATAGTAGCTGTTGGCTTAAAATGCATTTGTGTAACTTTTTCTTCTTTTTCTTTTTCTTTTTTCTTTTCTTTCTTTCTTTTTTTTTTTTTTTTGTATGAAACAATTACTTCCCTTTGGAAAAGATAGTCAAGATAGTCAATAATAGAATAGCAGTAATATTTTTTGTCACGTGTCATTTGTATCTTAGCACAAAGCATGACCTCAAATGAGTCACAATACAAGATAGATGTATAAAATACATCTGTAACACGTGTAGTTTTGGGATAGCCTCTAGAAAAGAATGCAGTGATCTCTGGCTCCTGCTGTTGCTGTAAAGTCAGGTCAGCATTTAAAGATCAGTATTTTATTTAGTTCTTTGAGCTCCTGAACTCACAAGCAAAGTCAAGTTTAGAAGCAGATAAAAATGGTGTTATCAAAAATTCTCATGCAAGAACTAGATGTCTGAGCAGTGAAAAGCACTAGCTGCTCTTCTAGAGGACCCAGGTTCAATTCTGAACACCCATAGGGTGACTCACAACAATCTAATCTATAAATTTGTTCTCAGAGATTTGACCCCTTCTTCTGGCCTCAAAGGGCACTGCAGGTACTTGCACACCTATAATTGCAGGCAAAGCAGCCATACATATAAAAAATGTAAAGGTTAAAATATTTGAGAGAATTCTCATGTAAAAACAGTATTTTGGGAAAATGCTAAGTGAATAGCAAAATGTAATATTAGGATCATTTATTTCGAGCATTTATAGGATATGCTTTTTATTTTAAAACTATGCATTTCATTAGAGTGTTTGGTTAGAATTTAGTTAAAACACACATTTCTTTTAAGCTGGTTTTACATCCACGGCATTCACCGGTAGTCATCATCTGGGGAAACCACCACCTACATTTGCTTTTAATACTGAGGCAGCCCTGGGATGTGCTGCATTGTGGGGTGTGGGTAGGTGTATCAGGATAGTGTTCAGTCAGCAATGAAAGAAAAAAAAACCTTTAGAATTCATGTATGAATTTGCTTCTCTATTGATCAAAGTAATTGGATGATTTCCAAATCTTCACTTTACTGAGAATTTTATTGACATAACCTTTGGCCAAGTAACATATAGATTTCAAAATGACTTTTCCTATAGACAGAAAATCAATTTGGTTATTTTAGTAAGTCTAGCAGAGCAAAATATTTGGCTGAGAAAGTGTGTTGTCATTAATGTGGGTGAGGGGCAGGGAAGTGGGTGGTAACATTGAGGAAGCAGAGCTTTGATGCTGTTATCCTTGGAGAAGCCTGAAAGCCCAAGAATCAACTTGTAAATTTTGAGTTCATACAGGAATTTTTTATGATAGAAATAGATCCATTTGAAACCATTGTTCATGTTTATATAATTCTATTATCTGTAGGATAAGATGGTCTTAATTCAATGAAGTATTTTCTCAATAGACCTTTTCAAACTTGGTATACATCTGTAATCCCAGCACTAGGAGATCTAGTTTCTATTCCTTTTTCGTATATAGGAGTGTTTTGCCTGTATGTATATGTGTATGTATGTGAACCTCCTATTTGAAGAACTCAAAAGAGTGTGTTGAAAACTGGAGTTATGGACAGCTATAAACTTCCATGTAGTACTTCAATCAAAACTGCAAGAATAAGAAACTATCTCAAATTTGAGCTATTTCTCCACCCTTAATCCCAGTCCTTGAAAAATGGAAGCAGAGAAATATGAAGGTCAAGGATATTCTTGACTTTTTTGTGAGCTTAATAATAGCCTGTTTGATGTAAGGTACAACTTTTTAAGGACTAAATTGACATTAGAAGACTATACTGAATCTACAAATCTGTGCTGACACCTTGAAGATGTCAATGTCCAGGTGGTAATTTCAAACCAGGATTCCTGGGCTGAAACCTTAGCTTTACCTCTGCATTCTTTATTATCTTTCACATGCCTCAGTTTATTCTATTTTAATATTAGGAAAATAAAGATGTTTCTCTTGCACAGATATTGAGAGAAAAAATAAGTTAACACAGAGGAAAGTAATTAGCACAGACATGAGCACTTGGAGAAAGAAGTGGTCAAGAGCTTTTAGTGATCATTGTTATCATCATAAAATATCTGTCCTAGCCTCCATTTACCTAATGATAAATTATCATAACATCCTACAAGCTACCTTCTAGGAAAATTTTCAATTGAAAACATTCATCATATCCAAGTCATTCCTTCACAATGTTAGAACACTGTTGTTAGAACGAACGAGCTGATTTGATCATGCATGAAGTGCACATATGTAAACATTTTCATGTGAGGGCGGAGGGAAATGCAAGCACACAAACAAACCAACAGACTTTTCAATTAAACTTAGATCATTCCTGCCTTGAAATTATAGTGTGCACAGATGATATCCATTAAGTAAGAACTGAACCACAGGCTTAATGGTAATTCAACTCTTTAAAGCCTTTCTAGAATGATTTAATGAAGTATATGCATTCCCTTGGAAGATGTGATACAGCTACACTCAATTGGAATAAAAACTGTATATTACACAATCAGCAATTTGCATCGAATTTGTGAAGACGTGCTTCCGAGGTTAATTTGTACATACATACCTGGAGTCCATTATCCACACAGTTAGGTCACTGTGACTATTTATTTTAAAGCTTGGCTGATTAACGGCTATAACACTATGGCCAAATTGATGCTTTTCAACCTCATGTCTCCTAAAAATATTAAGCATCTTTGTTAGGAGGCCTGGTCATTCATCTCATCATGCAATTATTTTTTAAATGACCTATGTAAAATATAATATAGACTATTTTCTATCCTGTGGTGTTATTTTATGTAATTAAGTCATCATGCCTTCAGTTCTCAACAGAGAAATGAAAGCATACCCATACTGTAACAGATAGCCAAACTGTCTCAAATGTGTCTGCAAGTGGGGACAGACACATTAATATGTGTACATTTTTATTAGAGCAAAAGTGAATTCAACATACAATCTCTTGAGTTCAATTATGAAGCCCATATGCTTGAGTGAATGCATGGCAAAAAAATGTGCAGGCTTCATACCACATTAGAAGCACTACAGATCTTTGCTTTGATTCAGAAACCACTCAGATTGCTAATGTGGCGTACACAGCTAAGAAGGCTAATATCATTGCTGTGTGGAATAATATAAATGGGTGAGTGGAAACATCTGTACTTTTTATGCTTTAAAACCATGGCCTTTAAATCCAAGGGCACATGCATGTAGAGGATAAAGCTTTTAATAACAAGGCATGCTTATATCAGAGTGTCTCCTGGATAATGCTAATAAAGAAAAAAATTCATTTATAGCAACTTGGAATTTAAATAGCTGCAGCTCACCTGTGAGGCTTCATGTAAACTCACTTGTGCAGTTATGGTGAACAGTTCCTGAGAAAACCAACTCTAGTTGGTTTGGGTTGTTAGCAATATGAGACCAGACTCATATATAGAGATGCAACAAAGTTCTCATCTTTAGAGTTGGGAACTTAGGAGACTTGGTGATGAATCAAGACGTATCAAGATGAAAATACATTTTGATTGTAGACCCGTGGCAGGTGCAGAACTCGTACCAAGTGAATAATTCATGCTTAAAGATGTGAAACCAGCAGCACTGCTATTTATAGACTCCTTCAAAGAACACAAAACTTCAGCTTCACAGTGCTGTTAAAGGAAGCTAATATCACAGAACAAGCAAGTAGCATTTGAAGCTTGTCAAGTTCAAGTTCCTGCTCAATTAACTTGACTTTGGAACCTGAACCAGTAAAAATTCTCATTTGCTCCTGCCAAAAGTAGACTCATTACTTAGTAGAAACTTTGAGCCTTGGTGATAGATGCAAATTATTGTAAACTAATTAACATGTTTTTTTTCTTTTTTTAAAATATGGCAAGTATTGTTCTATATGATTTCTGTGCCTATTCAGGATGTTGGTGAGTAGCATCTCAGGGGCACCATGATCCCCACAGCCTATTGTTCAGCATTTTGTTTCAACCCTTAGCTTTCTGTATGTGCAGAATGGGTAGTTTTCTTTTAATTAACTAAAGACAAAAATACTCATGAGCTAAAAATAAGTATGTATACATGACTACATAAGTCATAGAATCACCTGAAGGAGGAAATCTCATCCGAGGAGTTGCTTCCATTAGATTAGCCTGGATGTATACCTGCAGGACTTTGTTGTTGTTAATGGTTGATATGAGAGGGACTAGCTCATTGCAGCTGTGCAATGCCTGGGCAGGTGGTCCTAGGACATATAAGAAGCAGACTGAGCAAACCATGGAAGACAAGCCAGTAAGTGCCATTATCCCATGGTCTTTGCTCCAGTTTCAATCTCTGAGTCCCCGCCTTGTCTTCTCTCAATGATAGACTGTCACCTTAAAGATGAAATAAACCCTTTCTTATGTTAGTTGGTTTGGGTCTTATTTTTTTTTACCACAGCATCAGAAAGCACAGTAGGGCATAGCTCATCTAAGAACACTACTTTTAAATCTGATCGCTTCTAAAGTCACCTCTGCCTCCCAAATAATAGAGAGAAAATGTTGTAAGATGTCACTGCAATAACATAAAAGCAGATTATGGACCATTAGAATGGGTGAGATAAAACTATTGCAGATAGCGGCAAGGATTTTTTTTACCTGAGGTGTGGCATGATTAGAAAGCACGGGAAGAGAACAGACAATGAGAAATTCTGTGGCATAGCAGGTATCTGTGATGCTCCAGAACTAGTTGGCAAAAGGAGTTGGCATGCAGACTGGAAGGCAGAAGGGGGACGGGAATGAAAGGCCGATGGGCTTTTTCACTTTTAATAGAGGCTACTTTGCATGGTGAGGAGATTCTCTGGGAGAAAGAACCAAGGCTGGCAATTTGGGCTGCATAAGGGTAACTGTGTGTGGCAACATCCTCCAGAATTATTCCTGATCACCTTCTTGGTATTCCCATCCTAAACCACACGGCAGAAATAATGGTGGAGTTCTATTAAAACCGAAAGTGGGGGGGGGGGAAGGGAGAGAGGGAGGAAGGGAGAGAGGGAGAAAGGGAGAGCAAGAGAGAGAAAAAGAAGCTGTATTAGTCAGGGTTTTCTAGAGTCACAGAACTTATGGGTAGTCTTTATATAGTAAGGGAATTTGTTGGTGATTTACAGTCCATAGTCCTACTCCCCAACAATGGTCAGCAGCAGCTGTGAATGGAAGTCCAAGGATCTAGCAGTTGCTCAGTCCCAAAAGGCAAGCAGGTGAAGAGGGAGAGCCTTCCTTCTTTCAATGTCCTTATGTAGGTCTTCAACAGAAGATGTGTCCCAGATTAAAGGTGTGTACCACCACACCTGGATCTGGCACTTGCTTTATCCCAAATGACCTGGAACTCAGAGATCTCTTTGCCTTAGAGTAGTGGGATTCATAGCCACTATGCCTCAAGATCTCCATGTCACAATCCAGGTAAAAAACTTGTATCTCCCAGCCTCCAGATCAGGATCACAGGTGAACCTTCCAATTCTGGATTGTGGTTCATTCCAGATATAGTTAAGTTGACAACCATGAATAGCCACTACAGAAGCTATGATGGACCTCAGCTGCCATTTTTCTTTGTCTCTCTGTCTATTTCTGTATCCCTGCATGCTCCCAACCACCACCATGTTGGTGTTTTGTCTCACCCACTACTTGGAGCCCTGGGCAAATTTGTTCAAGTTTGGAAAACCTATTAGCTCAATGAGAGGTTTTCTTGGCCATCATTTGAGACTAAATTTGGGGCTATGCCAAAAGTGAAATTGGAAGTAGCCGTGAATGTACTTAAAATGCCTTTGGATGGATACATAACTATTAAATATAGAATGGGGAAGAGATGATTCTCATTCTCACTGGAGACACAGCAGAACTGTCATATCTAGTCCTCTTATTATAACATGTAAACCACAGAAGAGAGCAACAGTAATACGAACAATAAAACTCTGTATACCACTTACTTAATGGGGAAACAGACACAACTGAAACTCCTTGCCCATGAGCACAATCACATCTTTCCCTTTCAGAGGAATCGCCATTTCTGCAGTCTTGTTTATTATCTTCCAACAGTTGGTACAAGTCTTTGAATTGTGTAGCCATAAAAAAAATTCTCTTCTTTCCCATATTCTTTTTTTGGAGGGGGTGCAGCAAACCTTATTAAGGTATTAAAGAGAGTAGGGAGGGCTCCCTAGGCCCCTCATGTTATTATGGGGGTCTAGAATGGAAATTGTAAGGAAGATGCTCAGTGCTGGCTGCTGAATTGGGACAGAGACTCCTCAGCATTTGAGGGCCTCTCTCTTGCTCTCAGTGTCCTTGATGGGGAGGTTGGTCCAGGTTTTCTTACTCCTTGGGGGCCATGTAGGCCATAAACTCCACCACCCTGTTGTTGTAGCTGTAGTCACTGTCATACCAAGAAGTAAGCTTTACAAAATTGTCTTCGAGAATAATGCTAGCCTCAGCATCAAAGGTGGAAGAGTGGAAGTTGCTGTTGGAGTCTCAGGAGACAACCTGGTCCTCAGTGTAGCCCAAGATAGCCTTTAGTGGGCCCTCAAATGCCTGCTTTACCACGTTCTTGATGTTGATGTCCTCATACTTGGGCAGCATGTCAGATCCACAACAGATACATTATGGGTAGGAACATGAAAGGCCATGCCAGTGAGCTTCCCATTCAGTTCTGGGTTGACCTTGCCCACAGCCTTGTCATCTCCAATATATGCAGGGATGATGTTCTGGCCTGCTCCATGGTCATCATGCCACAACTTTCCAGAGTGGCATTCTCTGAGTCTTCTGAGTAGCAGTGATGGCATGGACTGTGGTCATGAGCCCTTCCATAAAGCCGTAGTTGTCATGGATGTTCTTGGCCAGGGAAGTGTACCGCCTGGTTTTGTGTCAACTTGACACAAGCTGGAGTTATCACAGAGTAAGGAGTCTTAGTTGAGGAAATGTCTCCATGAGATCCAGCTATAAGGCATTTTATCAACTAGGGATCAAGAGGGGAGGGCCCAGCCCATTTTGGCTGGTGGTCCTGGATTCTATAAGAAAGCAAGCTGAACAAGTCAGGGGAAGCAAACCAGTAAGTAACATTCCTCCATGGTCTCTGCATCAGCTTCTGCTCCCTGACCTGCTTGAGTTCCAGTCCTGACTTCCTTTGGTGATGAATAACAATGTAGAAGTGTAAGCTGAATAAACCCTTTCCTCCTGAACTTGCTTTTTTGTCATGATGTTTTGTGTAGGAATAGAAATCCTGACTAAGACAAGGGGCTAAGCAGTTGGTGGTGTAGGATGCATTGCTGACGATCTTGAATGAGTTGTCATATTTCTTGTGGATCACACCCATAACAAACATGGGGACATCAGCCAAAGGGGTGGAGATGATGACCCTTTTGGCTTCAGTCTTTAGTACCAGCATTGCCCCATTTGATGTTAGTGGGATCTCACTCCTGGGAGATGGTGATAGACTTCCTGTTGATGACAAGCTTCCCATTCTCACCCTTGACTGTGCCAGTGAATTTGCCATGGGTAGAGTCATAGTGCAACATGTAGACCATGTAGTTGAGGTCAATGAAGGGGTCCTTAATGGTAAGAATCTCCAATTTGCCAGATATAGAGCAGAAGGCAGCCCTGGTAACCAGGTGCCCAATATGGCCAAATCTGTTTGACCTTCACTATTTTGTCTATGGGAAGAGGCTGGTATTGCATGAGAAGATGCAGCTGTCTCTGGAACTGGGTGGAGCCTCTTTACCACGTTCTTAGGCAATACAAATAAGTTCCCATGTAGCTCTGCAGCTTGTTTTCATTGCTCTTGTTGCTACCTATGGAAATTCCTTCTGGTTATTTTAGGTGCTGTGGTCCACACATTGTCTGATGGACAACATTCTTCTATTGTTGTCATTGACAGTACATGATGCTCGGCTGCTTCTGCTGCTGCTTCTGCTGCTGCTGCTGCTGCTGCTGCTGCTGATGATGATGATGATGATGATGATGATGATGATGATGAAGATGATGATTTTCACTACCTTCAGTTTTCCCTATTACCAGAGTGCCATGTTAAATAGTGAAAAGATCTATGCATTTTGTATGTCTATCTAATGATAATACTCCTGAAACATAGGTATGGATGTTCAACTTCCTGACACACTGACATAGCTGTACATCACCACTGGTAAAAGTCCTTTCTGCGGGATATCCTCTCATGCTGGTACATCTACTTTTGAAATATGGTGATTCTTGGATGAGATTTCCTTATTTTAATCAGGAGTTCCATGGCACTATGTAATTTATATAAGTAAAGCCCTCTGAAAAACTGAGCTCAACAGACCCTTCTTAGCTGGTTGGATCTCAGTAGGGTGCATTGAGACTCTTGGTGAATGGCTATATGGTTCCTATCAGATACATATTTTCTTCTCAGGTAAGAAAGGGGGTATCTAGAGTATGTAAGGAAGCTAATTTGGTTTTAATGGTAGGTAAATGCTTGGGAGAACCAGTAAAGTCCCATGGGAATGTAATTGTTCTATGACCACATATGAAAAAAAATTGGGCTTGTAGCCTACAAAATACACAGTGACTCAAGATGAGGGCAGAGAAAGAAAATAGCAAGAGTTGCTTGTGTTTTCAATGCTTCCATTATACTTGAAATATGTCCTTCACCTGCTACTTTAACAGTCAGGGGTCTGCAATGCATTTTCTTTGAGGCCAATGGCTTGCTGACAATGATTCTAGAACTATGAATAAGAACCTTCACCACTGTTTCAGCATATGGGAAATCAGTCATAGAATCTACACATTTTTTATTGAGATTCTTCAAGAATGAGGCAATTGTACCTCTCTACTTACTCATCCAGGCTTCTAGGGCTAGTACACATAAGACTTTTTATGTGCCTAGGGCTATTATACATTAACAAAAGATAACACTGTATGGCTTTAATTTTATACCAGTGACTGCATATACAACCTTTTGTTTGTTTTGAAGAACCTTGTACTGATGTCCATGATGACTGCACATTTACATTCTTACCCCTAAATCATTATCTGCCTCTGTTTTCTTGACAGAAGCATTCCAACTAGAGTGAAATGGAATTTCCAAGGATATTATATATATTTTAAAAGTATTTATTGGCCATTCATATTATTTTCTTTTGAGAATGATCTGATTGGTTTATCAGCTTATTTATTGGGGTATGACCTTGCTTAGTATTTAACTTTTTGCAGTATTTTTTTATACATCCTGGATATTAATTTCTTGTCTGATGCATAACTGGAAAAGACTGTTTACCCCTTCCTAGGATGTCTGTTCACTCTGATGACTCTGCTAGGAAGAATCTTCTGCCTTTCGTGTAATTCTATATGTCTGTTTTCATAATTTTTCTGAGCAATGGGAATCCTATTTAGAAAACCATTGTGTATAATATATCTTGAATTTCAAAGTTTTGGTTTTTGCATTAACATCTTCCACCCATTCTGAGTGGGTTGTTTTGTGTGATGAGTTTTATTTATTTATTTATTTGTTTACAAATTGCAGTTCAATTTCCCCAGTATTATTTGATTAAGATTTTTTTATAAACACAGTTTTCCCAAAATCTAGGTGTCTGTACTTGTATGAGTTTGTGTGAGTTTATTACTGTGTCTTCCATTTTATTCTGATGGTTTATATACCTGCTTTGAGCTAGTACTATGCAATTTTTGTTTTAGGGGCCCTGTAATATAGTTTGAGATTAAGTACTGTGAAATCTCCAGTATTGTTCTTGGTATAAGAATTACTTTGAATGTACAGGACCTTTTTATATTAAATTTAGGATAATTTTACATAGTTATATAAAGAATATAATTTGAATTTCCATTGTATTACATTGAATATGTTGCTTTTGGTAATATAAATACTCTAAAATATTATGTCTTTTTTTGAGCATGGTAGACCTTTCTATCTCCTAATACCTTTTTCTAATTCTTTGAATGTCTTGAAGATTTCATTTTAGAAGAGTTTCACCTTTTCAATCAAGTTTGTTCCTAGCTACTTTACCTCCTTTAAAGATATTGTGAAAAGAAATTTTCCCCTACTTATTTCTTAGCAACTTTATTATTTATATATATATAAGCTATTGATTTGGGCACCTGGGAAGAAAATGTGGCTAGTAAAGGGCTTATTATGCCAACTCAAGGATTTGAGTTTGATTTTAAGAACCCATGGGGGGGGGGGATCCAGATATTATTGCTGAGAAGATAACTCAGTGTCTACAAGAGTTTGAGTGCCTGAGTTTGACCTACATTTGTAATCTCAGTGATCAGAAGGAGGCTAGACTGGCATGTGTGGTGTCAAACAACAGTGGGACTCTGTCCTAAATAAGGAAAAGAGAATGTGAAGTTAGGCTGTCCTCTCACCTTCATACATAAACTGCTCAATGTATGTGTTCATATTCACTTTTCTCTGTGTCTTTGTCTCTGTCTCTCCAGCTCTGTCTGTCTCTGTCTGTCTGTCTGTCTGTCTCTCTTTCTCTTTCTCTCTCCCCTCCCCCTACATGCAAAAATTCATACACACACTCACACACATGCACACAAACCCAGATGAACAAAACCAATAGGATCAACAAAAAGTTGGGTGCAATGTCTTGAGGTTTTAATCCCAGTGCTGGATAAACTGGGACTGGCAAATTCTTGGGGCTCACTGGTCAGCCGGACTATCCTAATCAGAAACTTATGGGGCAGTCAGAGACTTCTATTACAAAAAGTAATAGTAGACAGCACGTGAGGAACAGCATATAAAACTGACCTTCATCCTCGGTATGCACATGCATACATTATACCTCCCACATTTTGAACATATGCACACACTACTGACTTTTATACATTAATTCTTATACCCTTTTAAAATGATTTTATGCTACTCAGAAAAGTACTAAAATAAAAGCCATTTTATTTGCTAAGAAATATTAATTACAAATATGCGAGATGATGGGTAGAAATGAGAATTCCATATTTTTTATATAACCTACAATGCTGAAGCCCCGGAATTTTAATTTGGCAATGTTCCTGCAGCCCAGCTCTCCACTGGCAAGGTAATATGGTTTGCTAAGTTTGGGAAACAGCATATCTTATTGTAAGTTTATTGTTTACATTTGAACCTCAGAATATTGGCATCTGAGGGAAGTGTAAACTTTCTTCTCTTTGACATATCCTCTCTTCTTTCTTGAAGGGTTCAAACCCTTTCTTTAGAAGTGATTCTAGGAGAAAGTTAATGCTGCAAAATTACATATAACAATAAAACATATTTACCTTCTTTTGGTCTCTGCATGTGTCACTGACGTTGAAAGTTCATGACACTGTTTGTATTACAACAAATGGATGTCACTTTTTAATATGCTTTCCAGACTTTTATACAATGGTGCACTTTAAAAATGCAGCAATTGCTGTCACTTGTGCAGTGTCAGGACAAACTTGTGGCATTGTTAAAGCTCACCAAAAAAGGCGGAATTAACCATCTTGACTACTGAGAAATACAGAGAAAGAGAAAGATCTTTCCATGTGGTGACAGTTCAAAGGAACACAGAGACAGATGGATAGAGTTTTATCACCAGAAAGACATTCCCACCATACAGGCAGGAAACTTGAAGAAGAGACCAGGAGCCAGCTGCCACCAGCAAGCCTCATCCCCCCCCCCCCATAGTTAATCCCTGAGAATAATAATATTGAACAAACTGGCAGCAGCGTTATAGTCCTTCCCCAGGATCTCTGTGTTGGGGAATTAGCTCTATGAATTGTCTCTGGTGCACTGGAGGGAGGAGGGGTATTCTTCAGTAGGGGCAACCCCAGTAATGAAAGCCATTATTACATCTTTATTGCTGCTGTGTACTTAATGAGAGGAAAGCAACAGCTACCCCTGAAAGAGTTAACACAGCATCTCTTCTTACACCTAATTAACAGCAGGAAAGCTTTAGGCAAAGGGGAAAATGGGACTCTTGGGACGAGGTAATCTTCTTACTGACTCCATGTAAACCTGAAGAATACCTGTTAGCCAGACAGAAGAAAGCAGCAGACAGGTTTTACTGTCTACTCGCAGGTCGTTCTGTGGCAAAATAGAAGTGAAGGTAAAAGAGATTGTGACAGTTAAGCTTCATCTTTTGTATAAGGTTAAATTCATAGTCTCTGAAAAAAATGTAACCAGAATGTCTTTCTTGCATTTACTACAAGTTTGCTATTTTAAACTGAAAAAGAAAGATGTATTTTTTTTAACTTAAACTCTTATTAATGAGTGGTGAAGACTTGAAATTCAGTAATAGAAACATGGCTTGAGGGATCTAAGGTAGGGATGCCATATAAGCATGTTGTCAATTTCTATCCTTGTTTACTTGTTAACAAAGGCAGGAGTTAGTTAGATTTATTCAGTTATGGGAAGAGCTATCATGCTGAAAGGGGGTCTAAGCTGTTACACATGACTCCAAAGAGCTCAGTTAAAGTTCATAGATCGACATACCATTCTGCAGAATGCAAATGTACTGTTTTCCATGAGGAAGGGAGCTTCTTTGTTCTCTGCTCTAAAGCAAGGACTCCAATCTATAGGTGAGGGGTCCTAAGGAAAAAAACAAAATTTTCACTTGGTAAGATTTTGAATTCTATCCATATTTTGATGTTTTGCTTTGCAGTGGACCTTTCAAAAATTTTGCAATCTTCTCTAAAACTTCAGAACGTAAGTTAACACATAACAAAACTGAACTAGTTGTTGAGTGAGGGTGTTCCCTGTATGGGAGGAAGTATCGTGTTTGACATGCTTCTGCTCCCACATCTTAGGGGTTACAAAATATCTCTCAGAACAAAGTGAACATTTATACTAGGATATGACTCTCTGATTGAGAATAACGATTTCAAAGATGTTGCAAGGGTTATTTAGTGAAAACCAAAAGATATACAGACACACATACACACACACCACCACCAACACCAAAACAAAAACCCAATACTTTTAACATGTGCTTCGTAAAATTTGAGACTTTGACCTCTACAGAAAAGAGCTATCAATGTCAACTAAGGATATCTATCTATCTATCTATCTATCTATCTATCTATCTATCTATCTATCTATCTATCTTTATAAATATCTCTTTATAAAGAGAGAGAGTGAGAGAGTGAGAGAGAGAGAGAGAGAGAGAGAGAGAGAGAGAGAGAGAGAGAGAGAGAGAGAGAAAGATCTCCAAATATATCCAGTCATGTGGAGATTCTCTCAAGGTGCAGTCACTGTGGGAGCCAGCTGGTAAGACAGGAGCTAGTAATTTTTGCCTTCTGCTATTCATCCCCTAAAATACATCCCTCCCCAGTAGCAGTAATGCTTCTCAGAATGAGATCATGAGTTGGATTCCAGTTTAGTCTGCCCTGTCATTTTGTCTGGAGGACAGCAGACCAGTACTTTATACCAGGACACACAAACAGTTATATGGAGAAGCTCCAGTAACAAGAAGCTGAAGTGCCCCTCTCCTATAGCCATGTCAGAATGATGCAGAAGTGAGTCTAACCTAGACTAGACTTTAAAAGGTTATAATTGGTCAGCCAAAATCTGGTGAACTTCATGAGAGATGCCTTCTTCCCAGCCAGAAAAATCCAACAAAACTGCTTCAAATCATTTAACCCAAAAAAGATATGAGACAAGACTTACAACTAATTTATTCAACTTTAAATATTTTTGATTGACATGTTAAAAACTGTACATATCATGGGGTGCAATGTGTTGTTTTGATACACGTGTGTTTGTAATGATCAAATGAGGATTGTTATCATATCAACTACCTTAATCATTTGTCAGTTTTGACACTAGGATTTGTTATACTAAAGTGCAAACCAAAACAATAAGTAATAACAAATGAATAAATAATAGCAATTAGCTAATGATGAATGTGGATCCATTTCTTAGAGGCTCTCTCCTGTAGACAGATGCTATTAGTGACTAAGGAGACGGCACCAAACACCGGCAGTGCTGTGAAAACATGTGGCTGCTTCTGTCTAAGTAACTCTCATGCCCTTAGCTGCTCTCCGATTACATAGATTGTACCACATTTCATGGTTTCATGAACAAATTAACAAGATGTGTCTTTTCTGAGGTCAATATTAATGAGGTTGAGTTGAGACATTTATTAGAAGCTTGATTGCAAATTTCAATTTTTTTCACTTCAAAAGAGTATATGCTTTTTTGAGAGAAGAAGTAGAGAATTATGCTAAATAATTAATTCCTATGAAATATAATTAACAGTTGTATTATATTGGGAAAGGCATTTTTAAGGTGACCTGATTTAAACCCAAAGCCATGCAGGAATATGCATTTTTCTCCTGCCTGAAGTGGCCTGGTTTCTTTTCCAGGCAAAATTACTTTGTCCTTCAAGATCCAGTGTTTGTAGCATTATCTGCAGGGAGGTTGGGGGGATGCTTCCAGATGGCTTGGTGCCATACTATATTTAGAAAATTAGCATATATATTTTCTTTTTAAAATTATCTTTATTATACTTACAACTCATAGTTATTGTAGGAGAGAGAAATATTGTGTCACCAGACAATGGCTTTTGAAATCTTGCTTTCTATTACTAAAATACTTAAATGACTATCCAATGGACATCCCTGTACCAATAAGTCTGAACACAGAAGATATAGTTTCTTTGACAAAATTCTGGTTGGAGGGGCATTCTGCTAAAAGAACATAACAATTGACAATTTGAAGCTCAGAGTTCACCTGAATTTAGAGACTCATTTTCAGCTCCTTTATTACATTGATGAAAGACTTGATCATTTCCAGCCCATTAGGATGTTATTTAGTTGTAATAAACACAAAAGACTGAAGTTTATAGAAAGATGCAAATGCATCTTGGTCTGCTCTAATCAAATAGTCAGGCCTACAGCAAAGACCAGATTTGGCAATTCATCTTCCAGTGGCTTTCTCACATCACAGTGAAGCTCAAGTGCTTCACAGGTATCAGATCTCAAATGACCCTGTCAATGCTTCTCGCATTTGCCTTGGACAGGGCTTGCTTCTGTTAGCCAGAGCATCCTTGGGCATTGAATCATGAGGTGGAGAGTTGGAAAGGAAGTCATCATGGCTGATTTGTCTGCACAAGGTAAAAAGTGAGCACACAAGGTAAACAGTAGGAGGTGGCTATGTGCTTTTCTCACAAGTACTAGATGCAAGGCTTGGCAGATGGGAACGCTGATATTTACACTGATACTAAGATTCTGCTATGTTTCAATTTGCTCTAACATCCTGAACTTTGAAATAAGACAACTATCAATCAGGGCTATTACAAACTACAGCTTACAGTCCCTGCCCCCCCCCCCCCAATGATTTTTTTTCTTTTTTTCTAACTAAAACATGTGGAATTGAAAAGCATTTCCATTTGGTGTATTGAACCACATGTAGAATAATATTAAACATTTTTAGATAGGGAAAAAAAACTCCTTAAAATACGTATTTCTTATTTTAAAACCAATTTGGCAGAGCAAAGGAACTGAATAATTTCTACATTCCTTTTCTACGAAAGCAAAAAATCATCATGCGTAAATGGGCTTTTCGTTTTGAAGAGTGAGGATTCCAGCTTATCATGAGTGATAACTTGCCTCAATATGTCAAGTTTCCAGGGATAGGGGGTGGAAGAGAGTTCTATCTGTATTGTCATGGGTTTAAATGGATGTGGACCTAATTTTCATTTAAACTGGGTTTAACATACCTAATAGTACACAGGAATAAGAGGCAGTTGTTAGGTAGAAAGTAGCAGTCACTAAACAAATTGGAAATCATGTAATTATAAACAATTGTGGGTCTAAAGTATGTATATACCTGTATGACTTACTCAGTGGTTGTATTGTCATCTGGGACAAAAGCAATGGATGCTGAAGGAAGCACATCTAGTCTATATTATCGATACAGAATTCATAACGCCAAGCAACGATAGATTTGATGTGGAAATGAAGAACCTTATAACCTCAGCTGCTGAGGTCCTTACCCTAAGTCTTAATGGCCAAATCTAGATCTCTCTTTGATTCACGGTTGCAAATGCTCAGCTAGAACTCTATACAACGCCTATCCTGAAACTTGTGTTTGGAAAGGAAGGGTGATAATCAGGCTGTCCGAAACTCGACACATCACAGATAACACTCACAGGTTAAAAGTGGCCCCAAATGAGGAATGAATTGAGGCCAGAAGCAACAGTTTCTTGTTACCCTACACTTGACCTGAACTCAGCAGTAGCCACATCAGTGTATAGGGATCTCATGAGGGCAGGAAGACCACAGCCCTTGGTCTGTACCCAGGAGACCCTCTGAGGTCACTTTATTTCTGTCTTCAAGATCTGTAGACAAGCACATGATGGAACTATTTAACTGCAGGATGGGGAGAGACTTTGAAAGCAATTGTTTACGGAAATAAAAAAGATGGAGTTCTTTGAGACCATCAGACTTTCACCAGTGTCTGAGCATGTACTATGTAGAAGATAATTACGCATTACACACAGCATGAGAACACTAAGTAAACAGAATATTTCTGTAAATTGTCTCTTTGAAACACATAGGATACCAGATGGTCAGTCACCATGGAGGTCTGTCTGGTAGTGGCAGAAGCTGAAGAGACAGAGAGTGTCCAGTCTACCCATGGATCTCTATTCCGATATCTAGACGGATCATATTCCAATTTATGCAGGTTGGTTGAACAAGGTTCTAAATTTGTGTCAAGCCCTTTTAACTACTCTTGCGGTAAGCTGTATGGTCAGATGGGTGAACTTCCAAAAACAGTAAACAGTAGAATTACCCACTAGGTGGGCTTTTCCTTCACACCCCTATTCCCATTAGAGAGCTGCATGTGGGTTCCTGGGAATGTTGCTCTTGGTAACACTCACCAAACACAGAAAAAATAAAACAGCAACTTATCTGTGCTGCTAAAGTGAGACACTTGTTCAAATACTCTGCCTAGTTCTAACTGGCTAGGGATGGACAGAGAGGAAAACTAGAGAAAGAAAAAGAAAACCCCCAAAATGTCCAGATTTATACCACTGGGCAGGTCTGAAAGCAAAGCCACAGCTGAAATGTATTTGTCTACAATTTAAAACCAGCCTTTCCGTGAATCACTGTTTACATTATCGTGACGAGGCAATGCAGCGCAACTGGGACCCATTTACAATGTGTTAACCAAATAATGCATGTTTACAAAAGATTTAGAGTTTGTGTTTTTAGGGAGAAGGACCTTCGTACCCATGCCAACCAAAACCGGGCAGTATATGCGGTTAGTAAACCTTTTCTTAGCTTCAAAATTAGTGTCAAGTTACTGAAGTGCATCCACTACTTAGTGTAAGTCACTCAGGAAATTGATGTGTGAAAGTTGTATGTTTAAACAGCCACCTGACTGGGTCTCTCTCTCTCTCTCTCTCTCTCTCTCTCTCTCTCTCTTTCTCCCCCTCCCCCTCTTCTCCCCCTCTCCTTCCCCTCCCCCTCTCTTAAATCAGGTTAATAATGAGGTGGAGGCAGAGTTGCTTAACCAGGGCAAGGAAAGAGGGAAGCAGAACCATGCTAAAATGGCCATCCCAGATTTAATAGTGTACAACAAAACCCTAAACAGGTCAACTACACGGTTCAGCAACTCCTAAAAGCCCTGTCTGCTTCTCCAGGGCTTATCAGTGAGGGTTGATGCATGGGAGCTCCCAAGGAGGGCTGATCTACAGCACTGGAGAGCTTTGCTGTGGCGAAGGAGGGCCAGGTCCTCTAACGAAATCTGTAGTTTTTAGACTGCAGATGATATGGTCCTGTGATAGAATCTCTCACTCTGCCATCGACATAACCAGGTCACAGAGTCTGCTAAAGCTTGCACAGGAGTCAGTAACCATTCTCTCCCTCCCGCTGTCTAGGTCAGAGCCAGAGTTTTATTGAATCAAGCTATCTAATTGAACACAAATCATGAGATCAGGCTCAGAGTATATTAAAAATGAAACAGAGAGACCAGAATTGTCTCAGACTAGGGCTCTTACAGGGTTAAGTTTCAGACATCTCCTGAATAAAAAATGATTTTTATATTCTTGCATTGGCAGAAGTTCAATGGGCGGTGGCGGCAGGATGGGGGTTGGGAAGGTTGGGTGTTGAACAAACGCACATTCGAGCACACACTTACACACACACACACAATGCGCATGTGCACGTGCACAAATCCAGTTTCATGCTAGCTGTGTCTGTTGTGAAGCAATATGTTGGCTAAATAGGACAAGTCAGGTGAGTTAACATCTCCTGGCAGGCTGATTTAAACCATGGCTCCACAAACCAAAGCCCTGTCCAGATCTCAGGAAAGTGAATTATATATAATAACACTTACAGTTTCCTAGTACTATTAGATTTGCCTTCTTACATAAATGCTTAAGTTATGACAGAAAACAGGGCCCTGTCAGTTCCTCTCAGTCTCAGAACATTCGCTATTAGCATAAGAAATGCTGCTTAAGGCAGACCTAGTCGGGCTTGAAATTTCTGAATTAATGGATTTGATTTCCTCTTGAGACAAACCATCAGCCTCGCAGTAATGGAAATAGATATAGTTGGTAAAACAAATAAAACGCTGGCATGCAGATAAAATGGGTTTCAGTTTAAAATAGTAATGTTGTAATTGAAGTGAACAATTACAGGGTTGCTCCTAGGCACAAAGAAATGCCAGGAAAATGAAGTCATGTTTTTGTTAAGTATAGTCATTTCATGAAAACGTGGAGCTGCAGATGTCATTGTCTGCCAAAGGGAAAACTATACTTATTCTTCTATACAAAGATCATTTAATAACATTTGGCTAATTTTAATAATAATTGCTAATATTAACCCCGTGTTTCACCGGGAGCTTAAAGACAAAGGCTTCTCAGTTCTCCCCATTCTGTTGGGAGGGAGCCAAGGAGGGCAAGTTCCTGTAAGAGCTATTGGCAAAGAGGTCTCAGAATTCCCCACCCCCCTCTCCTTGCTAATGTCTTATTTCTCTTTCTTTGTCGAGCATCTGTTATCAGAAATGGAGCGTGGTACCGGGCAATAGGAGATGTGGGAGGGAGGAGGAATGAAGCCGGATATCCAGAACAGAAAAGTGGGCTCCAGAATGTTCACTTGGGAGGCAGCTCTCCCAACCCCCACCCCACCCCCCCCCCCCCCCCGCCTCCACCCTGATCTGTTTTAACTTGTCTGTGAACCATATGAAATTCAGAACAGCAACTTCCATTTTTAGAACTTGAAATCTTTTCATGTGCGCGCGCATGGGCTCCGACACGATACAAACACACTTAGGCAAAATGCTCCACTGGTTCCCACCCCTCACGCTGCCCTCCTTCCCCTCTATTTTACTGCGCTGCAGGAAGAGACCTGCCCTGTGTTTCCTCTTCAGGTTGTGGTAATTAAAACAGTATTGGAACTCTGGGATTTTGTTTGGAAATACACAGTGCTTTGTGCTTTACAAGGCTGACTGGTTCACACCGCCTGTTGGATTCATTTGGCAGCTTCTTGTATACAAGGGAAGAGCCTAAGGTTGAAATATATATATTTCACATCATACCCTTCACATCGCCACAGAGGAGATGGAAAACAAAAGGTCCCCACCCCCACCCCGCTTCTCGCTCCCATCTTCACTCCCTCCACCTCCACCCCCCCTTCCATCCACCCTGCCTCCAATCCCACCCCACTCCCCTCCACCCGGTTCCCCTCCACCCCGCCCCCAGAGGCTTGTGCTGTGACTTCCTGAGAGAAAAGGTTAAATGGACCAGCTCCGTGGCTTGGATTGAATCCAGAAGAAGGGCCTCTTCCTTTTTGTTCCTCGGCCGTTTAGAATAATTCATTCCCTAAGGCGGCTTACCTATGACAGTCACAGGTGACCCCCAGCCTACCGAGCTCTGGTGATTTCCCCTTCCCATCACCCAAGTACAACTCTTGCCAGAAGACATGCTCTGCGGGCCCAGGACAGATCGGGAGAGCAGAGGACTGGCAGGCTGTCTGCATATGTCACTGCAAAGCCTTGCACGAGGAGCTTTCACTGCCCTCTTCACACTCCCACGCTCATATAAACACATCCACACTCAGCATCAAGTTGCCAGCACTGGAGAGCAGTCCTCTTCTATTAGGAGACATTTGAAAACGTATTAGCGCCCTCCCCCAAAGCCATCAGCCTAACCATGTTTATTACCCTGTTTGCTGTTTTAAAACCCCTCCTAATGGCTTCCAAGGAGACAAGGGACATCCTGGAGACTGAATCACACCCTTCCCTTCCTCTGGTGAGGAATATCCACATCTGACAAAGACTTAAATCTCCACCCCCACCCCCACACACACAGCGGCTGGTGACACATAATGTACTTTTTTTTTTTCTTTTGACAGAGTAATAAAAATCTCATTATCTCTGAATAGGCAGCAATTTCGTTATCTAATCTTTTTACCAAAAGGTTAGTTAATTAATCAGAAACAAATCCTGATTATTATTTCAATAGAATTAGAGAAAGAAATCACCAGAGTGCAGCTAAATAGGGCCAGCCTATTTCACCTGCTTATTGCCATTCAGGCCTTTGCTGCCAGGGCCCCTCCAGGCACCCAGCCCTTGGAACATCAGCCTGCAGATGGCTGCTGGGAGTGAGCGGCCAGCCTGCCTGGGCTCTAATGCCTATGATCACATTACTTCACCGAATCCGTTACCAGGGTAACTGTTAAATTGCTGTGAAAGGCATGGTAATAAAGTAACCTGTCACATCGACAATAAAAGGAGCAGAATTTTCCTGTTCACTGAACTTTGCAGCTCATCAATACGCACTTGATGGAGAAATTCCTCACTCCGCCCGGGGTCAGCCAGAGGAATCTTTCCATAAGGTCTCTGAAATGCAAAGCAAAGTTCATGTAAACACAGGAAGGTGGGATTAAAAGTGGAATCCGTAGCTGCACAGATTAAATGCCCTGCTTCTCTCTACTGTGGAGTGATTATGCGAGTTTGCAGAACATCAGGTTGCTCCCTTTCTTCTGGTTGCTTTGAATTTAAACCACGCTAGATAAAAATGACATTTGTCGTTGAGAAACATCTGTAATTAATAGGAAACTGAGAAAACCAAGCACAAGGAAGAGATCAAAACAAAACCCTCCTAAAATTCTCTTCCTTGTTTAGATCCTATCTTATTGGCTGTTTTTTATTAAGGGGTCACATACTTTAAAAAGTGGTTTGGATTTAAGCATAAAAAGGGGGTTGGTTTATGGAAAGCCTGAGTTTTCACAAGCAACTCACGCCTCCCTTTGCCCCATATCTACTGTCACCTGTAAGTATTACAGATACGCTCACTGAGTGTGTCCTGCGATCACATCCCCTTCTGCAAAGCTGTTCAGAGGTTTTTATATCAGGGATTCTAGCAGCAACATTATAAGAGGTGAGATTTATCCATTTATTCTCTATGGAAAGCAAAGAGAATGTCTAAATACTAAGAAATGGGGAGGAAACAGAAAACTTCATTTACTTCAATTACATTTTGAAGTCAGCGCTATGCACACACTTGGGAAGTAGGGTATGACTGACTAGCCTTCATTACTACACATTTGTAGTTTTCACACATTGGGCTCCATTTCCAGTCATCACTGGTAGGCAGTGTTAACCCAAAAGTACTTTGAAACTTCCTTATTGATGTGTTTTGGGGACCTGGTCCCTCTCCTCATGCCCTCTGTTTGGCTAGCTGGCAACAGTTACTGCTTGTTATTAAAACAACAACAAACACAAAACACAAACAAAAAAATCTCCAACATGTCTGGACCAGCCCACAGCTAATATGACTCATACTCCTGTTTACCAGTAGCTGCAACCCATGATAAACTGTCTCTAAACAAGCATGGGCCGTCAGTACTGACATCTCAAGTATGGTCAGCACAGAGCCTCACTGGCTGTCTGTCAGCTGATGCTTTGATTGAACCTTAGAGAAAATGGTGCTGCATAAGGGAAAATGGGAAGAGTTCCCGGTAGAACATGAAGGCTACTTATAACTGTGTAAGGAGCAGAGGAAGCGCTAAGTGAATAAAGCTCCAAGTGAGTGAATGTGTGCTTTGACATAGGCATGGCCATGCCAAGGAGTATAGCTTCAGAACCATGGAAAAATTGACAAAGTCCCTTAGTGTGACATTCAAAAAGATGGTAAAGCTTTTCCAAGGGATCTGGGTACAAATGTTAAGAATGTTTACAGAAAATATTCATGATATGTTTCTTACACTAAATAGCTGTGGCCGGAGACTGTTCCTACCAAGACTAGATAAACCTGTTTTCTTTTTTATTTGTTTTGTTTTGTTTTTAATTTACTTTTCAATTGGACATTCTCTTTATTTACATTTCAAATGTTATCCCCTTTTCCCCCACTCCCATCACCCCACCCATTCCACTTGCTTCCATGAAGGTGCTCCTTCTCCCTATTACCTTCTCCACCTCAGAGCCTTGACATCTCCCTACACAAGGAAATTGCACATTCACTGAACCAAAGGCCGCTTCTCCCATTGATGCCAGACACCGCTACATATGCACTTGGAGCCATTGGTTGCTTCATGTGTGCTAAATGGTTGTTGCTTTAGTCCCTGAGAGTTCTGGAGGGTTTGGTTGGTAATGTTGTTCTTCCCATGAGGTTACAAAACCTTTTAGCTTCTTCAGGCCTTTCTTTATCTCTTTCATTGGGATCCCCATGTTCAGTTCAATGGTTAGCTGCAAGACTCTTCCACTGTATCTGTAAGACTCTGATAGAGCATCTGAGGAGGAATGCATATCTGGTTCCTGCCAATAAGCACTTCTTGGTATCAGGAATAGTTCTTGGGTTTGGTGGCTGCTTGAGGGGTAGATCCCCTGGTGAGACAGCCTCTGAATTATCTTTTCTTCAATTCCTACTTCTCTATTAGAACTTGTATTTTCTTTTTTTATTTGTTTTTTGTTTTTTTTCCCTACTGTTTTATTTCATTAAAAAAGAGAGATACATTTACAGATTTTTAAAGGCATTTGGCATAACATTATAGAAATGTTTTTGTCAGTACTTAATTCTTTTTAAAGGTTTGAAAGCATGCATAGAAATCCCACTAGTTACCATAAGCATGAAGTACATGTAGGACAGAACGTAACATGGAAATGTATTTCTTGTTGGGTATATATTAAGCATAATGATCTGTGAATACCAAAAATTGTCACAAGGCTATTATCTTAGCTTGTTGATTATTAATGATTTTGGGTGCAGGTGTACCACACTCTGAGAATGTGCTATACATTTATTTTTTTCCCTAGAAGAACTGAGGCTTACATTTTTTCTGTTTTTGGCCTTTGTTTTTTTTTTTTTTTTTTTTTTTTTTTTTTTTTTTTTTTTTTTTTTTTTTTTTTAACTTTATATAGTCTGTGAGTTGTTTCTGAAGGTGTTCAGAGCTTTCTGGGGTTAGTATCCAATTATTAGTGACAGGATATTATATCTGCTCTTTTGTAACTGGGTTATCTACTCAGGATGATATTCTCTAGAAGCATCCATTTTCTTAAGAATTTTATGAAGTCGTTGTTTCTGATAGCTGAGTAGTACGACATTGTGTAAATGTACCACAATTTTTGTATCCATTAATCTCCTGAAGAACATCTGGGTTATTTCCAGCTTCTGGCTATTATAAATATGGATACTATGAACATTGTGGTGCTTGTGTGTTTTTTTTTTTTTTTTTTTTTTTTTTTGTATATTGGAGCATCTCTGGGGTATATACCCAGAAGTGGAATAACTGGGTCTTCAGGTTGTACTATGTCCAATTTTCTGTGGAATTGCCAGACCAATTTCCAGAGTGGTTGTACCAGTTTACAACCCATCAACAGTAGAGAAGTCTTCATCTTTCTTCGAATCCTCGTCAGCATCGGCTGTCATCTGAGTTTTTCATCTTAGCCATTCTGACTGGTGTGAGGTAGAATCTCATAGTTGTTTTGATTTGAATTTCCCTGATTACTAAGGATGTTGAGCACTTCCTTAGATGTTTCTCAGTCATTCGATATTCCTCAATTGAGAACATTAGTTTAGCTCTGTACCCCATTTTTTAAATATGATTCTTTGATTCTCTGGTATCTAACTACTTGAGTTCTTCGTATACCTTGGATATTAGGCCTCTATCAGATGTGGGGTTGGTAAAGGTATTTTCCCAATCTGTTGGCTGCTGTTTTGTTTTCTTGACAGTTTCCTTAGTCTTACAGAAACATTGCAATCTCATTGAGTACCATTTTTCGATATTTGACCTTAGGGCATGAGCCATTGGTGTTCTGTTCAGGAAATTTTCCCCTGTAAATATGTGTTCTAAGGTTTTCTCTACTTTATCTTCTAATAGTTTCAGTGTACCTGATTTAATGTGGAGATCTTTGATCCACTTGCACTTGAGCTTTGTACAAGGAGATAAGAAAGGGTCTATTTTCATTCTTCTGCAAGCTGAGTAACAGTTGAACCACACCATTTGTTGAGGCTGTTCTTTTTCCATTAGATGTTTACAGCTCCTTTGTCAAAAATCAGGTAACCATATATGTGAGGATCTTCAATTCTGTCCTATTGATCCACATGCCTATCTCTGTACCAGTATCATGAAGTTTTTAATATAATTGCTGTGGGGCGCCGCCTGCACATTCTCCATTAGAAGATGGCGCTGACATCCGGCTGGAGTTAGCAGTAAACAAGCCATGTGCGCATGTGCTGGGTAACTTTCCACTCCTTGAGCTCTGCCTCTCCCGTGGCGTCATAGGGCCTGATGAGTTTCAACCAATCAGGGGGCTCCACGTCCAAGGCAAGGACTGATCCCTTTATAAGGGGACGGGCTAAATAGTTCGGGTCGTCTTGGTCGTCTCGTTGGTCTCATTGGTCTCGTCGTCTTGTTCGTCTTGTTCGTCTTCTTGGTCTTCTTCGTCTTCTTCGTCACGTGTAACAAGTGCTGGCTCTCGAGAGTATTAAAGTTTACCGCAGAAGGATCCTATTTCGTGTGCCGCGTCGTTCTTGCAGGCGAGACGGTTGCGCGGGACAAATTGCCTTGTAATATACCTTGAGGTCAGGGGTGGTGATTCCCGAAGATGTTTTCTTGTTGTTGAGGATGGATTTTGCTATTCTATGTCATTTGTTATCCAGATGAAATTGCACATGGATGGCTCTTTCTAACTCAATGAGGAATTAGGTTGGGATTTTGATGGGGATTGCATTGAATCTGTAGATTGCTTTTGGTTAAATGGCAATTTTTACAATGTTGATCCTTCCAATCCATGAACCTAGGAGATCTTTCCATTTTCTGAGATCTTCATTGATTTCCTTCTTTAGAGATTTGAAGTTCTTGTCATACAGCTTCTTCACTTGCTTAGTTAGAGTCACACTGAGGTATTTCATAGTTTTGGTGACTATTGTGAAGGGTAACTCTTACCTACTTTCTTTCTCCCCATGTTTGTCCTTTGAGTAGAGGAAGGCTACTGATTTGTTTAAGTTAATTTTATATCAGCTGTAGAAGTTCTCTGGTGGAATTTTTGGGGTCACTTATGTACACTATCATGTCATCTGCAAACAGTGATTTTTTACTTCTTCCTTTTCAATATGTATCCCTTTGATTTCCTTTTGCTTTCTAATTGCTCCATCCAGGACTTCCAGTGCTATGTTGAATAGGTAAGGGGAGAGTGGGCAGCTTTGTACAGTCCCTGATTTTAGTGGGATTGCTTCAAATTTCTCACCGTTAAGTTTGATGTTGGCTATTGGTTTACTGTATATTGCTTTTATTAAGTTTAGTTATGGGCCTAGAAAATCCCTAATTTCTATCTGTATTTCTTCTTTGACCATGTTATCGTTTGATAGAGCATTGTTTAGTTTCCATGTGCTGATGGGCTTTTTGTTGTCTTTGTTGTTATTAAAAACCGGCCTTATTCCACGGTGATATCATAGGATGCATGGGAGTATTTCAATCCTCTTATATTTATTGAGGCTTGTTTTGTGACTGATTATATGATGAATTTTGGAGAAAGTGCCATGAGGTTCTGAGAAGCAGGTTTGTTCTTTTATTTCAGGATGATATTATCTGTAGAAGTCTATTAATTCTAATTGATTTATAACCTCTGCTAGTTTCACTGCATCCTTGTTCAGTTTTTGCTTCCATGATCTGTCCATTGATGACAGTGGGGTATTGAGATCTCCAACTATTATTGTGTGGGTTGCAATGTATTTTTTGAGCTTAGTACAGTTTCTTTTATGAATATGTGTGCTCTTGTATTTGGAGCATATATGTTAAGTACTGAGAGTTCCTCCTGATAAATTTTTCCTCTTTATGCATACAAGGAGTCTTTCCTTATCTATTTTGATAACTTTTCGTTGAAAAATCTGCTTTATTTGATATTAGAATGGCTACTCCACCTTGTTTATTGGGGCCGTTTTCTTGGAAGGTTTTTTCCAACCTTTTACTCTGAGATCATGTCTGTCTTCGTCTCTGAGATGATTTTCCTGTATGCAGCAAAATGCTGGATTCTGTTTATGTCTCCAGTCTGATAGCCTATGTCTTTTTATGGGGGAATTGAGTTCATTTATCTTAACAGATATTAAGGACTAGTGGTTGCTGTTTCCTGCTATTTTTGTTTTTAGAGTTACAATTGTGCCGGTGTGTCTTTCTTCTTTTGATTTTCTTGCTTAGGTATTTTCTTGTTTTTACTAGGATGCAGTTTCCCTCCTTGTATTGGGTTTTCCCCCTATAATTCATTGTAGTTCTGGGTTTGTGGCCAGGTATTGTGTAAGTTTAGTTTTGTCTTGGAATATCTTGCTCTCTCCATCTATGGTGATTGAGAGTTTTGCTGGGTATTGCAACCTGGGGTGACACGTGTTTTTTCTTAGGGTCTTTATGATGTCTGTCCAGGATCTTCTAGCTTTCATAGTCTTTGTTGAGAATTTGAGTGTAATTCTGCTTGGTCTGCCTTTATATGTTACATGACACTTTCCTTTACTGCTTTTAGTGTTCTTTCTTTGTTTTGGACACTTTGTGTTTTCACTATTATGTGTTGGAAAGAATTTCTTTTTTGGTCCACTTTTTTTGGAGTTCTGTAGGCTTCTTTTATGCTCATGGTCATCCCATTCTTAAGGATAGGGGAGTTTTCTTCTATGGTTTTGTTGAAGATATTTACTGTGCCTCTTAGTTGATATTCTTTGCCCTCTTGTATTCCTATTATCCTTAGCTTTGGTCTTTTTATTGTGTCCTGGATCTCCTGGACATTTTGGTTTAGGAGCTTTTTCACTTTTGTATGTTCTCTGAGTGGTTTGTCTATGTTTTCCATGTTGTCTTTGGTCCCTGAGATTCTCTCTTCCATCTCTTGTAGTCTGTTGGAGATGCTTGCATCTGTGACTCCTGATTCCTTTTTTTTTTTTTTTTTTTTTTTTTTTTTTTTGGTTTTTTACCTCCAGGGTTGTCTCTTTTATTGTTTTCTTTATTGTTTCCATTTCCATTTTCAATTCTTTCATCTCTTTGGTTCTCTTTTCCTCTAGTTCTTTGATTTCTTTGATTGTTTTTCATGTTTCCTCTTTAAAAGTTTCTATTTGTTTATGGTTTTCCTCCCGTTCTTATTTAAGTGAGTTAGTCACACTCTTCTCAATGATCTCCATCATCATCTTGAGGTATGATTTCAGGTCTGAGTCTTCTTTTTCTGGAGTGTTTGGCATTCTTCTGCTTGCTGTGATGAAAGAGCTGGGTTCTGATGTTGCCAGGTTGTCTTGGTTTCCATTGCATAAGTTCTTTTGCTTTCCTCTTGCCATCTTGTTGTCTGTGATTATATGTGATCTTGTTGTCAGTGATTGATTCCTGTCTCTCCCGTGTACCTTGCCCGTGTCCCTGGATCTTCACTGTTTTAGGAGGCAAATGGCTTGAGCATTTGGTCAGCACACAAGGGCCTTCTGTGCGGACACTGAATCCCTACCCCTGAGTTCCTGTTCCCCTGGAACAACAGGAAGGCCGTGCCTTCCACGCACTAGGCCTAGCCCTGGCTACTCACAGAGCAGTCTTTCCAGTCTTGTGTCCCTTGATCTCCACTGTTCCCTGTGGCAAATGACCTGAGAGTTTGGTTTGCTCATGATGGCTTTCCAGATGGATATCGAGTCCCTATTCTAGGGTTCCTGCTCCCCTGAACCAATTGTGGGGCCGCGCTTTCCGCACACTTAGCCCAGACCTCTCTGTGCCCTGGCCACTCACGGCTCAGTCTCACCAGGCCTAAGTCCTTGGTCACTGCTGTTCTGGGTGGCAATTGGCTTGAGCCTTTGCTTCACACACCGACCTTGTATTTTCTCCCATAAGAGTTTTGTTCTCCCTTCTAAGAAGGACTAAGACATCCACATTCTGGCTTTGCTTCTAATTGAGCTTTATAAGATCTATGAATTTTTTCTTGGGTGTGCAAAGCTTTTGGGGGCTAGTATCCACTTACCAGTGAGTGAATACCATGTATGGTTTTTTGTGACTGGGGTTACTTCACTCAGTATGATAGTTTCTAGCTCCATCCATTTCCTTAAGAATTTTGTAAAGTCATTTTTTTTTCTAACAGTGATTACTACTCCATTGTGTAAATGTGCCACAATTTCTGTATACATTCATCTGTTGAAGGATATCTGGGTTCTTTCCAACTTCAGGCTATTATAAGTAAGGCTGCTAAGAACATAGTGGAGCATGTGTCCTTGGTATATGTTAGAGCATCTTTTGGGTATATGCCCAACAGTGGAATAGCTGGGTCTTTAGGTAGTACTATGTCCAATTTTCTGAGGAACCACTAGACTGATTTCCAGAGTAGTTGCACCAGCATGCAATCCCAACAACAATAGAGGAGGATTTCTCCACATCCTCACAAGCATCTGCTATCAATTGAATTTATGACCTTAGCCATTCTGACTGGTGTGAGAATGGCTTCTTAGCTATTCAGTAATCTTCAGTTGAGAATTCTTCATTTATCTCTGTCCCCAAATTTTTAATAGGATTATTTGATTCTCAGGAGTCTAAGTTCTTGAGTTCTTTGCATATATTAAATATTAGCCTTCAGTCAGATGTAGGATTGTTAAAGATGTATTCCCAATCTGTTGGTTGACCTTTTGACAGTGTCCTTTGCCTTAAAGAAGCTTTGCAATTTTATGAAGTTCCATTTGTCTATTCTTGATCTTATAACATAAGCCACTAGTGTTCTGTTCAGGAAATTTTCTCCTATACCTGTATGTTCCAAACTCTTCCCCACTTTCTTTTCTAATAACATCAGTGTATTCTATTTTATGTGGAGATATTTATTCACTTGAATTTGGGCTTTGTACAAGGAGATAAGTATGTATCATTTGTGTTCTTCATGCTGACTTCCAGTTGTACCAGAACCATTTGCTAAAGATGCCCCTTTTTTCCCCATTGAATATTTTTAGATCCTTTGTCATAAATCGAATGACCTTAAGTATGTGGGTTCATTTTTGGGTCTTCAATTTTGCTGTTTCATTGATCTACCTGCCTGTCTCTGTACAAATACCATTTAGTTTTTATTACGATTGATCTACATTAAATAGGTAGTAGGAGAGTAGACAGCCTTGTCTAGTCCCAGATTTTAGAGGGATTGCTTCAAGTTTCTCTCCACTTAGTTTGATGTTGGCTATTGGTTTGCTGTATATTGCTTTTATTATGTGTATGTATGGGCCTTGAATTGCTGATTTTCCCAAGACTTTTAATATAAACCTGTTTTCTTAATCCAGCTATATGTCACAAACCTCAGCACCTCATTTATTTGCATGTAATAATGCCACCTTTTGTTCCCTTCTATGCAATAGGTGACCTGCCTGTTCAACTTGGTATTATAGACACAGTGTGCTTCCAGCTTGCTACAGTTTCTCCAATAAAGCTCTGACCATCTAATCCCAGCCTTCTTTTCACATGTCCACTTGTCTGTCATTTCTTTGCTCCCTTGCTTTCCTAGCCAAGTCCACCACTGATTAGCATGTTTAGATATGGTATTTATGATTTCCAAGTTTGTCTAAAAATGTAAATATGTCTATGCTGTTGGAAATAGTTGTCAAACACAAAGCAATGGCACCTGTGAAAATACAAACACACACAGGTTTATATATACACATATATATAAAGAAATATATATGAAATCGATTTATAAAACAATGTAAATAGTTATATGCTTAGTCCATGCCCTAGAGCTATACAAAAGGCCCATTTTAAGAAATATGGGCAGGATTATTGGATGAAAGAAGTTTATACTCAGTAAAGCACTTAGAATCCTGATAATTACAGCTTTGAGTCAGATTTACTGTGAAGCTTGGGGATAGAGTGAAACCTAGAAGAAACCTTTGACTTGGCCAGAGGGAGTAAGAAAGATTTGGCTGAACAATGGTGTCCATATGGAGCATTTCATATGCACAGAAGTGACTGAGCCAGGGGCTTTAGGTGGCAGAGAAGCATGGCAGCATGTTAAATCTGGGGTATCTCCTCACCCACTGCAGGCTCAGAGATTCGAGTTCTTTCATGGGACCTCAGAGCACAGTCTACAGAGCACATGCCACACTTTCATGTTATAACTGGGGAGATAAGAAGAAATGATTTTGGGCTTCTCATAGGGCATTCATAGCAGACCACAGAAAAAGTTCTACCCACACCCAGCTTGATGAGTCAACTATTGCTTTATTGGGGCTATAGTAACATGGGTGAGGGGTTACTAAAAGGACCAGGAATAACTCAAAAATGGCTGTATCATCACAAGTTCCCATACAGAAATGAGTGACAACTGTCAAGTTTCATCTCTATAATCCTACCCTCAGTAAAACCCCCACCTCCTATACACTTCACAGGATACAAGACCATGGGAGGCTGCATCAAAAGTAAGTAGGAGCTAAAGTATCAGGTGAGAGCTGATGTCCTTGTCTACCTCATCTGATAAGGAGCTATAAATGCTTTCATTACTACAAACCTAGTGAACACTGCACTATTTTATTTTATTGCATGAATATCAGGATAAGGTATTTTAGGTCACCATAGTTATCTCTACTCTATGATGTTGACAATCATACCTAGCTGTAGAGTCTTCTTGGGATCCTTCTTTTTTTTTTTTTTTTTTTTTTTTTTTTTTTGACGAAGGGCTCTGTTGCTGAAAACATTGGTAAAACTTGTCTAGACAATGCTCATGTCTACATTTGTTCATGTGCTGTTTTTCTGCAGCAGGAGACACCGTGGGCCTCCTGAAAGCTGTCAAAAGAATCTGGGGACACTGAGAAGATGTTTGTCACATGCAGATTACCTGCTAAGAACTTCCAATGGAAAATGGCTTAAATAAATATAAAAAGAAGCAGCAATGAAGATTCCAGAAGAGAAAACAGCAACATGGCAACATCTGACATTGTGAGTATTTAATCCCAATCAAGGTTCTACTCTTCCTTTGATCATTTTGGTCCTGTATCAAACTCACAAACTTTATATTTACAATAAGCTTTTATCAACACTAGCACTACTAGATACCTACCTTTTACATTGTTAGAATCTACTTTCTTATTGATAACCTTCAGCTATTACTTACTATATTTCATCTGGGCTTCTCTTAACTCCAATTGGCTAGCCCTCAGGGCCATGGTTTCTTGACTCCTAGCCAATGGCATCTTTTCCTCTCTTCACTTTTTTTTTTTTTTTTCTCTCCCTCGTGGTCTCCTCTGATTCTCCAGGAACAGCAAGCATGACCTATCTCAATTCTGCCCAGCTATAGGCATCTTTATTTATAATCAGAAATAACTTGGGGATTTTAGGTCACATATAAAGGTCACATATTGTCACTTGGGTCTATGTGTAAATTTTATCATCTCTGTGGCAACTTGGTCATGGGGGCCTGCATTTAGCATTACAATATATTGGAACAGATCAAACCTCAATAAATGTCTGTCAGGGAAAGAGGCAGGCATCATGTAAAGCAAACCTAAGAAATTGACTGTGTGTCCTTTCATCACTGAGAATATTAGCATGTGGCTGCTAAGTCTTTGGGAGCATATTGCCATGGAGGTGTGCAAAAGACGTTTAAATTCAAGCTTTAAGACTTGGTCTCAGAAATCCATTTCAGTCTTGCTCTGGGACAATTATTAATTTCTGTCTGCCCATCTCTCTCTTTGGAAATATGAATATTTACCCTGGTTCTGTCCCTTGCTATCCTGGAAGTTAATTAAAAATAATAATATTCATAGCTGGGTTTCCTTTGAATCACAGATGAGCCTTTGGACTTGAACTTTTCAGTAATGTTTTGTGTGTCAAAGAATGACATGATGACATTCTGCATTGTGAGGTTGACCTGAGCCTTTAGGGCAAGATGCAGAATATTATAGGTTGGATGTGATGTGAGTATATTCTTGTATCCTAGAGGGACTTTGGTGGGATGGGAGAAGCAGTGGAATGATTCAGAGGTACAACCTAGTAGAAGTTGGTAGGATCACTGGCTATACACCCTGGGAAGAGATGAAAGGCATTTTCAGGAGACTCCTCAGTTGGTTCTTACAAGAGGGCCATTCCCCAGACCCCTACTTCCTCAATGATAATGTCATCTCTTACTCTCACGTGGACCTTAACAGTAAGTGAGATAATAAATGAGCCAACCTAATGTTAGGATCATATACTTTAACCTCCAGAAGAGTAAACAAACTTTACTTAGCTCTATATCCTAGTTTAGTTTCTTATGCTGTGATAGAACACCATGTATAAAAATTACTGTGGAAAGAAAACATGTATTTGGCTATCATCAAGGGAAACCAAGGCAGGAACCTGGAAGCAGGAGCTAAAACAAAGTCCAGAGAGGAATGCTTGTTTCATTTGGCTTTCTCAGCTACCAATCTAAGCAACCCAGAGCCAACTCCCTAACAAGGTGTTTCCCACAGTGAGCTGGGCTTTTTTTATGTCAATTCACAAGAGAGGGAGAGGGAAGGAGGGAGGGAGGCTGTGAGGAAGGAAGGAAGGAAAGGTGTATAAACATGTCCACAAACCAATCTGATGGAGGCAACTTCTCAGTTGAGATTTCCTCCTCTTGTGTATATCTAGATAGAAAAATAGTGCCCACAGAGATGGATATTTGGATATGTTGCTTCCAGTGGGTGGTTCTATTTGGAGAGTGTCTTAGTTACATTTCAGTTGTGATAAAACATAATAACCAAGGAAGCCTATAGAAGAGTTTATTTGCTGGAGTCTATGGTCATCGTGAAAGGGAGCATGACAGCAGGTAAGCAATAGCTGAGTGTGGGGTTTGAGAGACAACTAAGAGACATAGAGAGACAACTGGGAATGGTGTTGGCTACTGAACCCTCATACTCAGCCCTCAGTGACACACCTCAGCCAAGAAGGCTGTCACTCCTAATCTTCCCCAAAAAGTTCCACAAATGGGACCAAGTATTCTATACATGAGTCTTATTCAAACTTTCACAGGCAGGGAGGCTCAGGAGGTATAATCATGCTAGAGAAAGTATGATATGGGGCAGAGGGATAGGGGATTCAGAACTTAACAACTCGTTCCATCTTCTTTGTTTTTTTTTTTTTTTTCTGGTTTGTAATTCATTTTGTCGATTTATTATTTTTATTAGATACTCTCTATATTTACATTTCAATTGTTATCCCCTCCATGCTCAATCCCTTCCCCCTCCTTCTTTACTTGTCTCCACAAAGGTGCACCCTCTCCCAATCACCCTCTCCAACTTAGTGCCCTGGTATTTCCCTACAATGGAAAAATGCGCCCTCGCTGGACCAAAGGCTTCTTTTAACATTGATGCCAGACACTGCTGTCTTTTCCTACATATGCAACTGGAGTCATACATGATGAATTATTTCTTCAATCCCTGCTCCTCTATTTGACTTTCTATTTGACTTTGTATTTCCTCCCTTGAGTGTTTTGTTCTCTCTTCTAAGAAGAAATGAGGCATCTACCTTCTGGTCTTCTTTCTTTTTGAACTTCATAAGGTCTGTGAATTGTTTCTTGGGTATTCAGAGCTTTCTGGGGATAGTATCTGATTATCAGTGAGGGCATACCGTATGTGTGTTCTTTTGTGACTGGGTTATCTCACTCAAGATGATTGCTTCTTGTTCCATCCATTTGCCTAGGAATTTCATGAAATCATTGTTTCAAGTAGCTGAGTAGTTACTCCGTTGTGTAAATGTACAACACTTTCTGTATCCAACCCTCTGTTGAAGGACATCTGGGTTCTTCCCAGCTTCTGGCTATTATAAATAAGGCTGCTATGAACATGGTTGACCATGTATCCGTGTTATAGGTTGGAGCAATTTTGGGGTATATGAACAGGAGTGGAATAGCTGGATATTCACATAGTACTATGTCCAATTTTCTGAGGAACCACCCAGACTGATTTCACAAGTTGTTGTACCAGCTTGCAATTCCACTAACAATGAAGAAATATTTCTCTTTCTCCACATCCTTGCCAGAATCTGCTGTCATCTGCATTTTTTATCTTAGCCATTCTTACTGCTATGAGGTGTAATCTCAGGGTTGTTTTGATTTGCATTTTCCTGATGACTAGGAATATTGGGCATTTCTTTAGGTGCTTCTTGGCCATTTGGCATTCCTCAGTTGAGAATTCTTTGTTTAACTCCGCACCCCATTTTTAATAGAATTGTTTGTTTCTCTGCAGTCTAATTTCTTGAGTTCTTTGTATATAATGGATATTAGCCCTCTATCAAATGTAGGATTGGTAAAGATCCTTTCCCAATCTGCTGGCTGCTGTTTTGTCTTCCTGACATTTTCCTTAGCCTTACAGAAACTTTGCAATTTTATAAGGTCCCATTTGTCAATTCTTGATTTTAGAGGATAAGCCATTGGTGTTCTGGTCAGGAAAATTTCACCTGTGCCTATGCTCTTTCCCACTTTCTCTTTTACTAGTTTCAGTGTACATGGTTTTATGTGGGGGTCTTTGATCCACTTGCACTTGAGTTTTATAGAAGATAAGAAAGGATCAATTTGCATTTTCCTGCATGCTGACTGCCAGTTGAACCAGCACCATTTGTTGAAGAGGCTGTTCTTTTTCCATCGAATGATTTTAGGTTCTTTGTCAAAAATCAAGTGACCAAAAATGTGAGGGTTCATGTTTGAGTATTCAATTTTGTTCCATTGATTTACCTCCCTATCTCTGTAGCAATAACATGCAATTTTCATCACAATTGATCTGTAATATAGCTTGAGGTCAGGAATGGTGATTCCCATGGAAGTTATTTTATTGTTGAGAATAGTTTCCACTATCCTAGGTTGTATGTTATTTCAAATAAACTTGCAGGTTGATCTTTCTACCTATATGAATAATTGAGTTGGAATTTTGATGGGGATTGCTTTGAATCCGTAGATTGCTTTCAGCACAATGACCATTTTTGCAATGTTTATCCTTCCAATCCATGAGCATGGGAGATCTTTCCATCTTCTGAGATCTTCTTCAATTTCCTTCTTCAGAAATTTGAAGTTTTTGTCATACAGATCTTTTACTTGCTTATTTAGGGCATCACCAAGGTATTTTGTTGTAAATGTTATGAAGGGTGTCTTTCCCCTAATTTCTTTCTCAGCATATTTATCCTTTGAGAAGAGGAAGGCTACTGATTTGTTTGAGTTGATTTTATAACCAGCTTTGCTGAAATTATCAGCTGTAGGAGTTCTCTGGTGAAATTTTTGGGGTCACTTAACTATACTATCATATTATCTGCAAATAGTGATATTTTGACATCTTTCTTTCTGACTTGCATCTCTTTGACTTCCTTTTGCTGTCCAATTGCTGTGGCCAGGACTTCTAGTACTATAATAAATAGGTAAGAGAAGAGTGGGGAGCCTGGTTTATTCCTGGGTTTTAGTGGAATTGCTTCAAGTTTCTTACCATTCAGTTTGATGTTGGCTCTCAGTTTGCTATTTATTGTTCTTACTATGTTGAGGTATGGGCTTTGAATTTCTGATCTTTCCAAATCTTTTAACAAGAAGGGGTATTGAATTTTATCAAATGCTTTCTCATCATCTAATGAGATGATCACGTGGTATTTTTTCTTAGAGTTTGTTTATATAGTGGATTACGTTGATGAATATTGGACCATCCCTGCATCCCTGGGATGGAGCCTACTTGATTATAGTGAATAATTGTTTTGATGTGTTCTTGGATTAGGTTTGCCTGGATTTTATTGATTATATTTGCATTGATCTTTTGAGGAAAATTGGTCTGAAGTTTTTTTTCTTTGTAGTATATTTGTGTGGTTTAGGTATAAGTGTAATTGTGTCTTCCAAGAATGAGTTGGGTGGTATTCCTTCTGTTTATATTTTGTGGTATAGTTTGGAGAGTACTGGTATTATGTCTTCTATGAAAGTATGATAGAATTCTGCACTGAACCCATTTGGTCCTGGGCTTTTTTATTTTTTTATTTATTTTTTGCTTGGGAGGCTTTTGATGACTGCTTCTATTTTTTTAGGTGTTATGGGACTATTTAGATGGTAATATCTGATGCTGGTTTAACTTTGGTACCTGGTATCTGTCTAGAAATTTGTGCATTTCCTCTAGATCTTTCAGTTTTGTTGAGTTTTCCAGGTTTTTGTTGTAGGAACTAATGATTTCTTGAATTTCCTAAGCTTCTTTTGTTATGTCTTCCCTTTCATTTCTGATTTTGTTAATTTGGATATTCTCTCTGTACCCTCTAGTTAGTCTGTCTAATAGTTTATAGATCTTGTTGATTTTCTTGAAGAACCAGTTCCTGGTTTTGTTGATGTTTTTTGTTCTCTTTGCTTCTACTTGATTGGTTTCTGTTCTGAGTTTGATTATTTCCTGTCATCTACTCCTCTTAGGTGTATCTGCTTCTTTTTGTTCTATAGCTTTTAGGTATGTCATGAAGATGCTTGTGTATGCTCTCTCCAGTTTCTTTTTGAATGCACTCAGAGCTAGGAGTTTTTCTCTTAGCACTGTATTCATTTCATCCATAAGTTTAGGTATGTTGTGCTTTCATTTTCGTTACATTTTTTAATATCCTTAATTTCTTTCTTTATGTCTTCCTTGACCATGTTATCATTAAGGAGAACATGGTTCAGCTTCTATGTATATGTGGGCTTTTGTTGTTTTTGTTGTTATTAAAGACCAACCGTAGTCCATGGTGATCTGATAGGATGCATGGGAGTATTTTGATCTTCTTATACCTGTTGAGGCCTGTTTTGTGACTGAGTATATCGTCAATTTGAGAGAAGTTATTGTGAGGTGCTGAGAAGAAGGTATATTCTTTTGTTTTAGGATGAAGTGATCTATAGATGTTTGTTAAATCCAATTGGTTCATAATCTCTGCTAGTTTTGCTGTGTCTCTATTCAGTTTCTGTATCCATGATCTGTCCATTACTTAGAGTTGGCTGTTGAAGTCTCTCACTAACATTGTATGTTGTATTTGAGCTTTAGTAAGGTTTATTTTATGAATGTGGGTACCCTTGTATTTGGAGAATAGATCTTCAGGATTGAGAGTTCTTTTTAATAGACTTTTCCTCTGGTGAATAAAAAGTATCCTTCCTCTTATTTTTCAATAACTTTTGGTTGAAAGTCAATTTTATTCTATATTAGTATTGCTACTCCAGCTTGTTTCTTGGGACCATTTGCTTGGAAGTTTTTCTCCTAGCCTTTCTTTCTGAGGTAGTGTTTGTCTCTGTCTCAGAGATGAGTTTCCTGTTGGGAGCAAAATGCTAGATCCTGTTCACATATCCAATCTGACAGTCTATGTCTTTTTATTGGGGAATTCAGTTTATTGATGTTAAGAGATATTAAGGAGTAATGATTGTTATTTCCCGTTATTTTTTGGTTAGAGGTAGAATTATATTTGTGTGCTTTTCTTCTTTTTGTGTTTTTGCAAGATTATATTTTTGCTTTTCCCAGTGTGTAGTTTCTTTCCTTGTGTTGGTGTTTTCCATCTATTATCCTTTTTAGGGCTGGATTTGTAGACAGATGTTGTGTAAATTTGGTTTTGTCCTGGAATATCTTGGTTTTTCTATGTTTGGTAAATGAGAGTTTTGCTGGATATAGTAATCTGGTGTGGCATTTGTGTTCTCTTAGGATTTGTATTATGTCTTTCCAGGATCTTCTAGCTTTCATAGTCTCTGTTGAGATTTCAGGTGCAATTCTGATTGGTCTGCCTTTACATGCTACCTGTCCTTTTTTCTTACTGCTTTTAGTATTCTTTCTTTCTTTTGAGCATTTAATGTTTTGCCTATTATGAGTCGGGAGGAGTTTCTTTTCTTGTCCTATTTATTTGGAGTTCTGTAGGCTTCCTGTATGTTCATAGTCATCTTGTTCTTAAGTTTAGGGAAGTTTTCTTCTATGATTTTGTTGAAGATATTTACTGTGCCTTTTCGTTGGGAGTCTTTGCCCTCTTCTACACCTATTATCCTTCTGTTTGGTCTTCTCATTGTGTCCTAGGTATCCTGTGTTAGGAGCATTTTGATTTTTGCATTTTCTCTGACATGTGTCATTGTTTTCTATATTATCTTCTGGGAGAACATGGTTCTGATGTTGCCAGGTTGTCTTGGTTTCCAGTGCTTAGGTTCTTGTGCTCTCCTCTTGCCAATTTGTTATCTGTGATGTTAGAGGATCTTGTCTCTCACTGCAGCTTTTCTCTCTTGTGGGTTTGAGGGCCTTTGGGCTCAGGAGGGAATTTGCTCCTGGGTGTTAGGCTCTTTGCAGGAAGGCAGTGAGTTCTGATGGTGTTGACTCGGCTCTGTCTCCATGGGCTCGGAAGGGAGAGTGTTTATGAGGCTCCTTTGGGTGTTCAGACGTTTGTGGGTAGATCTTGAGTCCTGATGGCAATGACCTGGCTCTCTCTTTGGACCGGAATGGACCAATTCCCAGAGAGTATCATGATTCATGTGCCCCTGAGAGTTCCCAGCGGTTCCTCCCTGTATAGCTGCTGGGGATGTGTAGCAGGCCCATGTGAGCTCAGGTGGGTTAGAGCTTGTGAGGATCTTCTGGGTCCTCAGCTGTCAGCGTGCAGGCCCTTAGTCCTGATGGTGGTGACCTGGCTCTCTCTCTGGACTGGAATGGTCCCGCTCCCAAAGAGCACCATGTTATCTTTGCCTGAGAGTTCCCAGTGGTCTCTACAACTCATTCCATTTCTAATGTGTTCTCTCTGTTTCTTAAATTTTATCACAGTGAAACTGCCATAAACAGAGTTAGAAAATTAAATACCCAGTGTCTTACAAAGTTGATAAAGTAGTCTAAGTAAGTAAACTAAGAATCTATTTATTTCAAATTTCTGTTTTAGTCTATTTAAATCTGTCACAGTGAAGAAATGCTTTACTGACCTTGACCTTGTAAAGAAGAAGGCACTGAAAAATTGCATCATAGCTTTGAGGGCTGGAGACACAGCTTGGTAACAGACTGCTTGTCTAGGACATTTGAGGCCATCTGTTATGTACCCACAAAACACAAACAAGAAAAAAAAAAGATAAAAAGGGAAGATTAGGGGTTTGTGATTTCCAGAGGTATGCAAAATTCTGATAAGACTGTGGTTAAATAAAGGTTCTGAGAATGTATGTTGTTCCTTTCTTCCGTAGGTCAGACCTCTCTGCTCAATCTACTGGACTTGAAAATGCATAGCACTCAATCTGCCTCAAAGCATCCATAGCTGAAGAAAAAGAAAGTCTGAACAAAGCTATGCCCTGGGGTGACAAAATCAGTAAAGATTTCTGGATGAAAATGGTAAAATTTGTGCATTCATGCTTCATTTGGGCAATGTTGTATGTCCTTCAGCTGTCATTAGCATGAAAACCAACTGAAAATGAAAACTGTCAGTTCATTCATTTTCCTGGTTTCTAAATAAGTGATAGATTTATTCTAAGCTCAGGACAACAGGAGCTCAAGATGTGGTAATGTGCCAAAAAAAAAAAAAAAAAAAAAAAAAAAAAACTTTTCGCAGAAGTTGTATATGGAAAATCAGAATCCAGGTAAAAACTGGCTGACATTTCAAAGAGGCTTAAGTAGGTAGAAACCACTTGGGACATCTTTTAGCATCTTTACACCCACCTTCTCTGTCTCCATCTCTTCCTCTGTCTCCGACCTCACTTTGTGCTTCTTTCATATTTCAGACAGAAAATGGATTTATTCACATTTTCTCATTCTGTTCCACTGAAATGCAGCAATGTCTCCATAGGGCCTATTATGCTGAGTTAATTGATTTTCCTAATCATTCACTTTGGAAAAACAATTGAGCTTTGTAAATTTCTGGATGCCTTTCTTAGTAAAGACTTGAGTGGTGCATTCTGCTCTTTGTGTTTCTAGACTTTTATTGCCACACATGTAAAAGCAGGGGTGTTTGTTTGTTTGTTTGTTTGTTTTACTTCTTGAGCTTGTCCTAGGGCATTCTTTGCAATGGCCATTCTGCTTGGAGCCTCTGTAGCTAAGCAATTCAGAACTGTGATATCTGAAATTATCATAAGTTGAAATGGAGCTATTTTAGTTGTGATGCATATGAACTTAAAGCAGGTTCTCCCTTCCTTAATGTAAGAAGAGATATTTGATTTGCTGATTATTACAAAACCATCACAATCCTCATTTACAGTTACTTGACTGAAAATTGTGGCCAAGTAAAACAAGGAGAGTGGGAGGTAATAGCTAACCTGTATTGGGTTGATGTGCAAAGTGTACAGAACTACAGAAATAGCTCTGAAGGTAGGGGTATGCGTGTGTGTGTGTGTGTGTGTGTGTGTGTATGTGTGTGTGTGTGTGTATGTGTGTGTGTGTGTGTATGTTTGTGTGTGTGTGTGTGTTATTGTTAAATGCCCTTTGAATCAGCGGTGGTAAAGAAAACTGTTATCATTTAAAATATTTGAGTTTGCAAGAATATTCTACCCATCTGTTCTTATTCTTCCACCTTTGCATTACTAAATTTGGAGGCAGACACCAGCTGACATATTAACTCTAGTACTTTGGGAAATTGTTGATGCTAAAATATTTTAGTTCCTACTTACAAGCTTTCAAAGAACAAAATAATTACACATTCAGGAAAAATAGTTACAGCTTAAAAAGTACATCTATGAGCGTCTTATGTATTTAAGTATAGGAAATATATAATATTGTTTGCTTGTTTATTGATAGAAGAATTACATTTGACTTTCTTCAGATTTTATTTCTAACCCCTACATGTAGAGGTGAATAGAGATGAGCCGATCTCTTTAGCATCAACATCTTTAAGCTGATAGCTCTTTCCATCATTTATGGATCCTTATGTTGATGTTTAGTAGATAAACTCATTCTTCTGATCTCCTATCTTTCTTCACATATCTTTTTTTTTTTTTTTCAGCTACACACATGTAAAGGGTAACCATGGTTACTAAGGCCACTCTTGGTTTCTAGTCTCTTGCTTTTCAGAGGTGATTAATCAATTCTAGGGGGTTACAGTAACCTCTGAGTCTATAAATCTACCTTCCCCAATAATCCCTGGAACAATACCCAATTTTCTGTTTTGCTTTATGCTAATAAAGCAATAAGCAATCTGTTTGCCATAAAGAGCAATCTGTTTGTCAACTTTGTCTCTTAAGACATGTTTTTCCTCTCAAGTTGACAGATTTATAAAGGGTTTTTGTTACCTCAATTAGAGATAATTAAACATTCTATCAGTGACCTATCATTAGATGTGTTAAGTAATAATAAATAATGCTTTTTATCTAGAACTTATTTTGTGCCCAATATAGTTGTGCCCAGTTATAGTTTTCATCCAAGAAGACAAAGCACACAGAAATTCAGCTCAACACTGCATGGGTTTGCTACTCTTCGGATTCTTAGCATGCTCTTTACTGGTTTTAACACTGCTTCTTTGAACTTAATAAACTCAAAGGAGAAAAAAAAAAATAAAAACAAAAGTAAAGGACTCTTATTAATCACATTCCACCAGAATTAGTAATGCTAACAACTGAAAACACTTCAGTGTCCAATGGGTTTGGTGAGGTAAGATGGATGGATTCATTGAGAATCAACTGTGGATTTTAAAAAATTGGTTGAGACATAGCATAGGTGACCTATGTGGATTTCAATATAAAGTGAAATTTTCTGGTTTAATTGGAGACTCAGTTGTGTTTTCTGGAAACTGCCTTAGGGGAGGATGTTTTTGCTGAAGCAGATGAGTGGGAGGATGTTTTATTGAGATCAGACACATGGTGTTTTTCTGGAGGCAGCCTAGAAAAAGGGCAGGTGAAACTGTGATAAGGCAGATGCTCGAGTGAACCTGTGCTGCTTGGAAAGGGTATAGATATAACCCAGCAGACAGTGGAGTACGCCATAGGGTATTGGTATGTCTTACCATTTGTTGCTGTCATCATTTCTTATGACTTCACAGAGGCAAACGTCACCAAAAACTTTGTGGTGGTATTCCTGAGGCTTTTTGCTGCTTCAGCACACTCAGACTGTTTGGCAGAGCCTTGGGGTTTCTTCTGGATCAAACTGCTGTTGTTGATTCAGGAATGGTGTTTGTGAATGGATAGAGCTGCCACTGCTGATCGTGTGAAGGCAACTGCTGATATCCTGACAACACAGATTGGAATTGTCCTAAATAACTATTTCTAAACAGTTCCACATCCCCCTTCCCCCTATTAACCTTTCCTTTCCACTACCTCTGTGGGCGATGGGTGAGGAGGGAGGTTAAAGAAATTAAGAATCCTTGTTAAAAGTAGTGTTTGAAAACTCTAGCCTACATCCCTGGCCAACTTGGTAGCCAAAAATCTGAGTTTTGTTCATTTTGTTTGTAAAAAGCCTATTGGTCAAGTTGTACTTTCTTTCGTCTAAGAAGTTAATGACAAGATACTTTAAAAACATCTTCAATAACCTTTTGTTTAATTAAAAAAAAGTTTAAAAGGGGGTGGAAAGTTAGGTAAGCACCTGTTCTTTCAGAGGATTTGTGTTTGATTCCCAGAACCAAATAAATAATAAACCCAGATTTATTATCCACAGCCTACATTTGTCTGTAACTCTGACCCAGGGATATTTTTTTACCCTCTTCTGACCTAAAAGGGCACTAGGGACACATGATACATATACATACATATAGGCAGAAAACTCATATACATAAAATAATAAAAGAAAGAACTCTAATTTTTTTTAAAGGAAAAATCAAACAATTCACAAAACAGAGTAAATGTCGTTACAAATCTACCAGCTATAGATATCCTGAACAGCTCTTATATCTTCAAGGATCTCTTAAGCAGGCAAAGAAAAATATATTCTCCCAGAGGAATATAATTTTGACTTTCAAAGAAAATTTTTAAAGAAACCTATGGCAGTGTATCTGCCGCCTCCTCTATAAATATCATCTGAATGCAGCAAAGTCACAAAGAATAGATTTGCCAAGTGCAGGTTCAGACCAAGGAGACCCTGTAATTCTGGGTTACATTCTAGCTTTAATACTCTATATACTTTGCATTCAAATTTAAACATAAAGATTATTTATATTCCACTTATTACCTTTATATCTTTCTCTCAAACATATTCTCAGTTTAGTGTGAAGATCATAATTGGGTGAAACTCTTGCTTAAAACATTTTCTCACTTAGGCCCAGTTTCTGTTCTTGTTTAATGACCCAAAAACACACAATGGGAAGTTGGAAATAAAAACAACTGATAGCATACTTGGGCATTTTGAGAACATTGACTCGGTATTCATATATATTTTTTAAAATAACCAAACCCAGGAAACCTACATGTAATATTCTCTCCAGGCAATCATCTAGCTACTCAACCTACTTTTTATTCTATGATTATTTAATTTCTATCTCAGGTTTCTTATAACAGAACCTTTTAGTTTGAGAAAAAAATATTTCCCACAATAATCTAACTTTAAAATTTGTGTCTAAACAGATATTTTTCTGTCAGAGCTTTGGAAAACATACTGCTTTTCTTTTTGTACATGTAGTTGAGAAAGTGGAAGACTGTGGGAATACAAGTTTGGGAGCATTTCCATCTCTAGAAGGATATTTCACATATAAGGTATCCATGAATTATTATGACAGCTATGAACAGGATATGCTAGGCAAGCAACACAAACTATTATTTTCAGGCTAGGCAATGTAGCCCATTGGTAGAATTCTTGTCTACCCATGTTTCAGTCACAGCCCTGAAAGAGAAGCAAATCAAAAGGATAATCCTTGAGAAATTTCATTTTGACTTAGACTTTTTATTTGAAAAGTTAATGAATGAGGGCACAGGAGGAAAAAAAAATGCCTCTCACTCAGCTTGGGAAGCTGCAGTCCCCAAATTCAACTCTACCTTGAATTCTCTTTAGTTTGCAGTAATTCTGACTGTGTGTATGAAATATTTATTATATTTTACATCATTGCCACAGAACAGAGTGCCTATTTTCTATTTGCGTATTACCAATTTATATTTGTGCTTTGAAATTTGGAATTCAAGATGAATGCGATGCCTTAAACTAAAAAGTGTTCTGATTATTCCTGATAATTGTGAATAGGGTTCATAGTATTCAGTTTTAAACAGACCCCCACCCCCACCCCTCCCCTGACATACTTCTATCGGCTTTGTTGTCTTTCAGTACAATTTTAAGCTCCCCAAAGAAACAAGATATGTCAAGTAGTGCTTTAAGTACAGCCTCCTAAAAACCCAGGGAATGATTATTTCAGCCAGTTTTACATTTCAGCAGAAACATATGCAGCAGCAGCTGAACACGGGAGCTTGGAGACCAGGGATCTTCTGGAACTCGGTAAGGAAATTGTGACTCGCATGCAAAGTACCAAAGCATCACATTTCCTCGTTTGTGAATTAAGCTGAGACTTCAGGAGGATAAAGAAAACAAAGAAACATATTGCATTTTCAATCTGATGATCTTCAACAGAACTCAGAGTAAATTCCGATGAAATTAATTACATACCAAATCCTTTAATAACACTGACAAAGCCTTTTTTTTCCTGTAGTAGCCAAATCGTGTCTTTTAAAAATCATTTTCGATGTGTCTTCTTAACATTATTTTTCGTAGCATTTCCTATGTGTGTCTTTCTTACAAATTGAAAGCCATGATGAAAGCTGAAGCAGAAAATATATTCCTCAGGTGCTGACTCTTCCCAAGTCACCCAAGCGTTACTCCCTGGGCTCTGTGGCAGGCTCAGAACACCGCTCAATTATCATCTGTTGCCATGAGGGACCGTGTTTTAATCTGTACATAAACAAAGTGATAAAATAAAAACATCACCTTTACAAAGTCAAAAGATGCTGTGTTTTATAAGCGGATGCCAGCAATTACCACAGCCGTGTCTGTTTGCCATAATGGTAGAGAATGGGATGCATCAGTGTGGAATGCCAGACAGCCCCATCAGGAGCGCCACAAGTCATGTGGAAATCACTACCCTCTCCTAGCAAAGTGGACAAACCTAAGGATGCTCTACAGCTGGGTATGTAACGGTAACTTTCACGTGACAAAGATGCACATTTGCTCATCACTGCTTTTGTGGAGAACCTGGTTTGTTCTCCTGAATGTAATATTTTTTACCTTTGTTGTTCATGTTTTGGTAAAACCTAATCTGAGAAGGTGAGCTCAGTTTCCTATGGAATCTGCAATCCAAATGACGGAACATAATCCTGCAAGGTTTTTACAAAGGACCATTGATTTGGAAGAAAATGCTTGCCACAGTTAGAATCTCAGAAGCTAGATGCAGACAAGAAGCCATGAAATTCCCTCACTGTCTAATGATTTGTGGCAACTTACCTGCCAGCTACCTGAATTCTCCACATCACCACAATAAAACCCATATTACTTTGACGTCGAGTGTGATTACAGTTTTATATTGGTACTTAATTAGAGATTTTTGAATTTGTTATATTTTTCTGAGCATTAGATGTGTACATTTTGACAAAAAAACCAAAACAAAACAAGAACAAAAACATGGCGATTTAGAGTATTCAGGGAGAGACACTAGACATAGAATAATATGGACCTTAAAAACTTAAAAACACCCCTCCCCCCGCGCCGCAACCTTGTAGGACAAAGATAAAGCCCCTTCTGGCTTCAACTGTCTTACAGAATTCTAAGGGAAGGAGGTCGATGGTTTTAACCCGAATATTACCGTTCTGTGGCGTTAGCTTGCAGGCATTTGACCGCAGAGCATTAGAGTCTGAATTTTACGTAAATGTTTTCCTCTCTCCAGGAATGCTGTGTTATTTTAAATTCTCTCTCTCTCACTCTCTCTCTCTCTCTCTCTCTCTCTCTCTCTCTCTCTCTCTCTCTCTCTCTCTGTCACTCACTCACACACACACACAAAATCCATGTGACCAGGTAGGTGTGTACAGGTGACCTTCATTTACTGGTTCCCCAGATGGGCCAAAGCCAGCTAGTGACCTGTGTTGTATCGAACTAATCTCCAGTCAGACAGGTTCAGCATTGCTCTGGACTTGGTCTTACAGAGAAGGGAGAAGTCTCCAGTGCTTGAATGGTGTGTTCCATTGCTGGCTAGATCAGCAACCTGCCAGATAAAAAGGGTGAGCCTTACTTGGTGCAGTTTTTCTCTTTCTGGCTATAATGATTTTTTTCCTCTTAAAGACAGATTCATGTATTTTTATTTGCAGTGTAGGAGAGTTTTTTATGCATGTGTGTCTGCCCATCATATGAGAGCCTAGTGTCCACAGCCAGCAATGCTAGAACGCCTGGAACTGGAGTTAAAGATGCTTGTGAACTGCCTGGTATAGATTGGAAATCCCAAGACTTGTCTTCTAGAAGAACAACCTGCTGTCTATATTTTGAACCAGAAGAACATAAGGCTGTGGTCTGTGTGTTTATTACTTTTATAATGGCTGTGACCAACCACTTGACAGGAATCAACCTAAGGAAGTTTGAAGGGGATATGGCCCATTGTGTTGGGGAAGGAAAATAAAGGGGATGGCTATATTTGCTCCTCGGAAGCAGAGAAGAGGTGTGCAAACAGGTCTGAAAACCTCGAGGTCCACTGGTTGTAAAGGGTCTGTGATTCACGAAGAAGGATACTCCAAATGGTATGCAACAGTAAAAAGCCTTTTTTTCTGCAGAGAACCTACATGCAGGGGTCCGCCATACTGTGGACTGGAAGACAGACATGTACACTTTGCAGTCAATTTAAAGCTTGTTAGGGTAGGAACAGATGACTTTTGCTTTTCTTTCTTTTGATTGGTTGATTCTGTCTCCAGGGAATAGATGTCTGTGTCTGGTTAAAGCTGAGGGATTTTGGGGACTTTTGCTGATTAATTATATTTGGCTCAATCGAGGCAGTGGGACAGTTTTTACAGCTCCCGATTGGCTTCCCAAGAGGTTGCCTTAGGTACTGGGGTAGCTTCCTGATTGGCTGCCTCTGAGGAGTGGTTTGTTTTTTTTGTGTTGTTTTTGTTTTTCTGGAATTGACTTGCTTTGGACTTTTCCAGTTCTGGGAAACAGAAACTTAGGCCTAGACTCCCAAACTGCCAGTTGATAGCCTGTCATAGAGTCTAACTGTGGTCATTCTGAGATGTTTCTACTTCAGCAAAACTGCTAATACCTACTACCTTAAACCATAATTATAACGATAACATTCCCACTAGAAAATTTTAATTAGCATTTTCAGGTAGAGGTCAGTAAAACTTTAGAGATAAATGAAGTATTTTAAAATGGCTAACCCCATCTCATAATACAAAATGAAAATTACTTACAGGAAATCATGATCTAACCAGAAAGTATGTATTTGAAATTTTGATATGATCATATACGTATGTATGTATGTATGTATGTATGTATGTATGTATGTATGCATTTTGTGTCTTACCATTGCATAGACTTAGAATAGAGGTGTGTTGCAAAGGAAAGCTAGTGTGAAGCTGACTTCATTATATGAAAGGTGATTGCCTCTGTTAATCTCTATTTACAAACAAGTGGACACCTCTACCCTCTCTATTGAAAAACAGCAAAAGACTCTCAGTTGTCAAAATTGGAAATTCTGGAGTCTCATTCAGTCAGTAGAGAAAATGCAATCCAACTTCTGGTTGATGTTTTATTGATTAAAAATCGGCAAGAAGCCTTTCTGAACTTCGAATTAGTTTACCAAGCAAAATGTTGACAAAGACTCTTGCCCAATACCCTGGCTGCTCAGCCAAATGGGACCGGTCCTGGTGGCAGTCTTGCTGGGTCAGGAAACTAACTGTGCATTGTGAGGGTGGGACTTCTCCGTTTCTGAACCGGGAATACCAGTGCCTGAGAGATAAATGTACCGAGAGTGGTGTACTGAGCTCTTTCATCTCTGTCACTGGCTATTTATTCCAACTTAGCTTCTAAATTATTCATTTTCTTTAAGCAATCAATATTAATAATCTGATTTGCTCTCTGGCATTTTCAGTCACACTTCTGTTTAACTGACTGTAAATAAAGGTCACTTGGAGGCTTCCTGCTGCTGTTCAGAAGGTCCTTGCCTAATTAATTCCCAACATATTTTTTTCCCTGTGACTGTGATTAGCAGTTGCAATCAGGCTGGGCAATTAGCTGTCTCCTTGCACTGATTTGCCCCACACAGCCCTTTAAGACGAGGTTTCATTTCGCCATTCCATCTTCTCTCTAAAAAGGAATGGGAGTAGGGAGGATTTATCTTTTCCTTCAAGGTTTACAGATCTACAGATAATTATAGGGGACATAATAAAACTCATCTAACAGCTGCTGCAGTAGTTCTCGAGTAGGTCTCCAAGTCCTGAGCATCATGGGTAGCATGCCTGTGTAACAGGAGCAGGAAGGTTGGGACTCACTCCAGACCCCCAGTATACAAGCTCTATGACCTTGTATAAGCAAGATGATAAAAGTCCTGCCAACAAAGAATAGTATGTCCTTGAGCTTTGTGGTTATATCCGTGAAGGGATTCAACGATGGTAACAAACAGGTAGGCATTGGGCCGAGCTACATTAAAGAAAATGAAGAGCATAGTGGTGAAGAAAAAAATGTTGTGAAAACAAGTAAGCAAATCCATGAGTTGTGGCTAACCTTGTACAGGAACATCACTGGCTGCTAAGAGAGAGGATTTAGCATTAGGTCTGAGGGCTCAGGACAGCCCTGCCAAGGAAGGACATTAACTTTTATGTATTTCCCACTGAAAGTATGCCTGTGTGCTTGCAGGGCAGTGAACTGTGCGAGGCAGGAGGGGGGCCTGCTAGGAGACGACATGGAACTAGCTCCTTTGGCTAGCTGGCTCTCACTGGGAACAGGATCCCACAGTAGTTTGGGCCTGGACTCAATCCTACCTTCTCAGTTTATGAAATTCCTTACACTGAGAATAATCACAATGTCTTCATGCCCCCTTATCTGACTGCAAAGAATGGGGACATCCTCAAATATTTATATAGACAACATTCAAACAAAGATAAAATGAAACTAAACGAGATACTAATGTGAGGTTCTATCTGTGAGTACTGATAAAAAGTTTTGCATGTGAGTGTAGTGTTCTAAATTCTTGTGTCTAGAGAGAAAATGGTGTGATGGATTATGATTGGATGGCAGTTCAAAATCAGTCCAGGTTGACTAAAGTGTCTACAGAGGGTTATGGAAAAATAGAAAGCAGATGAACCGAATATTTATCAAGAGTCTCAGCCAGTGTGACACCATCCACATGGTCATTTACATGCCTGTGAGTTGTTTACTTTACACTCTTTCAGTAGGAGATGATGGGACTTTACTCTTCATTTTTATTATTTTCTTACTAGTTAGTATGCGGAATGTGTCACTATTATCTAAATGACTGATTTGTAGTGATTCTGATATGTAGTAATGTCAGATATACAAGAAAAATAGATATAAAATTATTATTTGTGGATATGTTTTTAAAATTGGGAGTGTCTGTATAGCATGTTCTTCTAAATTGCAACATTACATCCAAATGACAATATTTGCCCCAAAAAGTAGGGGGAGGCTCCAAAGCTTCAGATACTAAATAGAAAACAAAATGTCACATGTACAGAAAAAAACAGAAACTTGGAAGGTTCCAGAAGGCTCCTATTTAGAGTACAAAAGGGTTTAAACAGATATTTCCAGCAGAGACTCTATTCACTCACCCTGTAAGTAATACCTCACACATTCTGCTATTAGGAACCCAATAACAACTCATTGTATCAGCAATTGAAACATTGTTGAAATCTTTACTTTGGTCTGTCTTGGGTTCCCTTTCTTGGTTTTAAAGACATGTGTGTTGCTGTGTTTTGTGTCTTCACAGGAAAAGCTGATCACACAAAATGAATACATTTAGAAAGTCTAAGGGACTTTTTTGATAATGGCAGGTTTTGGCTTGCAGTGAGGTATACCCAAACAGGCAAGGCTAGGGTGAAGGCTCAATACGGAGAGAGCACTGACCATGAAAACATGAGGACCTGGGTCCCCAGAGTTCATGTAACATCAGATATGGTTGCATATATTTATAAACGCCCCACCCCCACAAGATGTGACACAGAGACAGAAGAGGTCCCTTGGAGCTTGTGAGAGAGCCAGCTTGCTGTACATTGTGACAAACAACAGAGGAACTTATCTCAAATAACATGGCATCTATAAGCTATGCCTATCTTTGAAGCTCACCCTGACCCCAAAGTGAATCAGAATCAATTCAGACCTCTGCCATCACCTATAGACATTCGACATTAACACTCAAAGGGTGCTTTGCAATTAGAATTGGTTCTGAAGGCAGCATCCCTGGTCCTAAAGGTAAATGAGAGGCAGTTATCATCCAAAGGAGACCCATGCAATCACAGCTTGGTAACTAGGACAGCAGGATGCAAAGGGATTAGAATTGCTGGAGACACATATTTGTTAGAAAGGGTTTGAATATTAATCATAGCAATTTGAAGACAAGGCAGAATTTCTTTAGTGAGCTATTCTCTTCAAAGAGTCTAACATGGGTATACCCAAGAAAATGGCCCCTTAGAAAATCTTATCTCTGCAGAGCTGAAGGAAATACCCATGTCCACAGATGCTGTAGATCCCCTTTTTGGGTAGAGCTGCAAGCCAAAACAAGGGCATCCTGAAAGAGATTTCCCTTTCTTTCCTCTTCTGTTCTACTTGTTCTTTTAATCTTGCATAGGATCTGACATCTTTCTTCAACTTCTAAAGCATTTCTTCAGGAAAATGAAAAGCGCAGTAAGACAAAAAGGGAAGTGCCAATGAGCTCTTGGCAGGTGGGGACCTGCTCCCTGGTTATATGGCCAAGGTCGGCTTGCTCCACAAGTAGCTAAGGCTCAGAATGAGGATGGGGGTTTTTCTTTAACCAAAGTCTCTGTGACAGCTCAACTAACAAATGCAAATATTCAGCACAGCCCATTTACTAGACTGTAGCTGATTCAAATAATTGAGATGTATTGTAGACCATGTCAAGCATTTTAAACTTATGAGTTGCACACACACACACACACACACACACACACACACACACACACACACTCTTCATGTGTCCTTGTAGTCTCTTTTTACCATGCAGAATAGGAAGTGGGTGCCTTCCTCAATATATTATAAGTAGCTACAAAAGACATATACACAATTGACACCATTTTGCCTTCAGATAAGTTTATTTTTGAGCTCAGTAGATAAGGAGAAGATTCTGTCACTCAACTGGACCTTCTAGTTACAGCAGAAGGCAAAAGCTGGGTTACTCTGACTCTGAAACTCATCAGCCTTTCTGTAGATCCAATTCCAAAGCTACCTTCCATTTGTGTGTGTTCAGCTTTCTTCTGCGGGCAGATGTCTGCCCAGGACTTCCTCACATTTCCTCCTTAACAAGGCTCAAACTGTACCATGATCAAAGGAAAACAAGAAACTAACATAAGCTCTGGATTCCAGGAATAATAAGGGTTTGTTCCACAGCATTTTCTATGAGGCTAAAAATGTTCTCTTTCTACTTCCAATATGATACTAAGAAGACACATATGACTCTTGAGTAGTTAAAATGTTGCTAGTTTAGAATTCTTAAATAATTTTCTTAAATGACCAGATTTAAAATGTTAATGACTACCTGTGCCTAACAGCTGTGAGATTAGACAGTTCCACAGATGCAATGTCTCTTAGAGGCCTGAAGAATATGTTTCAGTTCTTCATGGAACTTCCCAGGTCTAAATGTCTCCTAGGAATTCCTTCATATTGTACCTTGATCAAAAGGAACATTTGGTGTTCTCAGAGGTTGAGAACAGAGGACACTGATTTTTTTTTTTTTTTTTTAAGCAGCTTACTCATACATTTTTGTCTTAATGTTAGGTTTGGGGGTTAGAGTTTGGATTTATGTGATTTCAGCGATCTCCAATATTAGATTGTTGATTCATCTTCAGTGACTCCGTTCTGTAAAAGTGGGTAAAAAGCAAACAAGGCTCTTAGGGGTTGTGCCATGTTAGCATTGCAACAATATCCTGGAGCCTTATTTGCAGTAGGTCTATGTGTTCAACATCTATTGTAGAACATGGGCTCTCCAGTTGGACTTGTGCAGTGCAATGATCCAAATAAATAAAGACAAGAACTTCAGGGGCAGTGTAGAATTGTCTCCACTCAGCAGAATAACAGTATTAGGTTATTCCCTAGGGCCTATGGCACGAGTTGCCCATGGATTTTAGTCCCACTTAGCACAATCATGCATGAGTTTCATCTTTGTAGAGAAGCCTTTAAACCCAGCTGGAAAGTGATTGGTAACACCAGTATCATTACTGTCAATATTATACCAGTGGGTCTATATTGCCAGACCATTGGTTATTGTAGCTTGTAGGGTTTGGTGATGGGTAGGACTGTTAAATTTCTTCCCTGGTAGTGCTCACAGTAGCTTCCAGCACTATGAAACCTAGCCAGTAGGGAAGACACTTTCAGGCAAGTACTAGTTTGATTTCTTTATGTCAGGAATGTGGTATGTTTAGCAATAAGGGCTTACTATCAAGCTATGAGGTATAACCAAAACAAATGGCAAAATCCAACAATGTTGGGATGTCTATGTTATTACTGACCTAAATCTTAAAAAACCTCTTTGCTAAATATTTTATTACATTTACAGAACTCATATATATATATATATATTTTCTGTCATGCATGTATAAATTTTATTTCTATTTACAATTCAAGAATTAACAATGCTCCAAATGTCATAGGTATGTTTTTTTTTTTTTTTTTTTTTTTTGTTGTTGTTGTTGTTTGTTACAATGAGTTAGCGTTGAGAAGGTTTAGGTCTTGGCTGCCTATGTTCATGATGAACTTCTTCAAGTACAGGAGATGGGCCTCACAGCAAAGCCTTAACAAGGCTTAATAAGTCTTAGACTAATACTGGGCTTATGACCAGTAATAAATATTTTCTGTTCACAGGGTTAGAAAGCCAGAGAGAAGATTTACATTCAGGGAATTTAAAATAGAACTTGAATGGCAGCAAGCAGGAACTGTAAACAGAGCCTATTAGTGAGGCTGATGGTAATATTCTATGAGTCCAGGTCTTCTTTAAAATAAACTTATGACTTCAGCTAGGAAAGGAACAAATACATCCAAGACAATGTGGAGCTCAAAAACAACAGTATCCCATGTAAATGCTTGTCTTTATGAAGGTGGAGGCAGGCACAAGAAAAAAATGAGCCCTGTGATTAGATGAGGCAAAAAAAAAAAAAAAAAAAAAAGGCAGGAATTGAGTTTTGGAAAGGGGGAGAGAGGCCAGAGGGGGGCGGGCAAGATGGAGGATGATGAGGAGTGACTCTGCATAGCCACAGGTTGTTAAGACTTTCTTATAAGGGATGGATTATTATAGAACAGTTTGTCTTGTCTGGATGGGCGAATTATATCGTATCACTTGGCTCTAGGTTTATTGTGTGAATGTTTTGTAGATTATAAATTTACTAAGATAATCTAAAATAAAATCATTGTTAAATCACAAGTTTTTGGATTTTTGAATCTGTTAGGCTGATGGGAGTGTAACCAGAGTTCACAGCTGGCCCGCTGCTCGGAGAGGGCAACAATGGCTTGAAGCTTGCAAAGGAGGCAGTTGCTGGGACCAGAGAGCCAGGAGAGCAGCCACCACTGAGATGACTATATCCCACTGATGCCACGTGGCTCTAATGATGTCAGCTAGAGAGGGTTCGTAGATCTTTTTTTTTTTATTTACCACAATAATTTCAAACAAAGGGAAGCTAACAAAAAAGTACCCTTCCAGCTGCCCAGTGGGGTCATCATCCCACAGCTCTAAAACCTGGATAAAATTCTGACTTGTTCCCTTTAAACCTTAAATCTGGTCAATGCTTTAGTGAGAGGCTACCAACCTTACTTTATGTGTCTTCACATGACATAGACTTGTTCTGTTTAGTAAATGTGGAGAGGGATTCTGCCTTTGGAATTGACACTCTAGCTCATATTGAGCCAATTTTCTTAGTGATAAAAATGGGAAAGGCTATATTAAAAACACAAAACCTATCCAAATGCCCAAGGAGCTACTGAAACAACCAGGTCTTGAAGGGTAGAAGTCCTTAGGAGAAGAAAATCTCATTATGATGAACGTGACATTGTGTCTTATTTCCCCCTTTGAGATATGTGCCAATTTACAGGCAATAAAATTCCACAAAAGGAAGTTGATTATATACACAAAATTCATGCTGCTGGCTACCCTTGAGGGAAATGTCATCAGGAAGATCACAAAGGGTGCTTTGCTAGAAGAGGCTTACTTTATTGCCTAAGCTGGAATAGAGTTACATAACTAATCCATATGTATTTTTACTTCCAAATTTCATATACATAAAACATATTCCTCCACATTTCTCCCTAGCATAATAGGGCAGAGGAAAGGGAAGGAGATTCCAAACAGTTCCTATTCAGAAAGATACTCCATCCCATATCTTGAGCTTATTCTGCAGTGACTTCCTCTAAAAGCAAAGACAGGCTGTTTCTCACACCCATTTCAGGTAACTGCTATTCTCAGGTGGTGCTAAAAATCTCCAGGGCCAGAAGCTTCCTGTGTGCAATTGTGGGCTCTCAATCTTTCAAAACTACTAATGAAAACCACAGTCACTGAAACAGGGTATATATCCCCATTCTTGAAGAAATTTGTAACAAAATATAAAAAAAGGCATGGTTTGGGTAGGAAGGTAAATAAAGAGACAGGAAATCTATTTGTTTATAGAATTATAGTTTATAAGACCCTTTCACTCACAAGTCTGTATACTTATGCGTGTGTGTATGTCTCTCTCTCTCTCTCTCTCTCTCTCTCTCTCTCTCTCTCTCTGTGTGTGTGTGTGTGTGTGTGTGTGTGTGTGTGTGTGTGTGTGTGTGATAAACATTAGAAAGAAGCCAAGCATAGGGTACAATCAACTTAGGAAAAGTTTTGGGATGAGAATTAAATTTATAAAAAGACAAAATTTGTAAATTAAAAATTGTAAGAAGTGAACAAGATATAGTGTGAAATAAAACATAAAAAAAATCCAGTTAATCAATACAATTAGAATAGCTTTAATGTAAAACTCCTTATGAAGTACACCTTTTCATAAGAAAAGAACAGGCAAACAGCCATGATTTTATACAGTAGGTTTCGCTGTGCTTTCTGATATCAAAACGATTCTTCGTTCATGGCCTTACCAAGAAAAAAGAAAGGCCTTGAGAGAAAAGAATTTCCACAGGGGAATTGTTTTTTAACTGGGCACATACTTTTGTGGCCCTTAGAATTTCTTAAACCAAATATTGCTTAATACATAATGCTTTGACTAAGAAGGTGTGACACCTCTAGCTTAGACCCATGGGACACTTGACTCTGTCCATCACCCTGTTCAACTGTAAGAAGGAAGAATGCTGGATAATAACAAATGCTTAGGAAAAAATATTTAATATTTCAAATACTTACTACTGGCCCCTAAGCTATTCAACATAGAACTTTGACAAATTATATATTAAGCTTGACAAAAATTGTACTGGGTGTCTAAGAAATGTCACACCTGTGCTGAAAGCTTTTCTTTTGGGGGGGAGAGGAGCCCCAAAACAAAGCTGATATGCTGAGAACATTATAAAATCTGCTATTGAATGTCTTTAGGAGTGGGCACCAAAGCTATGGTTTCTTCTCTTCAATGGTGAGAGTAGAAGCCCTCATACCGCACAGGACGTATCACACACATAATACATAAAGTGTAGGACAGGGCATATGCATGCAACAGCAGAGAGCTGAGAACTAACTTCTCAACTGTGAGTACCTTTCTACTTCTCATCTGAAAGGTACTCACATCAAAAGTGTGAGTACTCTTTGTGTTTCACCTATGAGACCTAGTTTATATTTCTACGACTTTTCCTATTGCTATAAGAAATCACTTTGCAATAGAAACAAAACCACAAAGGGTTCATTTTATCTCCTAGTGGCGGGGAAGACAGGAGGGTGGAGTGGGAGCTTGTCACATGCTATTCCTAGTCAGGAGGTAAATAGCAGGAAATTCAGCTTACTTTCTCCATCCTTCATCCTCTCTCTCTCTCTCTCTCTCTCTCTCTCTCTCTCTCTCTCTCTCTCTCTCGTGTGTGTGTGTGTGTGTGTGTGTGTGTGTGTGTGTGTGTGTGATCCTTGCACACTACTGTGTACCTGTGGAAGTTGGCGAACAATATTTCAGAAATGTGTTCTCTCCTTCCTCCTTCTTTGAAGCAGCATCTCTTTTCTTCTTCCATCTCATGCCACCTACTCCAGGCTATCTGATCCTTGAGTTTCCAGCTGGTTCTGTTTCTGGCCACATACCATCAGAGTGCTGGGACTATGGGACTACAGATGCTTGCCACTGCATCTGACCTCTGTGTGGAATCCAAGGACTGAGTCTTGGCCAGCAAACACTCAAGGCAAGTGCTTTTGCCCACTGAGCCAACTTGCAGGCCCTACATTTTATGAAACCATCCTTGTAGACTGTCAATATGTTTTCAAGTGTGTCTACCCCAGTCAAGTTGGCAAGGATTAGGAGTCTTTAGTCTATTACTTTTTAACTTGGCATGTAAATTTCGTTTGTGAATAACACTCTACCACATTCTCTAAGTTCTCATTTTCATTTCATAGTATAAAATAGATTTACTCTATAGCTGTAAGTCCTCATAACCCTTAACCATTAGGAAGACAGCCTCCTTCTACTCAGATAGTAGAAAATGGGAAACACACAGAGTTTATTAATCTAGCCAGACAAATTTTCTTACCTTGCTTCAGCCTAGCTCCTGGCTCTGTGCCCTGGGATCAGTGCCCTTAATTATACTTCCTTCTGCATGACACATAATCCAGTTTTGCATTTTGAGACATACTGAGTGCTGTGTGCTACTAAACCAATTCTTCATTGTAGCATTGTTTGCCACTGTCTTGGGACTTCTATTGCTGTAGTAAAACACCATTACCAAAATCTACTAATGGAGGAAAGGGTTTGTTCTTTAAAACTATTGGGCTATACTCCCTTATCAAAAAAAGGTCAAGGGAGAAACTTGGAGGTGGGAACTGAAGCAGAGACCATAGAGAAATGCCTTTTACTTGCTTGTTCCCAATGGATTGCTCAGTCTGCTTTCTTATATACTCAAATGTCTCCTCCCCAGGAATAGCACTACTGACAATGGACTAGGCCCTCACACATCAATCCATACATTAAGTAGTCAGTTAAATAAATAAATAAATAAATAAAAATAAACAAACAAATAAATAAATAAAAACAAAGAAGAAAGAAAGCACTACAGGTCAATCTAATGGAGGTATCTTCTCAATTAAGATTTTTCTTCTAAAGCTCAGGAAGATGAAAGACCAAAGTGTGGATGCTTAATCCTTCATAGAAGGGGAAAGAAAATACTCACAGGAGGTAGAGGGTGGGAAGGACTTGGGAGGAAGAAAGAAAGGGGAAGGGGAAAAATAGAGGTCAGGATCAGGTATGGGAGGAAACGGATAATATACAGAAGGTCAAGAAATTGAACAGAGATGTGTAGCAGTGGGGGATGGGATGGGGAATTGGGGGCAGCCACTAGCAAGTCCCAGATGCTAGGAAAGCAAGAAGCTCCCAGAATCTAAAGGGTATGACATTAGTGGAAATACCCAACAATGGGGAAGTAGAGACCATATCCAGAGGTTAAGAAATACCCCTGGTTGGGGGATGGGGGCCACCCACTCATCCCAAATTTTTAACCCAGGATTGTTTCTGTCTAAAGGAAATACAGGGACAAAGTGTGGAGCAAAAACTGAAGCTATCCAGAGACTTCCCCACCTGGGGATCCATCTCAAATGAAGATAACAAACACAGACATTATTGTGAATGCCAAGAAGTGCTTGCTGACAGGAGCCTGATGCACAATTGCTACTTAGTTGTTTGTGGAGGATGTAAAAGTTCTACAAGCTAGAGTGGAATGACTGAGGATGAGCATTATGGGTAATAGATTGGTCCTGCCTCTAGCCTATTTCATCTTTTCTAAGCCTCTAATATAGCTGTTCTTCACCACCTAGTGAATTTTACCATTATTGTTCAGTGACTTTTACATGGGGAGGGAAAGTGAGAGAAAGAGAGGGGGGAGGGAGAGAGAGAGATTTAAACAACGTGCTGTTTTGTAAGAAAAGGAGAGTGAACCCAATTGAATTTGCAGACAGGACAGAAACCCATGAAATACTGATGCTTGTTAATAGATTAGTATAAATAAAGAGAAAATTTGCACTCTGCTGTGGAATAATGAGAAAGGTTAATTGATTGTAAGACCTAGCAAAGGCTCTAAGGTGTAAAAATGTCAATCCATGTGAAAGAAGCATACACGGAGAGACAATGTCTGCATAGTTTCCCTGCATGAAAACAACCTCCTAGCAAATTATTTTCCAAAGTCTGACCAATAAAGCATACAGAAACCAGTGCAGATGTGGTAAAAGAGGGCACAGCGACATCTTTTTCTGGGAGCAGCATTTGGAATCATCATGTCTTTAGGGCTGCCTTTGTAGACCTACAGAATATAAGTCCAAGAGAATTGAGCAGGCCTGCATAAAGGTTCAGACAGCTGTTAAGAGCAGGTATTGGGTTTCCTTCGTGGAGTCTCTGGGCACCCTGAGCTCAAATCTGCAAAGGTTAAATTTAAGTTACAGAGGAAAACCTACAATCCTGGCAATGTGAAACATCTACTGTGAAAAATAAAAACAAAAACATGGGGATACCAAGGGAGCAACCCAATAAAAGCTATGTGTGCTGCAGTCAGCAAAGGCAAATGGTGGGGACAACCCAAGCCCACTGAAGTCCAAAGGATGCTACCATAAGCCATACATTCTGAACATGGAATTAGAGGGTGTGATGTTTATATTGCTATGTTTTGATTATATTATAATATATATTATACACATATATTAGTTTTTGCTTGATACCCCTCTATTTTCGCAGTTTAGACTTGGAATTTGGATTATTTAGGGTTTCTATTGCTGAGACAAAACATAATCAGAGCACCTTATAAAAATGTCTACAGAGCCCTTAATGGCATGTCTCCATCAAATCTCATACTCCTCCCAACCCAGAGCTCAGGGAACCTGTGGCAGAGGAGGCAGAGTTTCAGAGTCAAAGGTGACAAAGAACACCAAGAAAACAATGGCCTTTGTTTTTTTTTACAACTTTATTTTACAAAACAAAGATAAATGTACAGATTTTAAGCATTTTTTGCATAAAATTATACAATACATTTTTGTCAGTACTTTTTTCAGATTTTAAAATAATTTTTACATGAAACTATATGAATATATTTTTTTAGTTAGTACTTGATTTTTTTTAAAGGTTTGATAGTATGCATTGAAGACTTAATAGTTACAATGAGCATAAAGTACATGTAAAACAAAATGTAACATGGAAATAGTCAAAGTTTTCTTGTTGTGTAAAGATTTTTTTTGTTTGTTTTGTTTTGTTTTCTTTATTTCTTGGACTTCATACAGTCTGTGAGTCGTTTCTGGGGCAGTGCGAGCCTCTGGAGTTAGCATCCCACTATCAGTGGCTGCATATTATGTCTGTTCTTTTGTGACTGGGTTATCTCACTCAGGATGATCTTCTCTAGATGCAGCCATTTTCTTAAGAATTTGGTTAAGTCATTGTTTCTGGTGGCTGAGTAGTATTCCAAACAATGGCCTTCGAATCAACACAAGCCAAGCAGTATGCACAGGGCCTGCATGAGTTCTACATCTTATAACTGCACACATTAGAGTTGCCAGTTAGGTAGTTTTATGGGACCCCTAGGTATGTAAGTGCAGGTCCCTGACTCTTGTCCCTTCACTTGGGCTCTTTCAATCTTTTGTTGGTTTGTCTTGTCTAACTTTGATGCGATGAAACAACATTTTTGCTTTATCTTATCATATTCTATTTTGTTATATATTTAATAAAGTGAATGAATGAATGAATGAAAACCTACAACTAACATAAAGAGTAACAGCTGAACTACCATTTATGTGTGTTTGGAGAGGAAAAATCAGTTTTATTCAATGAAGTGAAAATGGGTATATTAATCACTGGATACCAGACCTCACATTAATGGCAGCGGGTATTGCTGTTATACATTAGACAGGGAGGCTAATCAGTTTGCTTCCAGTTTTTTCATATGGACATATTGTGTATATCTCACAGCTGTTATTGCCAAATAAAACTTGTGATTAAAAGGCAAACAAAACTTTTCTTTTGTCATAAAAATCTACAGCCTATGTCAACAAGCAACGTAGATACATAATTACCTTTCTACCTGGAGATTATTCTGCTATTTTCACAGGAGCACACAGCTTTGTTTGTTAAGTCCTGCAATTTCTATGAATAGAGGGAGTGAAAGGATGGTTCTTCTTTTGACGTTCATGGTCAAAGGGGTTTTGAAAAGTTAGATGTTGCTCATTTCCTGCCTTATTTCCTCTTCACTGTCCCTCTTCCTCCCCTTCTTCTTTTAAACTTATAAATCTCCTCTCTCAGCTTCATTTCCAACTGTCATTATTGTGTCCCCAAGCTTTGTCATCCCTTGCCTTTCCTTGGACCGTTGCTCCCCTCATAAAAGCAATCACTTTCGTAGTAAGCTAAAACTCTCCTTAGTGCAAGGCATCTGCCTCTGAAACAAATTCCAGACACACCTTCACTCCAGCCTGATTTCCCATCATGCCCACACTTTACTGAACATCCCCAGTTGGCTACTGTATTGGCTAGACTTGGAATACCTTATACTTCAGTATTGCTGTTGCACCTGCCATTCACCTGATGTTTAGCACCTCACTCACTTTCACGTGCAGCAAAGTACCCAGGATACAATCACTAATTTATGTCTCATCACTACCATCCAAATCTAGATGGAGTGGTTTTGCTCTGTCCAAACATTGGATTGCCAACTTTGTTCACCTTCTCTCATCACCCATTCAGTCATCTGTCAGCTGGCATTTCTTACTGACCAGGTTTAGTTAATTAAAAATGTGATATTTAATTCTCAACCAAAAAATTTTATTGGGAATGATGGAGATTGGGGAGGGAGGGCCGACAAATCATGCCCTTAATTTCTTGGTGAAAACCAGAAACTGTAACTAAATCATATCCAAGTGGTAACCTCTTCAGATGTGCTTCTCCTTTTTCTAATCACAAAAGCCAGTGCAAACTATTTAATTCCACAGTTACAAGAGAACTAAAAGCAGCATAGCCTTGGGCAAGAAGTGAGCATCCTCACACTGTGTCCTCATTAGTAAGGATAGATGTGTCATCGCTGGCTAACCCATTATGTTTCCTCTATTTGTGTATTAATTAGAAAGAGAATACAGTGGTAGCATGAGTCTGCATGACATGAAATTCTTTAGCTTCAAAAACTAGTGCTAAGAATGCAATTTAGGGTTTAATTGAAAAGCACATTTTAGTATCACCCTCTGTACTATGCATGTACATGGTCATCCATTCTGCCTCTGGAACATGAGCAGCTAGTAGAACTCTGGGTTTGTCTGAGCGCTGTAGAGCAGATGGACGAGAAAAAAATTTTCAGGAAGAAAATGGATTTCCGGTGTTTGTAGGAAAGTGCTGTGTTTGTGTGTGTGTGTGTGTGTGTGTGTGTGTGTGTGTGTGTGTTGAGCTTTTCTCACATGCTTTAGAGGCTCAGTTTCCCAATTTTGATTTTTTTCTCCTCATTTTTCACCTAGCCTGCTCAAAGCTAACACAATCAGATAGGAGCTCCAGATGCCATTAGACAGACAGCAGCTTTACAGGGATAATGGAGGACTTCCTGCAAATGTGGAAAAAAGCCTATTCCCAGTTCAGAAAGTGAAGCCACAGAAGGTTTTGTTCTCTATCCTAACGAAAAAAAACAAACAAACAAACCAATAAGGGGACCTGATTCAAATGTGAAACATGAAAAACTAAAAGTTTTTTTTTCTTTGAGATGAATAAAAATTATTTTTGCTTAAAGATTTCAGTGTTGGTTTTCTCAGGGCAACTAGGAGCTATCTGAAAATAAATGATTCTAAAATAGTACACATTGAAGCATCCCTGAAACAGATGAGAAAATACAAGCCATTTGGCCATCATCCTACAAGCTCTCTCTATGCATGTCAACCTCTGAATTAGATAGTTCAAGAGGTTTTCACTTTTCTGGAATGAATATCTATGAAAGGTAAAAGACAAATAAGGCTTTCCTTTTAAAACAGACATCTTTACAAATTTAAAAATAAAAAGCATGATTATTTGAAAAATGTTAAACGTAAAACAGTGTTTTCTGGGGCATGATACAATGGAAACTAAATATGTCTTAGTCTTAAATATTGTAAATGAAGTCAAGAATGAGATATAGTTTGTAAATGGATATTGTCATTCTTAAAGAAAGAAACAAAGATGTTTAACTAGATAGACTTACATTTCCATCTGTAAAAAGTGAAGGTTTTCAAATAGAAGACATCTTTTGAGTAAGTTACTTTATATTCATGTGGTATTTGTGTAGGTAGGTAAAGCCAAGTGAACAGTTTTTTGTGTCCAAGACCTCTCAGTTAAGAGCAGAAGAACCAGCTTTCCCATACTCATCCCATAGACATTAAAACTGGTGCTGATAGCTATCTATAAATCCAGTCTACACCTCAAGATTTCAGCTAATTAGAATGACATTTGCAGTGATGTGTTGCAGTTGTTCAAGGCTATTCTGCAAAGTGCTTAACCTGTGTTCGTGGTTTTTTCAGTACAACTCCTCTTTCAGATTAGTTATCAGTTTGAGGGCTGGCATATTAAATTCAAAAATAAATGTAAAGCTGGAGGGAAAGAGATTTTTTTTCCTCCCTAGAAAATTATAGCTATTAGTGATCTTTGGCCACAGCAGTTTCACCTTATGCTCTCGCTTTCCACCCCACTTCTGCCTAAGGTGTTTTAATTTGATCTTTGTTCTACACACTACTCAAACAATGAAGCCCTCTAGTGATAGCAATAATCAGGATAAAAAGCAAAGGATTCTGCAGGCAGACTGAGTTCTTGCTGTCCTTGTATCTGACTGAAGAAAAGAAATGTAGATCAAAGTGCGCTGTTAATCCTTTATGTATTCTCTCCTTTGAAACCCACCTTTACAAGAAATACACCCATGTCTTATCGGTATTACTTTTAGCAAAGACAGTTGTTTGGAATTTTAACTGTAGAAACAAACCCTATTGCACTATGCCGGAGAAATAATTTACCATCAAGCTAGCTTCATTTAAATAGAGCATCCTGATCCAAAAGATTGGTTTTTATTTTTGAAAAGATATCCCAATTATTTATAGATTATATGCTAGAAAAATAAAAATTAACCAATCATATGGCCCCATTCCTTTTAAATCAAGACATGAAAGTCTAGAAAAATCTGTTTCTAGAAGCTATAGGATAGTAAACAAAACTTCTAGTACCCAACATGGGATACCTCTTTGTGTGAGTTGGTGATGATGGAGACCCCTAAGTCCACAAAACAATATAGACATTTGTCGTTCCTCTGAATTGGTCACAAACTAGATGAAAGATCTAATTGTAGGAAACAAGACATACCACTATGCCTGATGTACAGAAATCAACCTGGAAGTGAGCTATAAGCTTCCTCACTGCCCACTAGCTTTCAGTATCTTGGGAGTTACTGTGCAGGCTGCTGGGATAGAAAGGGATAAATGTTTACCCAGCTGTGGATACTAAGGTCTACAAATCCAACCATTTGATCAATAGTATGAGGATAATCAAGTGATCTCTATTGGCTTTGAGACCTGCTCCACAGAAAGGAATTCATGCCTGGTACTGTAAACTTGGAAGAAAAAAAGAACATGCCAAAGGGAAATTACAAGCCTGAACTAAGTGCTGTTATTTAGCAAATTGATTTAGCTTGAGCTGCCTTCAAGATATTTCTGTTTATGCCCATAGAGAAACATTACCCTCAGCCTTAATCAGAAAACCTTTATTACAGTGAACAGTGGTGAATGCATAGGTTCATGGCTATATAAAGTACTGAGAATAAGTGGCAAATGAATGTTCACCTCAACACATGCACAAGACATATACATGACTCCCTATAACACTTAAGGAACGTTATGGAAGAGAGTGGAAAAATGTAAGACTTGGAAGGTAGGGAGAAGGGCATGCCATCTTCATGGCAAGACATAGCTATTGTAGTTATGAACTCAAAATCTCTGAGGATGACTTCAATGGGCCTGAACAAAAATGGGCCTGTCCATGCTGAGGAATGGATGGAGAAGTTAGAGAGTTTATGATGGTAAGAAAAAGCAAGCTAGGACAGGGTTGAAGAAATCAGAAAAGTGTAACTTGCAAGAATGTAGAAAGCATTACCATTTTACTTTGTAAACATACAAATCACTGAGGTGGGAAAGGACGGTTAGAAAGGAAAACCTGCAGATTAAAAGAAACATAAAAAATGAACAAATTATAATATATGGACATTTGTATTTTGATTCAAATATAGTGTATAATAACGTATGGTCAGTTGAAACATTGAACCATTGACCAAAGCTTTGATGATATTAAAATTTTCTTGTGGTTTTACTGTAGCTATTGACTCTGTTTGGTACTTGGTCTGAGAGTTTTTGCCTATTCTTGTTGTATCTTTCTATCCCATGTCTGTTTGATAGCACTGGGAGGCCCACACTTTTCTAACTGGAAAAGGAAGATCAATGGATCTGGGGGAGAGGGGAACTGGGAAGAGTGGAGGGAGGAGAGGTGTGTGGGGGACTACGGGGAATGGTGGGTGGGTGCTGTTGGGATATATTATATGAGAGAAGAATAAGTTAAAATAAAAACAACAAAGTGCTTGTCTATTAGGAATCCACATGGACCTTTATGATGGGAACCAGAAATCTATTATTTGCTTAAAGTGAGTTAGTAGTGATAATGGTGGGGGTAGGACAAGGGTAAGTGATGCTGAGACAAGAGTAGCTATAAATCGATGGGTAGGTAAAAGGCACATAGGATCTCATGAAACTGGTCTCCTCTCTATGTCTGTCCATTCATGCAAAGTCTCTTTCTGTATATGTGCTCATGCATGCATGCCTGTGTATGTGTGTTCACATGTGTGTATGTGCAAACACGCACGTGTGTGTTTGTATGTGTGTACATGTGTATGTGCGCACATGTATTTGTGTTTGTATGTGTGCACCCATAGGCATTCATGCGTGTATGAGTGTACATGTGTGTTCATGAGTATGTATGAGAAAATACTGTGATTATTGAACTTTGATCATTTGTTTGCCCCATTCTTCTCTAAACACTGAGGTCATACAGGCATGTGCCTTGACATTTAGGCACAGTTTCCAGAAATATACTTACCATATGGAAAATGAATCGCAAATTCCTCAAGACATGTTAAAATACAACAGACCCAGGAGCAATTTCATCCACTTTCTACCAGCTTTAAACAGCTCACCTACTTTTGCTCAACCCAGAGACCTGAGGATAGTCGATCATGCGCGTGCCTCTTCCAAGCCCCTCATTTAGTTCATTATCATGACATCTCTCCAATACTTATCACAATAAAATCGAACCTATCCTCTTTGTCCCCTCCACAGTCTTGGATGTACTGTCTCTTATGGTCCAGTGTTTTGTCTTTCTTCTTCTACTTGCATTAAATTCTGCTTTTGACATTGGGAGTTTTATTTTTTTTTAAAAAAAATGAACTGCTCTATGCTTTAAAACAATCCAACCCAGAACTTCCTCTCTATTTAGAATGGAAAATATAGGAACCAAGAAAACCATATCCTACAAGGCCGTATTCACCTCCCAGCTGAAGCTGCCACTCGTTCAGGTGCAGCTCACAGAACTGCTGTCGCAGAGAAACAGCAGGTTTACTCATGTCAGGGAACTTTTACCCTGTGCTGTTTCTAATGCTAGGAATTACTCCCATATTCTTTCTTTTCTTTTTATTTTCATATTCGAGGTCCAAAGTCTCCTGGTTTTCTCTGCACACTTGCCCTAAGAGTATAGCTATCATTTTCAACTTTGTTTATCTCTCGATTTATAAGCTGATGCCTCTTACGAATGCATGAGTTCTATGAGAATTTTGTGTTAGTTTAGTACATCAGTGCTCAGTTCTATCTAGCAGAGACGGACTACATATTTGTAAAAGAAAAAGATTAAAAGACAGGCAAATGTAATTTGATACTATTTCAAGTTTCAGAAGGGAGATTTTTTTTTTTTTTTTTAGAATGCTAAATACCTAACTATTCATGTCTGTGGTAGTTTAAATAAGATTCTCTCCCCCCCCCCCACCTATTGTCTAGGGTATTGAAATACCTGGTTAATGGTGGAAGGTTAGGGGTGGGTTTTGGGGGCTGGTTTGCTGAGTAACCCAGTTTTCATCCTCTGCTTTTTGCTTTGCAATGTAAATTGTGAGTTCTCAGCTTACTGCCCCAGCTACTATACCTGAGTCCTGCCATTCTTCCTCACAGTGACAGCGAAGGTCTCTTATCCCTCTCTAACAACAAGCCTGAACAAACACTTCATTCTGTAAGTTGCATTGGTCATGGTGTTTTAGCATAGCATACAAACTTAAGGCAACAGTTATTTGAAATGTCACAAACATTTTAAGAAAAAAACTCTAATTGGTCTATGGAATTGTCCACTACCCACAGTAACCTACTGACTTTCAATTTAATAAGTAATTTTGAGTATGCTAAGATAGAAATTGAAATCATATTCCTCTGTTTAGCCTAAAACTCTCATTCTCACCTCAAGGAAATGGTTATTAGAGAAGAGATGCTAAAAGCATTATTTGAAGTTTAATAATCTGCCATTTTTCAAATTTTGTGCAAAAGATGCCATAGTAAATGGAAAATGCTGATTTCTTCACCTTAGGTCATTTCATATGTGTTATTTAAATATGCGCCCTGAGTGTAACTTCATCTCTATTCTGAAAATCAGACTTACAGATTCTCACCTTAAGCAGGAGCAAGCCTCTGCAAATGTGGGCATAGCAAAGAACAGAGCAGGAGCCAATAGCATCGTCACTGTGGGGAATCCTTGCTTCAATTCTCCCAGAACCTTTAACACTCTCAGCAGGTTTGTAAGTTACTTGCACAAATGACCTGATGTCTGATGCCCATCCTAAACACAAGTGTCAAACTTCTAAAGAGTCAGTGGTTTTTAACAAGATAATGGAAGCATACAAACTAGAAAAGGTTTTTGGGGGCAGTTTTAACTCAGATACACTGGGGAGAACGAGCGACATTTGCCTGAAGAATTTAAGCTCCAAATGCAATACATTTTCCTATGTTTTCTATCTTATTTTAGTCAAGTTTTAATCATGTTTTCCAGCCTTGTCTCGAGTGCATGACCCTTGTAAGGAGCTGGGATTTCAGGCACAAACGGTTTTACCAGACTTCTGTCTCCTTTTAACCCATCCTATTTGTGCAAGACCAATAATTTATCCTTCATCACACATAACTAAGCAATCAGTTTTCTATTCCAGACCAGGCAAGTGAGATGCCTTAGGAACCAAGTACTCAGCCCATTCTAATGTATTGCCCATTCCCTGCTCAGGTCTTTCTCGGGTGTAGCAGTATATAACTAAGATGATTGCAAAATTCCCACTTGTGCAGATATTTGCAGATACATATTAGGGGAAACTTTCAGCAGTGTATAAATTGATTGATGTTCTCTGAGTATAATGTATCTGAAACAGCCGAACCTTATCACCCCAACTCACACAACTAAGTAAATGGGAGAAGAAGAGAATACTATACACAAAGGTTTTAAACATGCACAAGTAATTACACCGTCAAATCTGAGCATCGAAACCCATTGATCTACAACTTCAGTCTCTCTACAAGAAATAGAATGTCCTTTGTTTTATATCTCACCCATGACCTGTGGAGTCCTCTGATCATTGCCACAGCTGGGAGAGAGGAAGAAGCAGGAAGGTGGGCTATAGATTGGACAACAGAGCAAGAAAAGGAAGGAGGAGATCCCCTGCAGGTTCAACCTCACTGGGTTGTGACTTATCCTTCAGCATGGATTTGTATTCCCATAGGATGCATTTGCATCAGTACTGAAGAGACAGGGTGATGAGGAAGGTGTGAGAAGGGAGTCACCAGTGCACTTGGTTGTGGAATTATGCATTTAAGTCTATCAGTTTTAGTACTTTGTAAACCTATGGAAGAGAACATATTACTTCAGGTATTACTGTATACTGAAGTGGCATTAGAGCGACAGACATCAGATCCTTAGTAAACAAATACTGAATGAATAAAAAGGAATGTTTGAACTAAGAAAAAAATCAGCTTTAAGGAAAGGATCTAGGGGCTAGAGAGATGACTCAACAGTTAAGAGCCCTGCCTGTTCTTCCAGAGGGACTGGGCTTGCTTTCCAGCACATACACTGTGACTAACAACCTGTCTGTAACTCTAGTTCCAGAGGTTATGACACTCTCTGGATTCCACAATCACTGCACACATGTGGTTCAGAGATATACAAGCAGGAAAACACACTCACACATAAAAGAATAAAATAAATAAAATATAAAAAAAGAAAGAAAGAAAAAGACAGGGTCAACCAGATTATAGACTTCTAACAAATTATGTAATCATTCAAGTAAGTAAACTACATGCTGTTTCCCATGAACAACAGTATATAACTCTATTTCTAGCTTCTTTCAGATACTAGTTTGATGATCTTTCATACAACTGAGTACCATAATTTCAATACTCACTTCCTACATTTTCTTTCTTTTCTACTGTTACAAATATAATTTTCGTTCTTTGTTTTTTTCTTCTACTGTGCATTTGAGAAAACCACTGCCATGCAGTCACTTCTTGGTCATTTTTCTGACTCAAACTTGTCTCGCATGCTCCACTGGCTTCCCACCATAGAGCATTTTAAATTCTGTTTTCTTCTAGAATTAGGTTAAGAAACTTCAGGTCAAATGCATTAAACAAGTGATTCTATAAAAATCTCAAATGTGTTACTGTCCTGTAATAGCATGAAAAGATATTAATTACCTCATGCTAATTTCCATAGAAAACAGTGATGGGTAGAAGGGTGAGACAGCCCCTCAGTATGTAGTTTAGGTTGGCCCCACACCCACACATCCTCCTGCCTCTATTTCTAGAACGATGGAATTATAGGTGTGTGCTACCCTGCCTGGCACTATAATACCATTTTTTATTTTGTTATAATTTATTCTGTGTGCTCGTGTGTGTGTGTGTGTGTGTGTGTGTGTGTGTGTGTGTGTGTGTGTAAGTATGGACACATATGTACATTTGGGGTCAGAGAAAAACAGTCAGTGGTCAGAGGATAACTTATAATGTCTTCTTCAGTTGCTATCCACCTTGTTGTTTTGAGATGGCATTTCTCCCTGTTTGAGAACTCACTGAGAAGGCTGAGCTGACTTCCATGGATTCTCAAATGTGCACTTAGAGGCCTGGCTTTTTTTTTTTTTTTTTTTTTTTTTTTTTTGTTAAATTACAAGTTCTGGGCTATCCCACCCCTGTCCCCATGCTTGCTCAGTATGTATTTTACTGACTGGGACATCTCTATCTCCACCACGTGTCTTCAGTAGGGAACATCAAGGATCAAGTTGTCAGCCTCTGTGTCCATCAGGGAAATACTATTGTTTATAGAGAATAAAAACAGCAATGTGGATATGGCTGACCTAGCATATGGAAAGGCCTGACTTTAGTACCCAGTGCCGAAGAAGATAAAAACAAAATAAAACCTTAGAGCCAGGACTCCTTACAAAGTCATCACAGAGCAATGTCCATTTGAGCAATCCTGCAATACATGATTCTGGTTCTGCAGCACCAATTACTGACTATAAACATTTGAACATGTATTAAATACTCTTTACCTGTATCTCACAACTCTTAAAGTATAGACAACAATGAAAGCAATGCTCAGGCTTCTAGAAGTATGAGATTACTTAGAGCTTACCTTGTAATGGAGCCTATATTTCTAGTGTCTAGAAGCACTTACGAGGTTATTATTAGTTGAAATACAAAATACTTAAGATTTGTGTGTGTGTGTGTGTGTGTGTGTGTGTGTGTGTGTGTGTGTGAGTGAGTGAGTGAGTGGTGCATGTGTGTTATGCATTTGGGGGCATGCTGCTTGTTGATGTATATACATGTGGAAGCCAGAGGTTCACAACAAAGATCTTTCTATATTGTTTTGTATCTTATTTTTGAAGACAGGATTTCTAAATAAACCTGGAGCTCACTATTTTGTGTAGGCTGAGGATTGTCCTGTCTCTATTCCAGAATTCTGTGGCTTTAACGAGGCACAGACTCACCCTACTTTCATGTTGATGGTCGGTATCTGAACTTGTATCCTCATCCTTGTACAGCTTTACCCGCTGAGCCATCCCCACCCCCTGTACTTAAGAATTTTTTTAGACAACAAACATGAACCATGTGTTAACATTAGAGACAATGTAATTGGCTAAAACCAAAGCCTGAAACAATATAGCAGTTCACATGCTGGGAAGTTTCTGGCTTTTCATGACTAGAGCTGTGTGCACTCTTGCCAAGGATGTGCATGGGACTGCAGCATCAGATACAAAGGACTCCTTTGCAGTTGGAGCCTCTCTCCAAAAGGAAACATTGATATTGTCAAAGGTTTATGTAGATATTGTAGCTCATAGTCTTACAGCAGTGCAAATTCCCTTTAGGATACTCTGAAAAGGAGTACATGCACAGAAGAGCCACACCAATCAACAGCTATAGAGGAGGTGTGGATCTGGGGAGCTTCTGTGGGCCACTAAGTTCCTCTCCTGGAGTGTCTATGCATGAACAGAAGCCAGGCAGGTTCCCACTGCAGCTTATAAAAGAAGTTTGGAGAATTGGATACCTTCTCCCTTTATTAGCAAAGGCTTCGATGTTTACTCAGTGTCCATAACATGGTGCCTCTGTGCATCAGAGTTTGCCTGGCACAGAAGCAGCTGCAGTGAAGTTCCAAAGGATAGGTAAGCTACTCCAATTTAAAGAGGAAATGATTGAGTCACTGCTTGGCTTACAGATCCACTCCCTGTTATGTTCTATATTAGTGGGCTCTCTGTTTTACAAGGCTCTACTGACAAAGGAAAAACAAATACTGTTGGAAATCAGAGGGTCTGTGAGTGAGGTACCCACTGAATTTTGAAAGTTGACTCCCTCAAGGGCTAAACATGCTCAGGGATTGCAAGCCATTGGGAAAATCTCCTCTCAGGGTCCTGGCTCTCATAAGCTTAACCCCAGAAGGAGTATAGTCTATCTTCCGCTAATAACCTGCCTCTGGAAGCTACACTTGGCAGTGGCAACAGTTTTTCCTGTTGATAATTTCTGGGAATACCCCAAAATCACTGTGTGCCTCTAACTCATCTCAATCTGTGTCAACAAGTCCCTACATTAACATCTTACTATCTTTTCCTGATATCCTCTTAGAACACTCATAGTGTTATGAGTATTGTTTTAGGTGTGTTTAACAATGAAAACAGTTTTGTAACCTAAAAGCTCTTATCATCTATATGGGGACACTTTTAGCTGTTGAGAAATAGCTAAGTGACTTTTAGAATATATATCGAAAATATATATACATTTACAATTGCATATTGTGTTCAGGCTAATTATTTTTCTTTGAGGAATTAAGCAGTTGTTCTTATAATCCCAGCCCACTAGTCCTATGTAGCCTGAGTCTTTATTTCATTTCAAATAATGGCTTTTCCCAAAGGAAGTGTCTCCTTTCAGAATATCATAATCAGCTAATGGACTTAGTGATCAATGTTGTGTGCGGTGAAACATCAGAAATGTGCCATAAAATATGGAAAACAATTTAGCCACTCTCTAATGCAGATAGTTCTGGTGAAAAAAAGATACATGAAAAGCATGTACCCAACCACATTTTCCTGCCTCACAACAAGATTAGATGCAATAAAAATCTTGTCTTAGCAAATCAGCATGTTCAAAGATGCTGGCAGCAATAACTTTGCGAAGATGTGTCCATTACCAAAGGGGAGCATTATCCTCAATCTACTTCCGTTTAAGATGGATGTCTGCTATAAGCCACCATCTGTCCCTAGATTCTCTTGGAGCACAGAGTTGCCTGCCGGCATGGTGTGGCCAACATGTGGCTCCTTGTTTTCCCCCTACTCTTTTTTTTCCAGGTTTCAGATGAGCAGACAGTTGTCTGAATGAAACAAGCAGGTCTGACTGGTCAGCGAATCAACACCTAGCTCATTAACTGCATCATGCCTCTGTGATTTCCTCAGCAATTTATCTTAGTGGATCATCAGCTGTTTTGCCGCACAAGAACATGTTTTGTCACATCTGGTCAGTTTCACCAATTCCCCAAATGAAACAATGTAGTGACATTTTATTAAGCAAACAAGGCGTTTCTTCATTTAAACATTGTTTTAAGGATGAATCAACTGACAGACTAGCTCACTATTCTTTATTGACTGAAACAGAGTTCTCCAATTCTGGTTTCTCTTTCATTAATGTTTCAATAAATGTTTATTTATGAGTTAAACTACATGCAAATGCATGTTGCTATACTTATACATATATAATATATCATATATATGGAATTGTTTATAAATATCAAATAATGGATTAAAAACTGAACATAAAATGCCAGGCAGATTTACTGGGATACTATCTTATGTGCCTTGTCAATAACATAGCTTGGTTAGATAGACATCAAGGTAGTTAGGCCATAAGAATCGACCACCAATTTTGCTTGGCTTTTATCTTATCTTTGGGTGGGGTTGCTACAGAACAGGCAATTAAATATTGATAGAATACACTTAGACTGAAAATTTATTATTGGGCTAAAATTCAACCTTGATTAATCATCCTGAGCTGTTCTCTCTCACTCCCCACTCTCTCCCTCCCTTCCCTTTTCCCCCCTCCTTCCCCTTACTCTCTGTCTTTCTCACTCTCTCATTTCTTTCTTGCTTTGTCTCTTACACTTACCAGTGCTTGCTTCATCTATTGTCTGAGGCTCCTGCTTTTAAATATTTTTTCTACATCTGGAATTGTGTCCTGATGATATTTTTGATAAAAATATCAACAAGTTTCTTAGTCGGGGGTATTTGAGAAATTGGTCAGGTAGGCTGAAGTACATTTTCTTCTTATGAAATAGTTGGTAAATACTGGAGAAAAACTGCTGTGAAGTAAATGCACTCCCACAATTTACTTAATAAACCCTTTTCCCCCCATTCTTCTCACTCCCATACCAAGCCTGTAATTGTGTATTAACACCAGATTAGCAAAAATGGATCTAGAGTTTTGCTGTGATTTCTCTAAGAAATGTGACCTACTAAGAAATCTGTTTCCAAACTTACCTTACCTTGTGCCTATCTAAGCAGAACACCATAAAAGCGGTCTTTGCATATCACCTGAGCTGACTACAAACATGTACACATGGTGTTCACTGGGCTGGTTTATTCTCTAATCACTTACTCGGTGTTGAATACACCTTAGGAAGTGTACATGTCTGACCCTCCATCAGTCATAAAAAGGAACTGTAAGGAAAAGATGACGGGGCACCAATGAAAGGAAAAGTCACTGAAAAAAAGAGTCACAGGGCACCAATGTTGTGAGAGGATAACGATTCGAGTCACGGCACCAATGTTAGGGGAAGGATGAAGAGAGTGGGGGGCATATGGCCCATGGAGGTGCAGCAAGGCCTGAGGGCAAGGGAGATGCCTCTGGGGGGTCTATGTTGGGAATCCCTTCCCTGAGGGACCAGCCACACAACAGTATAGTACGGAATAGAGTTTATTCAGGTCATGGGAGAGTTAAGAGGGTGGTAGAGGCAGAGAGAGAGAGAAGTAGAGGAGTAGAGGCTGGCCATGAGCACGTGGGACAGAACATTGTTCTTAGATTGTATCCGAATTGTCCATTCCCACCATGCATTTGAGTCACACTCTCAAATGCCATTAAAAGTCAGTCATGATTCTTAGACTGTTACTTTTGCTTATTAGGTTCAGTAACTATTTGTTTTTCCTCTAAGAACTTTCCTATCCACAAACTGCATATTCACTAGTTTGCTGCGTTTTGCCCGTAGAAAAGCATAGATTCCATGAAAGAAATCCTTACTTTTCTGCTCACAACTGTAGCATAACACTGGGAATTGTCCACTTGAAACAGTGTTTGGTACAGAACAAATGTAGCAAAAAGGTAATGAGCATGTGTTAAATAAATGAATCCCTGACCTGAAGGAAGCTGGGTTAGCTCTGGGCCAGCATAAGTGCATAGCATTGTATGTTCCTCAGACCAATCCCAATGAGAGGTAAAGGTAAGTCAGGGAGGGTTCAGGGAAAAAAGAAAACTAAAGTGGAAGGAGAGGTGGAGTAAAGGAAGGAGAGAGAAGCCAACTGGGAAAGCAGTAATTGTCTACTGCTGTATGACTAGTCTGTCTCTTGGTTCCTGAAGACATTAATGATAATAACAGCCGCATAACACTGCTATTGTTGTTATTGTTATAATAATTATAATTATTCAGAGTCCACTAAGTTCCGAATTTACTGCTTCTTATGTATTGTTTTCTGTGGTTCTTTCTAAACCATGTGTAATAAGTAATTCTAAGATGAGAGGAAAAGAACTTGGTTGGTTAAAAAACCTAATTAGAACAACATGAAATGACATTTACAGTTGATAGAAACGGAACCAGACCCTCTCTGAGTATTGTTGCCCATATAATGTTTTTTGTCTCTTGAGTTCCTAAAGCTTTGTGTGTGTGTGTGTGTGTGTGTGTGTGTGTGTGTGTGTGTGTGTGTAAATTTCTCATATTTCAAGCTCAGAACAGCAGCCCTTTTCACCTGTTTATTTTGTCTATAGAGGTAAAGGTACAAAGTTGACACTAAGTCATACTGTGTGCTTCACCACAGATCTTCAAATGTGGATGTGAATGGTGAAGCCTGCTTCCAGACTCCAGCTTATTAAATTAGATCACAAAACAAATTGAGGCTGAGCCTCCAGCATGTGTGTGAAGACAACATTTTGGTTAACTACCTACAATGGGACCAAGGTTCAGGGTAGGCTTTTGAACAAAGGCAAACCTTTGAACTTGCTTCCAGGTTTTCTAGACATTTGTCTCTTGATTCTTCTTTTTCCCAACATTTTGCCTTCCTGATTTACCTCGAAACTGGTGATACAGTGATACATACATACATACATACATACATACATACATACATACATACATATATATGTATATATGTATACACACACACACACACATATCCCCCTTAGGGCTTATGTGAAGCATGAAACTAAAAAAAATCTAGTGTTTTAAGGCTTTTTCATCTCTAGAGACCACTGTTCACCCCTTTTGGGAGTGTTATCATGTTCCACTGATTATACAAGGTCCAGGAAACTATTACCATCCTGTGATGATTTTATAAACCTAAAACCATCTTATGAATATAGAATTGTGACAGAAACTCATTAGTAAAGTGGGTTGACTAAGATCAGGAGTTCTCTTGTCCTAGTTCTACCTCTAAGAAGCTATATGCAATATTGAGTAATATAAATGATCTTGCATTCAGTCACCTTTAATTCAAACAGAAGGACCAGAATGAGTAAACTCTAAAATCCCTTAGTTGGGAAACCTCATGAACTTGTGTCATGAATCTTCTTGGCGGCTACTCACATTTGCTTCAAAGCTACAAAGTTGGCGGAGCTGAGGCATATATTAGTGACTTCCTTCCCTAATGAGAAATAGATGGCCCTTTCCTTTAGTGTGTAGTCTGCACTTTATCATGGGACAACAATGGTGCATTTCTAAGGGTTTTCTAGATACCAACATGATCCCTTCCTCTAGGGCCCCAGCATTCTCCTCGCTGGAGGCTTCATGATATTCTTCAGGGAGATGGATTTCATCTTAGTTCTAGGTCAGAGGTACAGGCATTTGTGAGATCTTAGCCGTTTCACTACATGAATTAAAATAGAATAATGAATTTGTACTGTGTTCCATGGCTTTCAGCTAGATTTGACCTTTGAATTACGTTTAACAGAGTGCAGTCATAGGTCACAAATCAGAAAGGATTAAATGATGTTTTCTTCTATCAAGAAAAAGCGATTTTATCCAACTTGATTTTTTGTGGTACTTATAATTTAGGCTACTCTTAAACACAACTGTGAGTTACAGAAATCTGTTAAAACATGAAAACATAAAGTTATCTCAAAATTTTCACAGAATTTCAATATGTACTGCATAAATGAATTTTATTAGCATTTGCTATATTATATATTTCTCTATGTGACACATTTTAGGTCCTACCTGAGAATTGTAAGACTTAAATGATCAAAGAATGAAATATGTTGAACACATCAAAATGCTTTCTTATGCATAAGACCTTCTTAGAAATTCTATAAAACAAAAATGTTATTCTGATATCGGGATCGATGCTCTGCTCTCCACTGCCTTGTTTGAGAAACATGTGCTTCATGTTACTCATCTTAGAAGAGCATGACTCACCACTGCCCTTCTCCAGGTCCATTCTAACCTCTTTTATATTAAGAATGGGCTGGTGGATTTTTCATTATAGTTCTTTGGGCAAGTTTAGACTTTCATGTTATTCAGAGTAACTTCTACAAAATAAACGTTTTGCTATCCTCACAGATATTGAATGTTACTTATTTTCACCATGTAGTTAATAATAAAACATGTGTCTTTACCACATCTTTATCAAGATGCTCATCTTATTAATGATGAGAATAAAGAAAATGGGTGAGTGAAGAAAAGACACCATTGTGACATGTATATGAGCAATATACATATAAGCTGTATTATATAGTACTTGAATTTTCTATTAAACTGCAATACACTAGCATGTTCTTCTCATAACAAATATCTCAATAAATTGTGACATAATTCAGTAGTGTAGTACTCAACCATCCCATTTTGTATAAATAAAAGAGAAAATATATTATCTATGTGACATTATTTTATTATTACTATTATAAAAATTATTGATATGTATTATTTCAAAGTAACAGAAGACAAAAACTTCCTAGATTATTCCTACACATACAGATTATATATATATATATATATATATATATATATATATATGTGTGTGTGTATATATATATATATATATATATGATACTAGCTATCAATGTTTTAGTTTATAATGTAAGTCATATCAAACTTGATCATATTTGTGAAAATTAGTCAATTACTAAATTTATTTTAAGCTAATTAAATAGTATGCTAAATAGGGCCATCAATGTGGCCTATAAACATTAATTCAAAACATATTCATTAGCCAAATGTTGTAAATCAGGTTGTAGGAAAAGGATGCTATTATACTTTGTAGGTTTGGGGAGGCATGAGGCTAAGGGGAGGCTTTATTGGTTTATGTATTTTATGTGGTTCAGTGTAGGCCTAAGCAAATTAAAAGGGGAGTATCACCACACAAGATAGGATTAGAGATGAGCCAGAAAAACACATTAAAGTTTTATCAAGTTCCTTTACTAATTGGGAGAAAGATAAGATCATAGGTCAAGGAAGAAGTTTACTCCTTAAGGATAATTGCAAGGGGTGGACATTAAATGAGGAGAAGAGGCCTCGCTGGGATTGTCGCCGCCCGGGTGGGACATCATGCCACAGGAACAGTGAGCTCTTGCCCATTTTACCATGGAGGACTCTGGAAAGACGTTTGGGTCAGAGGAGGAAGAAACAAATTATTGGAGAGACCTGGCCATAATCTACAAGCAGAGGACAGGGAATACACAGGAGGAACTCCGAGAGTTCCAGGAAGGAAGCCGGAAACACGAAGCTGAATTGGAGACTCAGTTGCAGCAAATTGAAACCAGGAACCGGGACCTGTTGTCAGAGAATAACCGCCTTCGAATGGCGCTTGAGTCTGTGAAGAAGTTTGAAATGCAGCATTCAGAGGGTTATTGGCAGCTCTCAGCCTCGGAGGATGACCTGGCTCAGACTAAAGCCATTGAAGACCAACTGCAGAAATACATCCCGGAACTGGAACAAGCCAACGATGACCTGGAAAGAGCAAAACGAGCCACAATCATGTCCCTGGAGGACTTTGAGCAGCGTTTGAATCAAGCCATCGAAAGAAATGCCTTCCTAGAGAGTGAACTGGATGAGAAGGAGAATTTTCTGGAATCTGTGCAGAGGCTGAAGGATGAAGCCCGAGATCTGAGGCAGCAACTGGCTGTGCAGCAGAAGCAAGACAAGCCCCGGGCACCCATGGCAGGCTCGGGGGCAGCCAAAAGCCACAGGCCACAGGCTCTCTACCAACTACTCCAATAGCTCACCGAGGACCTAGCTCTGGTTTGAATACACCAGGAATGTTCAGACATGGTCTGAACGGTTCCGGTAGTGGGACCCCACTCATGCCTGCAGCCCGGATATCAACCCTAAACATTGTTGGGGACCTACTTCGGAAAGTTGGGGCCCTGGAGTCCAAACTAGCATCATGCAGGAACTTCATGTGTGATCAATCCCCAAGCCGGACAAGCGGGCCAGCTTCAGGGCGGGGAACCAAAACCAGAGATGGTGTTGACAGAAGGCCAGGCAGCACCAGTATGGGAGATAAAGGGAGAGAAAATTGAGACCCTGTGAGACTTGTTCCCGCTCTTGACATTCACTCTTAGAACCTTGGGAGCCCTGTGATAGCCACTGGGATACTGCTGTCTCATCTGTTAAATATGGTTTGCTCTGTCTGAAGGTCAGGAAAACAATTGGAGTTTGGGAAACCGGCCTCTCCATTCACATCACCAGCGCTGCCATCCACCCAGGGTATGGTCAAGATTTTGCTTTAGGACCAGTGGAAACTGCACCTTCGCCTGTCTTCCTTACTTATAGTTGGCTTTTAGTCCTTATATTTTCAAGGTAGTTTGAGAAATAAGAGGTAGCATCACCAGCATTCACTTTGTGCTGTGCTGCCTAAGCTGACTAAAGCTGTTGCCTGGGGACTTGACATTATCCCTATAATGTGCCCAGTCCCTAGCATTGAAGTGAACACCTACACCCCCCCACCCCCCCACACACACCAAGCAGCTCTAAGGTATGATATCATTGGCTACCTAGAGTTTTAATGGCCTCCAGGGCCATTAAATTTGAATATACATAATCTTCAAAGCAGGACTAAAGCCCAGCTCAGGAGCTCTCTGCAGCCTACTTCCAGCTGAAGCTGTCTTCTGGAACATTCTCCTGGTGCTTTTACAACATGATTAAATTGTATCTAAGACTGGGAGATTCCAGAAGCAAAAGGCTGTATTAAACTAAGGTCATGTGCCTTTGATACTTCAACACTTTCTGCCTCTTAGGTCAGTGGGAGGCCATCCTCTATCGGTAAACCCCGGCTCCTGTCTTTCCTGAGTCCCCTGCAGTGATGTTGGGGTGACCCTGGACAGCTTGCATTGTGCTGGCCTTTGTTACACCATTCCTAAGAACAGAATTTCATCCAGACACCATAGAGCAACAAAGGCGACTAAAGCATGAGATGGAAGTGACCAGCAGATGCTCTGCTCCCTTGGAAGGTCAAAAAACCAGCACCGGCTCATCTCTGGGGTGTGGCGCTGCCTCAAGTTTCGATCCACAATGAGAAAAGCAAAACTAATACCAGAGCTTCACCCTTCACTTGGCTACTAACTTATTCTCTAGTCCATGGGGCGAAACTGGCCTAGAGTCAGACCTACAACTGCCCGTGTGCTACTGACATTCACAGGTAATTTTAAGCTGCTTGGATATTTGTTCTTCTTAGACATAATAATCTGGGGAAAGATGGACTTTATTTTTTATAAGAAATAAAGTCAAAAGAAATGCCTGCTTAATAAAAAAAAAGTGAGGAGAAGAATTTTGAGTTAGAAAGTGATCCTAGTTCTAGCATAATTCTTTTCCCCAGTAGACCAATTGCTGAATTTACAATTTCCTATTCTATATAAGCCCAAATCATAGAAGGACTTGTCAGCAGAAGCCAGAGGAAACAGATTTCTATCCTTCTCCAAGAGTTCTTAACTCTCCTCCATGAATAAAGCAGACTTAGAAGGCCCAAAGTTCACGATACTCATAAGAGATCTACTTGACACAGAGCTGCAGAGATTATCAAAAAATGTACATCTGTGAGAAAAAGGCTCCCACAAATTGGAAGATACTCATGGGAGCCTTTCAAAGATAGATGGCTTTCTGCTGTATGCAGACTAAAAGGGGGAAAAAAAAAGAAAAGAAAAGAAGTGAAAGGAAAAACAAAGAAAATACAAAATGGGTTGGGTGGCAGATTTGATTGGAGTAGCAGAGAGGACAGAGAGAACAGTGGCACGAGGAAGAAACAATGACCTGGAAGAATGTAGTTGAAATGTCTAAGTTTCTAGTTGTCCCCAGGAAGATGGTGCCCTGGAAACCAGCTCTGACAGGACCTTTCTCCTTCTTACCTCTTAAGAATTGTATCTGACTGAACAAGATGTTTCAGGTGTTTGTCCAGCTCTGACATGGCACCTTGAACCAAACAGAATCCAAAAACTAATGTCTACTTACCGATCAATCTGTGCAATTACGTTTTAGATGCAAAGCTTTGTGGAGTACAGTCTCATTACACTGTTGTTACTGAAAATGTACATATAGCCTCTATCTATCCTCTCAAACTTTCTTCATTCATATTTTCTATAGCAATTATTTGTTTGTATGCTTTCCCACATGCATTAGTGTGTGCACGCTCATGCCAGAGCTTGCTTGTGGATGCCAGGTGACAAACTGCAGAAACTGCCTTCTACCACGTGGGTCCCAGGAGTCATCTGGTGTCATCAAACTTGGCAGCAAAAGCCCTTACCCACTCTGCCATTCCTGGCCCAGGCTGTGTATATTTTCTAGTTAAGTTCTTTAAAGTAGGTTTCACCTACTTTACAGGGTTTATGGGAACCTAAAACTAAAAACAACACCTGAAAGTTACTGATAAAATCAGGTGACAGCCATGTAACAATCAGATTGAACATCTGTTTGACATATTTCTAGGCTTACATTTCTTTTTGAATTTGAATTGAACGAATGTGAGAAGATTTCTTCTTCTGTCAATATTATTTCAGAGCCCGGCTGCAGCCGAAGGACAGGAGCAATGGTGCAATCAGGAGGTACTTGTAGGGAAAACATCAACCAAGGGAAGAAAACAAAACAAAGAAAACCCAAAACAAAAATGAATGTCTTTCATCAAGAGAGTACACTCCTTAAAATATTTGCCTGCTGAGTCTGAGATATGTCAAAACAAATTTAGTGATAAGATAGGCTCTTTACCCCTGTGCATCATTAATAAGAACTAAGGTAAATACTTCACCTAAGAAGGCTATGTTTTGCCTCTAATGGAGATAAAACTTGATATTGTGCAGACCCCAGTCAGACTAATTTTGGTATGAAATATGTGATTCATGGGACAAAAGACTGTACATAAATCACATGTGCTGTAATACACGGCCCTTGCAGCTGCACTCCTATATTATCATTTGTCACTTTTAAAACAAACACTTTAGTGGTTGGATAAGATAAGAGAAAGCACAATTGTTGAAATAGAAGCACAATTGGATGACAGTACACAGTCACACTGGGCTTAAAATAGAATGAGAAGGGGACAGTATACACAGAAAATTCATACAGGAGTGTATTTGAGTCATAGTGAGATACAATTTTATATGGGCTACAAATCTATTTTCCTCTTGCTACTTTTCAATCTTGTGTAGGAAGATGCACATTATATAGGAAAAGTGAGTTCTTGTTTCATGACATCTAGTTGTCACTCTTATTAAAACCTCTCCACCCCGCTAATTCTGTTCTGTTCTACTCTATTCTATTCTATTCTATTCTATTCTATTCTATTCTATTCTATTCTATTCTATTCTATTCATTCTTCTATTAACCATCTATCTATAATGCAGTAAATCATAGAATTACTGTTTATGATCATTTCAATACTGGGAAATAGATTGTCTCTGTTGAGGTGATGGAGGCCTTACATGGGAGAAGAGAAGATTAGGAGTTGAAGCAAGTCTATCTTACTGAGTAATGATCATGGGGAATCACTAGCCTGATTCTTTAAAGGTTGCTGTTTCCCAGAGCTAGTGTTGACTCTCATAATTTGTTTAAAGAAGCATGCTTTCTTTCCACATTGCACATCTAATTAGCATTTTCCCCCATGGTGTAATACTGTCTTGTTCATCAAAAGATAACTGCCTGAAACACTTGTAAATTAGATTGGAGAGCCTGCCACACCAAACTCTGCCTTTCTATCACTGCTGGTCTTTGGTGTCATATTATCTATTAATGAAAGTAAAAGCAAACAGTCAGGTTTTTATTTTGAATAATTCAAATGAATTCCTTAGTGTCTCAGAAGGAAAGCTTCATTAAATCTACACCTAGCTCAGGGACCAAAGCTTTAACGGCTTGATGTCTTGATAGCCTGTTCTGTGGTGTACTGAAAATGACCATCACAAATGGAGAACACCATTAGGATCATTATTCTTGACAGCAAAGAAGCCCACACTTGCCAATCCTGAGGATGCTCTTTGCAGCTTCCCTTGATGCTGTGCTTTCAAGGGCAGCTCTGGTCAGTCTCTCAGGAAATGTGGCTCCAGAAATCTCAGTGTTTATCTTACAAGCACAGTATCTAGGAGACTACAGCAGAGTTAAAGCAGATTGATGGGTTGTGCTGCAAGGAAGTACTTCATCATATGAGCGGAGCCCAGAAGCCATGGTTTCTTCTGTCTTCTCAGATGCACTTTGTCAGACACACTTACGCAGCACTGTTCTTTGCAAAGAGCTAGTTACCATGTTATTGAAGAACTAGTTCCTTTTATAAAATATTATTTTATTTTAATATATGTGTATGAGTCTTTCTCACTCTGGGTGTGCCCCTGGAGGCCAGTGAGTGCATCTGATACCCTGAAGCTGAGTTATAAGAGGTTGTGAACCATCTACCCTCAATGTTAAGACGTGAACTCCAATCCTCTGCAAAGGGACCAAGTGCTCTTAGCTCATGAGCCATCTCTCTTGCAGAGCCTCCAGGCCCTGCAGAGCCTGAGTCCTGGAGCAGACCAACTGGATCCTGTGAATTAGCTTGCTATGGAAGCACTTCAGTACGCTCCTCTGGATTATTCTCTTTATGCTTATGTTCATAAGGTCTACATAGAATGTGGTTTTGTAATTAATTTAATTAAAGATGATTCATGCACAAAATAATAGATAATTATCTATTTGAGACCAGGCTATTTGGGGCTGAAAAAAATTGTTTTGAACTTATGTTTGGGTAATTTTTATGAAAATCTTAAGAATTTGGTAAAAACGTTGAATCATGGTTTTAAAAGGGTGGATTTAATGATATGTTAAATAATGTCTTAGCAAAGCTTTTTTTTAGAAAGTGATTAATTTGGCTAGATTTCCTACATGTTTGCTATGAGGGATGTTTCTAAAGTTGTGCTAGCATCTAGGTTAAATATAGATTAAGCATTTACTATGTATTGTGACTCAATTTCTTTCTATTCTCAGGATTCTACCGAGTAGTCCATGGTAAAAAAATATATTATAAGTTTTCTCATGAATATTGTGTACCATGTAGAACAGAGGGACATTCTGTATTAAACTGCTACTAAAAATAGCAATGTGGTGGTGAATAACCTTTTCCTATTTAGACTGATAACTTCATATAAGCAATAAAAACAGTGTCAGGGTGTTGAAAAGATAAAGATAGGTGAGCCATGTGTTAAGATGTTGAATACATCAACTAAGAGAGTGGGTCCTTACTACTGCACACATGACAGTGTGGTGACAGACCCAGAAGTAGCAGTGCAGGAAAACATCTGAAGGGTAGGTAGCTACTGGGGATTCTAGTCATAGACACTAGAAAAACATCTAGTATAATGGCAATCTCCACAATTTGAATAGAACATAGCATGGTTGTTATTTAAGAAGGAAATCTAGGTGTGATAGTCTACTGAGATAGGAAACTGGATACAAGAATTTAAAACAATGACATTTTAAGACAGTGGTTCTAAACCTTTGGGTCATGACCCATTTGCAGAATTTATATTAAATATCCTGTATATTATATATTTACATTATCATTCATGGCAGTAATAAGAGTATAGTTAAAATAGTAATGCAACAATACTATGGTTGAGAGTTACAACAGCATGAGGAACTGTATTAAAGGGTTGTAGCATTAGAAAGTTTGAGAACCACTGTTAAGAAAATTAAATAACACTTGGAGTGCTACCTAGGGTAGTGCAGTAGTAGAACATTTTCAAGGTCCTAAATCAATTTCTAGTATCACTAAATAGAACAGATAAACGAACAAACAAACAAAAAAGAGGCTGACTTTTAGGAACAAAGTCAAGCTCCACTTACCTAATAATACTGAGGCAGAGGGTCAAACTGAGCTAAACCACAAGCCACAGCTAAACTTATTTGTTTTGCCTCATCTGCCTTTTCCAAGATTGATGTCTGGGAATTAAATTAGAAGGCCTCTGCTTTGAGAAAATGAGAGGGATGGAGTGTGATTCCAGATCAGCTTTATATACTCTGTAACTGGGATGTACAACCCCATAGATGAAAATTTACCCATTTTGGCTGCTTGGGACCTGCTTGCTTCTTGTCCTTTCTTTTTGTCAGACATTTTCCCTCTCCTCTCCCTTCCCTTTCCCTTCCTTCATGACTTATACAGACTTCATGGAGTTTGAGGTGAACTTTCCAACATTAACTTTCATACAATAAAACGGTTTGAGGGAAAACTCATCTGGGATGTGTTGCTAAACATATCTATAATTTTCAGATAATTGCAAGCAAGCTATGACATGGTGCCTCTGTTATTAGCCATGGCCCAGACTTAAACATTTAGAAAACTGAACATGATGTGGTGAGCATGGATGTATAATGACATGGGGGAGGCTGGGACAAGAAGAGTGGCACAGATTCAAGTGAATTTGAAATAACCCAGGCCTACTGAGAGATCTTGTCTCAGAGCTCTACATAGAGAGTAGGTAGGTAGATTGGTAGACAGACCGATGATAGACACATACATACATAGATACATAAATAGCTAGGTAGGTAGATGTATAGATGGATACATAGATATACACATAGATAGAAGGATGGTGAGATGATAATAATGAATTTCAAACTCAGAATTATTACTGGCGTCCAAGCGATTCTGTTGATGCACACAAACCCACAGGATCTCTACAAGATGACTCAGGAATTTATCATCCTACTAAAGAAAAGCCAAACCAAAAGGGGAAACCAAAGTCACGGGAGAATGAAATCTTCCATGCTTACAGCCTATGAATCCTCCAAACCAGAATGCAACAAGAGTCAAAATATGCAGGATGATTGTCCAAAAACAATTATGTTAGTCAATACAATAAATCAGGCCCAGATGTCACAGGCACGATAGATAAATCAATGGAAACTGCCAAACCACTTGTCTCAACACACTGGATTTAATTAAAACCACCACTCAGTTTTGGAGAGGTCTTGCAATAGTTCAGGTCATATCTCTCAGGCACAACCATCCACCCAAACAGGAAGTAGCTTAAAGGTAACTGTGTTAAGCTTTAGTCCATGAGCAAGATAACCACAGCAGGATTTTACATGAATCTGCAGCAAAGTCCTATCAGCTCGTCCTTGAAAGTCTTTGTCTCATTTCTCAGAAGCATACATATACAATGTAGTAAGTAGTCTTTGCTGTTAGAGTAGAAGTGCCACGAAAAATGCTGTAGGAATGAGTATAGATTACCAAGCCCTGGTAATTAAAAATACAACCATCACTAAAAAGCAGTCTGGCATATTCCATCAGAAGTGTACAATGAAAAATGGAACTGTATCTAGAGAATTCCAATTTTCCTAAGACATCCTGAGCCCACTTGAACTATCCAGAAAGCACTGTTGCCAAATAGTCCATAAGTGACACTCAAAAGAAAGACAACATGAACAAGGACAAAAATGAAAAGACTCCCAACTTATCGTAAATTCATAAAGCTGACAAAAAGGCATGGGTTTGAAGGCATCTTTTAGGACCATAAAGTTAGCAATACTGCTCATGGGCCCAGCAAGATGGTTTGTCAGGGACCATGTGAGTTCAGTCCCCAGAATCCACATGAAGGCTAAAGGAGCAGAATGATTTCACAGCGTTGCCATCTGCCCTTTACCTGTGTGAACACACATGCATACATAGGAAACAATAAATAAATTCTTTTTAACAATATCATCGGTCTATCAGTAGAAAACATCCCTCAATTTTATACAAAAATACAAAGACACTACACTGGTCCTCAGTGTCTTTAGAAAGAAAGCAGCAATCCTCACCAGGCCTCATGTCACCAGGTTCAGTCAGTCTCTGGTGCCATCCCAGAGGATCCTGTGTGCTTATTTTATAAAGCATTCGGTTATTTTTGCTTTGCTTCATTTTGTTTTGTTGTTGTATGTTTGTTTTGCCTTTGGTTGTTGCATGTTTTAACTTACCATGTTTTATGTCCATCCTTAGTAGCATAGAACTAAACAGCAAACCATCTTTAATAACAGCTGCCTCAGGCACTGAGCAGCCTCTGGCTTTAACAGCATCTTTAAGCAGGCAGAGAGCTTGTTAATAGGCTTTCCCAACCCCCTGGCTACTGGGAGATGTAAGTGGATTACAGAAGTCTGTTTGTCAGGCTATCATTTTACATCATTGTTTGAGTAATTGCCACACAGGTCTATGGCTTTGGCCTAATTAACAAAATGCACGAACTCCTAAGCACAGAGCCTCCATTGATTGGTCTTCTCATGAGAAGTTTCTGAACTCCCAGAGCTGCTGTTTTAGACAGATGTTCATCATGATGTCGCACAAGGGACTTCAGTTGGTTACTACAGCCAGGATTTGTCTTGGTACTTGGAGCTACTCTCAAAGTGCCATTGGTGCTTTTCATTATTTAGTGCATTATTAAGTGGTGTAGGTTTAAATTGGCAGGTTTGGCACCACAAAAACATTTCATGAAATGTTTCTTTTTAAATATTTTATGTTTTATTAGTTATTTGATTTATTTACATTTCTAATGTTATCCCCGCCTGGTCCCCCCAACCCCTTCTAACTCTACCCTCCTCCCCTGCCTCCACGAGCTTGCTCCCTCACCCACTCCTGACCCACCACCCTATCATTCCCCTATGCAGGGGCATTAAGCCTTCAGAAGACTGAGGGCTTCCCCTCCCATTGATAACAAACAAGGCCATCCTCTGCTGCACATGCCGCTGAAGCCATGGGTCCTGCCATGTGTACCCTTCGGTTGGTCTCATGAAATTTTTTATGTTTGCTTACTATAAAACTACCTTAATGTAACTGGGGCCATTCCCCCCCCCCACAGAATTTTATCCATGAAGAAATGGTTTCAATTAAAAAATAAATAAAGACAACACAATTAGGAAGCAGAAGAAAGTATCTTATCAAAATGAAAGAACAATTGTAAACCAAGATGAAGAAGGTCAGAATCATTGAGGGAGTTACTTTACTGTTCAGCTTTTCGTTAACCAGGTAAACATTTGGAAAAATATCTGGGAAGCAGATGGCAGTTCACTGTTTTAGGGCCTGGGACAAATGGTGGCGGCAAGAAGGAAGAACACTGTGTCCTTATTTTCCTGGAGCTTTTATTCTGAAAGCTGCCAAACTGTCCTACTCTTTAGAAGCCTAGGTATTGAGTCCAACAACAACTTGCAGTCTAAGGTATCCTGACTTTCTTATCTCAGTAAGGGTTTCATGGTACAATCTTCGCTGCATGCTGATTTAGAAGGTTAAATTGGCCATGGAGAATACGAAATATTCAGTAGGTCAATTTTTTAAAATACTACTGTAGACTCATTTTTGGAGTTCGGTAAGACTTAGGATCTGGTAGGTCTAAAGTAACTTCAATTTAAAATGAATGTAGACAGATAAAATTCTCACATATATACATAAATTAGAATTTTTTTCAAAAATGTCACAAAAATTATCTTAGGAGCCAAGGGATTACTCCATAGCAACTGACAGGTTGATTATTCCTCAGCACAGTTATAGAAATAGAAATAAATTTGAACTTATTAATAAAAAAATTAAAGGCTCTGGAGCAACACTTTATTTTTCCCCTTTCCTCTCTTTCCCAGGATCAAAGGATAATGTATTATTTTAAAATTCTTAAAAAGATATCTAGATAGTCTTGGAATCTGTGCTGATTTGGGGCAAATGTCACATCTGGCTACGGGTACATGGTGGAGAAGTCATTGTGAGCTATGTGACTTGCACTGTTCATATGTTAGCCTTTCTGCTGCCTGCTAATCATTAGTGATGACTGTCAGAGCTATGTCATTGAATAGAGTAAACGAGTGTTCAAATGAAGTGAAACCACAAGTCTTTTGTAGGTCATGGTAGATGCGTTAGATAGAGTATGGTGACAAGCCCAAGATGCTCTTCAGGTGAGAAGCACAGGAAGAAGTTACCTCTGTTCTCCATCAGTACCACTTCTTACTGGCCACTGGAGAACTGTGAAATAAATGACGGTTGTCTTCTCCTTCTGAACCTGGCCAGTAAAACAGCAATACCAGTGAGGAACACAGGCCATTACCTGTTGAGAACTCTTTGGGCAATCCCCCTTGCTGATAGCTTGTATCACTGTTCTTCAGTCTTAATGCCAATGCAAAAGTAATCATTACATCTTTTTTACTATGTCATCTACATGAGGATACAAAGGTTCTCAGTCAGCTCAAGATTTCCAAACCAATAAGGGATAGGATCAGAACCAAGACCTAAAACCAACTTTTGAAGCTTTTGCTCTTAGCCAAAGCTCTACATTTGCCAGGGTCTTGACTGACACGCAGGGAATAGAGGTGGTTATAGAGCAGCGAACCTAATTCATCACTCTTTGCCCAGCCAGTTTTCTTTGAGTTTTACAGAAGACTATGTTTGAGGTAAACTGGTTATCACCTGCCTGGACACCATTGATTTACAATTATTTTTTTATTAAGAAAATGTTCAGTGTGTGAGTGATCTCCCTCTGAAAAGATGCCTTGTCAGTTTTTTGGCAGAGATACACCTAAACACATGAAAATGAGTTTAAACGCTATCCTTTATGCATAATTCTTTCTTGGCATCATTTTATACTTGACACAAACTTGAAGCCAGAAAACACTTAGTCCTACTTTCCTTACTTGAGAAATAAGCCAGCCTTAAGTGGATCTAATTTCTTCCCAGAAGAGAAACAGCCTTGTCGGGGCTTGGTTGTGTATTCTGTGTCGGAAACATGAAGGATCCCGTTTACACGCAGCTGCAAGGACTCCGTGAGTTGGGGCTCAGCCAGAGCTCTGTACCCACAGAGATCTGGAGTCAGGAGTGATGAACAGGCAGCTGCTTGTGGTGAGGGTCACAGGCATAATAAATGGCCATATCTTCACTAGAGTCAGGCAGGCCCTACACACATCATTCATCTAGCTGGGTCTATGTTAAGCATTACAAAATAGGCACAAAATGACGAGCCATCTTAATAGAAAGGTTGGGGGGCAGGCGGAGGCCATTTCAGGAAACAGAAGAGAGTAAGAAGCTGTTAGACCTTCGAAAAGTCCTGCTCTGGCTGATTTACTGCCAGGAAGCCCTCTTGCTGCAAATAGTTCATAAAGCCTGTGACCTGAGCACTTGCCCACGGGACCACAATAACATTTATCTAGCATAAATTAATGTGTTTCAGCCACTAATTCAATTTAGCTGTCTCATTCTTTTGGCTTTGGCAAAGCTTAGCCTTGCTATAAAGTCACTCTGTGACTCACACGAATGACTGTGTTTGCTAAGGAGTCACACACCACTAGGAACAAAGAGTGCCATTAGTCGAGTAGCCATAAAAATATACCTCCAGAGCACATTTGAAACTGTGCTAATTGAAACTTCCTCTTTAGAGGAGGCTGATCAGAGCCAGCTGTAGGAGTCAAACAAGAACAGATTTCAACATCACATTAAAAGCCTAGCAAATTCTGCAAGAGCAGGCTCTTAGAGAAGAAGCGGTCCAGCCTGAACGAAAATGCTCTAATTGGCTCCTGACATGCTGGGAATAGTACTGGTGACCTCAGTCTGGAAAGTTGGGGAAAGAACTTCTCCATGAGTAATATCTGAAAAAAAAAAATGAACCCGGAACTGCAGTTTCTCAGAGCATGTTCAAGGAACATTTGTGAGAAACCACAAAGACAGCGAAGACTCAGAGAAGAAGTAAAACTTGGTTCTGGAACAGCCTATGGAAGTTTGGTAAACTAGCCTTTTGATGGCATCTTATTAGTATTAAGAACAAAACCAAAGGATCAAAGTCACAGAGACGAAAACAATCAAGATCCAAAGAAGAAACCAATCTCTGGAAACCTGCCAAAGAAACACAAGCAACATTTGGACATCAAGAGTACTATTTCCTTCCCCTTGCCCAGTTCACAGTGGGCTCTACCAAGATACCAGGGCTAGGTTCTAAAAATGCATTCATCTGTGGGCCTGCAAAAGAGGTAGGGTGGTCATAGGTTTTGTTTGTTTTATTTAAGAGAGGTTTATTCATATGTAGAGAAGTAGTCTCTGATGGAGAAATAAAACTAATCCACGCCACCTAGCAAATATGTGAATTTTATTTTGTTTAGGTGAGTGGGTGCCCGGAAGTGTTACAGACAAGTTTTGCTTTATGAAATCTTTAGGTCATATATGCATTAGAAAAGATTGCAGGTCTTTTCCATTTATTTACTTATCAATTTAATGGCATGTCTCGTTTTGTAACAGACTCCCCTTGATTCCTGGAGATACAGGATGGGTGAGGCTTATTTATGCTGAAATAGAAAGAAGCATTATATTTTATGTTGCAAAGGGCCAAGAGTAACTGAAAAAGCCATATGAATTATAGATTGTTCTGGAGAGTATAATTATGGCTTTACAAAAACCAAGAAACTTAAAAATTTGCTGTTTGTACCTTTTATGGAATGTGGCAACTAGCTAAGCTCTTCTTGTGGGTCCCTTTTTCTCTTTTAGTAAAATAGCTTAAGCTAACTCTCTAGCCCTAGAAATATGAAATAAAGCACCAACACAAAAATATACACGAAATCATATAACTCCATCTCTGGTGCATTTTTTAAGCTTGAAACTGATAGTGTTTAACTGGCTGACATAGCATAGATCATCTTCCTTGTGACATACACGAGCTTCTGAACTTCTAAGGACATCAATTGCTTCTTTTGTCCTGAATCCTCCCACAGGGTCACTCTCTGTGCAGTGTGATCCACATTCCATTGCTTTGTTCCTGGATTCCCTGTATCTTGTTTGTCTAATTGCTGTAGCTGTAGGGAAGGCTTCCACTTAGTGGTAAAAGAAATTGAAGCATTTGGAAGTTGCTGTGCTGGGTTTTCAAAACGTTCCTTTCTTTCATTTTTTTCCACTCTTGGCTCAGAAAATTGGCCATAACAAAGTTATGCAGCTGTCTTAAAGAGTGAAGGCTCAGTGCTGTGTTCTTCATCCCATGTCCTATGACTTTTGACTGCAGCTGGAAAGACATAGTTCACTCAAGCACACCAGGAATGCATTAGTTTGCATTTTCCATTGGTGGTACCCATTCAAGAACCAATTCACAAATGCAGTGAATCAGACCACAACAGACAGACTGTTCACCCTAAGAATCATGTCAGGATCTAAGTGTGATTTCTCTAAGTCAAGGAGAAATCCAAGTCATAAGCTTGTATAAAGGATAAGCCCTAAGAACCAGGTCTTTATTATAGGATAAAAATTCTAACATCCATCATGAAGGACATGAAAAAAATACTACACAAAAACTGTCATATTAAGGTATCAAATAAATAGCAGACTCCTAAGTTGATGGGCTGTAAGAAGCAAAATGTCAGTGTAGAATACTGTGTGGTTGGCCTGGCTGATAAAATTAGGTGCTGCCTTCCTGCTTCCTCAGCCAAGCATCTGTGATTTATATTTCTCAAGATCCCTGTGGGTGTGTGTTAAATTAAGAAATGGTCAAGATTGCAGAAAGGGGTAAATGGATAAGGCCTTATTTTTACAAAGTAAAAAAAAAAAAAAAAAAAAACAGAAAAATTAAATAAAACCACTTCCTCTATTCTTACCATAGACATCTCTCTTTTCCTCCCTGCTAATTAGACATAGGATATAGGTTTTTACGATTTTGCTATTGTTGTTTTATTTTTAATGCTCTTAAGAAATCAGAACAGCAGCGTTGCCACATGTTTTCACAATGTTAACAATAGAAAATGTAGACAATTTTTATTATAATGTGTGTTTTATATGTTCAGAGACACCTGTTAGCTAACAAAACATGATAGAAATTAGTAAGAAAAAAGATTCAAGATTCAACAGCTGTCATGTAGATGTACCATGTTGCATGGTGGGTACTGTGGAGGTTCTTTCTTGAGAGCTGCCTGTCACAGAGGAGGGCTGGTGAGAAGTATCAAAGGCCAATGAGGTTTTGTGTGAGCATTTTGCAAAACTCTAGAGACCAAACTGAAAGTCTAAGAGCTGCTAGGGGTTAGGAGACTCATGTACACAGACACTGTGCTAGGACATCAAAGCCAGACTTGGATACACACCTCATGTTCAGGAACTGGCAATATCTATTCCCTTTCATTCCCTCTTGGTGACTGAAGTTACTTCCAATTTCTAGTGCCAACAGTTGTCAATGAATGTCACCTGAGAAGATTCTATTTTATTGAGAGTTCACTGGGCAATTTACTTTCTGGTTAAGTTTATTGAGATAAACTCTGCATTCAGCTAAATTCTTTGACAAGTACAGTCATTAAACTGCTAAGATGCTAATGGTACAGACGTCTCAAGCTGGAGAGATGGCTCAGAAGATTAGAGTGACGTTTCTGCAGAAGGCTGGAGTTAATTTCTCAGTACCCATGTTGGGTGGCTCACAATATGCTAGAACTCAAGCTCCAGGAGATCTACTACTCTGGCCTCTGATGGTATTTCCACATCTGTGCGCAGACATATACTTGTAAATTTTAAAAGGGATAAAAAATAAAGCTTTTAAAAGATAGAAACTGGTTTTTCTTAGTTTGTTTCTGTTGTTGCTGGAGCTGGACAGAACTATCTTACACTAAGTAGGGATTCTTCCAAGGAGCTAAAAGTCTTTTTTATCATCTCCAGGCATTCCTTCATACCTGTTGGAATCAGTCTATGTCTGCTATGTTTTGCTCATGATAACCATGAACTCAATTTTGTCGTCATAATTTTATCATTTCTGAGTTGTTGTATAACATTATTCATTTTGTTTTATCAAAATGTGAGCTAAGTAAGCCTCTCTTTTTTATAGATTACCAGACTCATCATTATCTCATGGTGATGGAAAATGAACTATCAAAGTGTCTGCACCCTTTTGTATTGGTTGATATCACCAACCTACAAGTTTTTAATTTTTATAATGTTTCTGTGAAAATGTTGTCAGACTTCTTTTCTTTTTAATTAAGACAAAAAAAAAGGCATAGCCAATTTAAGCGTAAACTGGCATTGCTTCACAGTTCTCAATTTCCGAACAATTAATAATTTTAATAAAATATATTTTTATCAATTTACCTTTTGAAATTAAAAAAATTTTTTTCATCATTTTCCTATTTGGAGGATGAGAATTCTCCAGATACTCATTGTTCATGTCCTTTATCAGTCTGTCTTACCATCATTTGCAGCTTGTCTTTTTTCAGTGGACTTCAGAGTGGACATGTTCATTGTGGGGAAGCCCTGTCAATCACTTCATGCATTATGTGCTTTAAAAACCTTCATGGAACTAAAGTTCATATGATCCTCTTGTTGTTTTCCAGAATGTTCTAGTTTTACGTGTTAGATTCAGGCCTGTGACTATTGATTTTCACCCATCATGTGAAGGAAAGGTTGGCGTCCACTTATTTAAATATGATTATTTTGATTTTGTTTTTGAAATATAAATTTCTCTATTAAACTGGGATGAAACAATCCAAAGCCAAATTAGTGAACTCTGTGGTTTTCTCTGAACTGTTTAGTCTGGTGCATCTGTCTCAACATTTGTCTTAAACACTGCAGATTTATTATAGGTTTTTGCCTCTGAGTCTCACTGCCCTGATTTGTTTTACAGTTGGCAGGCTACTCTAGATTCTTGGCTGTTTTCATGGAATGCTAATAATCAGCTTTTGAAGGGGAGGGATCTTTATACTCCCATAAATGTCTTTGGCACTTTAATTGGGATTGTGTCAAATCTGTAAACAATTTTTGAATGAAATTTGCTTAACCTGTTGACTTCCCCAATTTATGAACACCATTTTATGGTTCTGAACACCTGGTTCTTGAGTGTATGAGATTTAACAGTGTTGTTTGGAAAGCGCTTTTCCTTAGTATGGTGCCATTGCAAAAAACATTGTGTTATGTAACTTGTATCTAATTACTATTGTTGAGTATTGGAAAAGTTAATTTTTATGTATTGATTTGTTACCCAAATAATCCTGCTAAGATTCACCAGTCTTGTTCAGCAACCATTTACAGATTTTCTAGGACGTTTTGATGAAAATCAGAAAGTCATCTGTATATAGACTAAGCTTTCACCTGTTTGCCATGTGAGGTGCATTTTCTCACACTAGCTAAGACTTACAGTGAAAAGAAAATGAGGGGAATATATACATTTTTTTGTGTAGCACTTTGAAAGGGAAAGCATTCAGTTTTTTAACCTTTTCACTGCTAATTGCAATTTTTTTTGAAGTTAATGACATTTGGTCGAAGTTTTCTATTTTGCTGAGAAATTTTCAAAACCGTTATTAGTGGATATATATTAAATCAAATGCATTTTGTGCTTCTCATGAATGAAATCATGCGATTTTTCATTATAGTTTGCAATTTGATAGAAGACTTCACTGATTTTTTAAAATATTGTAGCAACTTCATATATATATAAAACCAACTATATTTGACATGATTTTCTACTTATTTTCTGTGCTTCTTAAGTTATTTCTCCCAATGTTTTATTAAAAAAGCCATTTATTTAGCTGTACTTTTAAAAATAAATATCACCATTATCTAACCCACAAAGAAATAATTCAACCTCAGTGAAAATGAAGAAAATTGAGACAATAAAGAGACTTGGAAAGACTCTTTACTATATGATTTCTCAGAGACAGTTTTTTTTAAAAAGATCTTTGCATGATTCATTCAGAGTAAGTTAAAGACAGAATTCAGAATACTGAGAGAAAGCTGATAGATTCAGTCAGTACCCTCGCTTGCCAGTAGCTCTGCACTACAAGGGCAGCCTGTGTTGGTTTTGCTCTAACTCAGAGCTGCTTGGTGTCTGTGATGAGAGCACAGTCAAAGACTGTTCCAAAGTGAGACTGGCACTTGAACTCTCTTCCATGACAAGTCGACTCTGACTTGTACATTTATCCCAACATGCCTTGTCCCATCATTGTATCTGACACAGGAATTTGAGTCTCCCAAGAAGACTCATATGAATTTTGAGACCCTATATCTTTTACTTTCTGCCTGCATCTCCATTAATTTTGGTTTTGAGGGAGAAATATAAAAATGATAAGTCTATATCTTCCTTGTTCTCATATTTTCTGCAAAGAGGAACTGAAATACATTTTCTGAATTTTAATGAAAGACAAGAAATGTTTTTACTACAAAGAATTTTTCATTTTTCTTGTCTCCAACATCTTTTGCACTTGCCATGTGTTTGACATGAACAATTTTCTTCATTTTATGAAACTCAGGTTGAATCGGTCTGATGGTAAAGTCACTACTTAAAGGTTTGATTTTCATATTTTTAAGGCAGCTGAGCTGGTGAGACTGCATTGTGAGTAGCCGGGGTGCAGAAAAGCATGGGCCGAGAGAGGATCCAAATTAACAAAATCAGAAAGCAAAGTAGAGACATAGCAACTAAAACAGGAAATTCAAGAAATCAACAGATCCTACTACAAAATTCTATACTCAACAAAGTTGGAAAATCTGGAGGAAATGAATGAATTCCTAGACAGATACCTGATACAAAAGTTAAACCAGGACCAGGTAAACCATATAAATAAACCCAAAACACCTAAATAAATAGAAACAGTCATCAAAAGCCTCTCAACCAAAAAAAAGCCCAGGTCCAGAGGGGTTCAGTGTAGAATTCGATCAGACATTTATTAATGACCTAATACCAATACTTTCCAAACTATTCCACAAAATAGAATCTGATGGAATACTAACTAACTCATTTTTTGAGGCCACAACAACCTTTGTTCCTAAACCACACAAATACCCTACAAGGAAAGAGAACTTCAGACCAATCTCACTTATGAACATTGATGCAAAAATACTCAACAAGACTTGGAACATCTCCACCAAAAAAGGCGAAGACCCAGACAACAGAGGACTGATGAGAACCAGGTGAGAAGGGATTCCGACTAGCCAGGGGGCAGAGAGATCTCAATGGAGCATGCGGAAAGTGTGTGCCTGCCCACCCAGCATGATCCAGAGAACCAGGAACCCAGTGGCATTGGGCCCTCTGTTCCCAGCCGACCACTTCTGGGGTGCACAACAGGCACTCAGAACATCCGCCAGAAGGAACATCAGAGATCCAGGGACACAAGCCAGGTACAAGGGAAAGGTGAGAACCAATCACTGAAAACAGATGACAAGAGAAAAGCAAAAGAATGTACCCTAGAAAAACCAAGACAACCTGGCAACACTAGAACCCAGCTCTCCCAAACAACAAACAGCAGAATGCCAAACACTCCAGAAAAAGAAGACTCAGACACAAAATCCTACCTCAAGATAATGATAGAGATCCTTAAACAAGAGCGGGAGGAAAAGTATAAAGAATTAGAAGCTTTTAAAGAAGAAACAAGAAAAACACTCAAAGAACTAGAAGAAAACAGAACCAAAGAGATGAAGGAATGGAAAAAGGAATTAAAATAGAAATAGACTTAATAAAGAAAATACTAAAAGAGACAACCCTAGAGGTAGAAAACCTAAAAAAGAAAGCAGGAGTCACAGATGCAAGCATTTCCAACAGACTTCAAGAGATGGAAGAGAGAATCTCATGGGCCAAAGACAACATTGAAAAGATAGATAAAACAGTCAGAGAAGATGCAAAAACCAAAAAAATCCAAACCCAAAATGTACAGGAGATCCAAGACACAATGAGAAGACCAAACCTAAGGATAATAGGAATAGAAGAGGGCGAAGAATATCAACTAAGAGGTACAGTAAATAGCTTCAAAAAATCCTGGAAGAAAACTTTCCTACCCTTAAAAATGAGATGACCACCAACATAAAAGAAGCCTACAGAATTCTAAATAGGTTGGACCATAAAAGAAATTCCTCCCACACATAATAGACAAAACACCAAGTGCCCAAAGCAAAGAGAGAATACTAAAAGCAGTAAGGGGAAAAGGTCATGTAAAATATAAAGGCTGACCAATCACAGTCATACCCGATTTCTCAACAGAGACTATGAAAGCTAGAAGAGCCTGGACAGACATCATGCAGACCCTGAGAGAGCACAAGTGCCAGCCCAAGTTGCTATACCCACCAAAACTATCAATCACCATAGATGGCAAGAAGAAGATATTCCAAGACAAAACTAAATTCACACAATATATGACCACAAACCCAGCACTACAATGAATTATACGTGGAAAACCCAATACAATGAGGGGAACCACCTCATAATAAAAACAAGAAAACTTCTAAGGAAGAAAACCAAAAGAAGAAAGACACACAGGCACAACTCAACCTATCAAAGAAACAATAGCAGAAACAGCAAACACTATTCCTTGATATCTATTAACATAAATGGACTCAACTCCCCAATAAAAAAGATAAGGCTATCAGACTGGATACATAAACAAAACCCAGCATTTTGCTGCATATAGGAAACTCATCTCAGAGACAAAGACAGACAGTATCTCAGAATAAAAGGTTGAGAAAAAAACCTTCCAAGCAAATGGCCCCAAGAAGCAAGCTGGAGTGGCCATTTTAATATTGAATAAAGTAGATTTTCAACCAAAAGTTATCAAAAAAGATAAGGAAGGACACTTTTTACTCATTACAGGGGATATTTGTCAGGAGGAACTCTCAATCCTTAACATATATGCTCCAAATACAAAAGCACCCATATTCATAAAAGAAACCCTACTAAAGCTCAAAAAATAAATTTTACTTCACACAGTAATACTGGGAGACTTTATACCCCACTGTCATCAATGGACGGATCATAGAAACAGAAACTGAACAAGGACACTGTAAATCTAACAGAGACTATGAACCAACTGGAATTAATAGATATCTATAGAACATATCATCCTGAAACTAAAGAATACACCTTCTTCTCAGCAACTCACTGAACCTTCTCAAAAATTGACCACATAATTGGACACAGAACAAGCCCCAATCGATACAAGAAGATCGAAATACTCGCATGCATCCTTTCAGATCACCATGGTCTAAGGTAGGTCTTTAATAAGAACAAAGACAACAAAAAGCCCATATACACATGAAAATTAAACAATGCTCTATTAAACTATAGCAAGGTCAAAGAAGAAATAAAAAAAAATTAGGGATTTTCTAGAATTCAATGACCATGAAAACACGACATACCCAAACTTATGGGATGCTATGAAAGCAGTACGGAGAGGAAAACTCATAGCTCTGAGTGCTTCCGAAAAGAAACTGGAGAGAGCATACACTAGCATCCTAACAGCACAGTTGAAAGCTCTAGAACAAAAGGAAACAGATACACCCAAGAGGAGTAGATGGCAAAAAATAATCAAAATTCGGGCAGAAATAGACCAAATAGAAACAAAAAGAACCATTGAAATAATAAACAAAACCAAGAGCTGGTTCTTTGAAAAAATTAACAAGATTGATAAACCCTTAGCCAGACTAACTAGAGGGCAAAGGGAAAGTATCCAAATTAAAAAAATCAAAAAGGAAAGTGGAAAAATAGCAACTGAAGCTGAGGAAATTCAAGAAATCATCAGATCCTATTACAAAAGCCTATACTCAACAAAGCTGCAAAATCTGGAGGAAATGGATGAATTCCTAGACAGATTCAAGATACAAAAGTTAAACAAGGACCAGGTAAACTAGCTAAATAATCCTATAACACCTATATAAATAGAAGCAGTCATCAAAAAACCCCCCAACCAAAAAAGCCCAGGTCCAGATGGGTTCAGTGCAGAGTTTTATCAGACATTTATTGACAAACTAATACCAATACTCTCCAAACTATTCCACAAAATAGAATCCGAGGGAACACTACCTAACTCATTTTTGAGGCTACAATAACCATCATTCCTAAACCACAGAAATACCATACAAGGAAAGAGAACTTCAGACCAATCTCACTTATGAACATTGATGCAAAAATACTCAACGAAATCCTTGCAGACCAAATACAAGAGCACATCAAAACGATCATTCACCATGATCAAGTAGGCTTCATCCCTGGGATGCAGGGATGGTTTAATATAAGGAAATCTATCAATGTAATCCACCATATAAACACACTCAAAGAAAAAAACCACATGGTTATCTTACTAGATGCTGAGAAAACATTTGACAAAATCCAACACAACTTTATGTTAAAAGTCTTGGAAAGAACAGGCGCATACCTAAACATAATAAAAGCAATATACAGCAAACCAACAGCCAACATCAAAATCAATCAATGGTGGAAAACTTGAAGCAATCCCACTAAAATCAGGGAATCAACAAGGCTGACCACTCTCCCACTATCTATTCAACAGAGTACTGGAAGTCCTGGCTGGAGCAATTAGACAGTGAAAGGAAATCAAAGGGAAAAGTGTTTGAAAGGAAGAAGTAAAAACATCACTATTTGCAGATGACATGATGTGATACTTAAGCGACCCGACAAATTCTACCAGAGAACTCATACAAGCTAATGAACAAATTCAGCAAAATGGCTGGGTAAAAATTAACTCAAACAAATCAGTAGCCTTCCTCTACTCAAAGGACAAATAAGTGGAGAAAGAAATTAGGGAAAATATACCCTTCACAATTGTCACAAAACCATGAAATACCTTGGTGTGACTCTAACTAAGCAAGTAAAGAACATGTATGACAAAAACTTTAAACCTCTAAAGAAGGAAATCACGGAAGATCAAAGAAAATGGAAAGATCTCTGATGCTCATGGATTGGAAGGTTCAACATTATAAAAATGGCCATCTTACCAAAAGCAATCTACAGATTCAATGCAATCCTCATCAAAATACCAACCCAATTCTTCATTGAGTTGGAAAGGAAAATGTGTAATTCCATCTGGAATAACAAAAGACCTAGAATAGTGAAATCCATCCTCAACAACAAGAAAACATCTGTGGGAATTACTGTCCTCGATCTCAAGCTATATTACAAGGCAATTGTGCTAAAAACTGAATGGTACTGCAGAAATAGGCACGTGATTCAATGAAATAGAATAGAAGATCTAGAAGTGAGCCTGCACATATATGGTCACCCGATTTTTGAAAAAGCACTGTAAACATTTAGTGGCAAAAGGACAGCCTATTCAACAAATGGTGTTGGTCCAACTGGCACACAACATGCAGAAGAATGAAAATAGACTCTTTCTTATCTCCTTGTACAAGGCTTAAGTGCAAGTGGATCAAAGATATCCACATTAAACCAGGGACACTAAATCTTTATGAGAAAGTAGGGAAAACCTTAGAACACATAGGCACAGGAGAAAATTTCCTGAAAGAAAGACCAATGGCTTATGTTCTAAGGTCAAAGATTGACAAATGGGACTTAAATAGATTGCAAAGTATCTGTAAGACTAAGGAAACTGACAATAAAACAAAATGGCAGCCAAGAGATTAGGAAATTATCTTTACCAACCCCACATCAGATAGAGGCCTAATATCCAAGGTATACAAAGAACTCAAAAAGCTAGACACTAGAGAATCAAACAACCCTATTAAAAATGGGGTACAGAGCTAAACTAAACATTCTCAATTGAGGAATATAGAATGGCTGAGAAGCATCTAAGGAAGTGCTTGACATCATTAGCCATCAGGGAAATGCAAATCAAAACAACCCGGAGATTCCACCTCATACCAGTCAGATTGGCCAAGATCAAAACTTCAGATGACAGCAGATGCTGGTGAGGATGTGGACAAAGAGGAACACTTCTCCATTGTTGGTGGAGTTGCAAACTGTTACAACCAGTCTAGAAATCAGTCTGGTGATTCCTCAGAAAATTAGACATAATACTACCTGAAGACCCAGTTATTCCACTTCTGGGCATATACCCCAGAGAAGGCTGACCATACAACAAAAACACATGCACCACCATGTTCATAGCCAGAAGCTGGAAAGAACCCAGATGTCCTTCAGTAAGTCAGTGGATACAAAAATTGTGGTACATTTACACAATGCATTACTACTCAGCTATCAGAAACAATGACTTAATGAAATTCCTAAAAAAATGGATGCATCTAGAGAATATCATCCTGAGTGAGATAACCCAGTCACAAAAGAACAGACATAATATGAAGTCACTGATAATGGGATACCAACCCCAGAAAGTTTTGAACACTCTAGAAACAACTCACAGACTGAGTGAAGCTCAAGAAAAAAAAAAGAATATATTTTAATTAAAATAGAACTATATCACATCCCCCTTTTTTCCCTACAGCCCTTCCTAATCTCTCTCCTATCCCCTCTAATTAATAGCCTCTTTTCCTATATTATTGTTATATATATATATATATATGTATGTATATGTACCCACAAATACTTAATTACAATCTTAAAAAATGTATCCGCAATTAAGAAATTAAAAAAAAAAGAATAAAAACAAAATACTCAACAAAATCTTTGCAAACCAAAACCAAGAACACATCAAAGTGATCTTTCACCATGATCAAGTAGTCTTCCTCCCTGGGATGCAGGAATGGTTTAATGTACAAAAATCCATCAATGTAATCCGCCATATAAAGAAATTCAAAGAAAAAACACCACATGGTCATCTCACTAGATGCTGAAAAACCATTTGACCAAATTCAACACAACTTTATGTTAAAAGTCTTGGAAAGAGCAGGAATCCAAGGCTCATACCTAAACATAATAAAAGCAATGTAAAGCAAACCAATAGCCAATATAAAACATAATGGTGAGAAACTTGAAGCAATCCCACTAAAATCAGGGACTAGACAGGGCTGCCCACTGTCCCCTACCTATTCAACATAGTACTGGAAGTCCTGGGCAAAGCAATTAGACACCAAAAGAAAACCAAAGGGATACAAACTGGAAAGGAAGAAGTAAAAAATATCACGGTTTGCAGATGACATGATAGTATATGTAGGTGACCACAAAAATTCCACCAGAGAAATTCTACAGCTGATATACAAGTTCAACAAAGTGGCTGGATATAAAATTAACTCAAACAAATCAGTAGCCTTCCTCTACTCAAAGGACAAACATGGAGAAAGAAATTAGGGAAAAGTTATTCTTCATAATAGTCACAAACAGTATAAAATACCTTGGTGTGACTCTAATTAAGCGAGTGAAGGAGCTGTATGACAAGAACTTCAAATCTTTAAAAAGGAGAGATTTGGGAAAGGATACCCTTCACAATAGTCACAAAAACCATGAAATACTTTGGCGTGACTCTCACTAAGCAAGTAAAGGACATGTATGACAAGAACTTCAAACCTCTAAATAAGGAAACCGAGGAAGATCTCAGAAAATGGAAAGCTCTCCCATGCTCATGGATTGGAAGGATCAACATTATAAAAATGGCCATCCTACCAAAAGCAATCTACAGATTCAATGCAATCCCCATCAAAATTCTAACCCTATTCTTCATAAAGTTGGAAACAGCAATGTAAAATTTTATGTGGAATAACAGATAAAAAAGACCTAGAATAGAGAAATCCATCCCCAACAACAAGATAACATCTGTGAGAATCACTATCCCTGACCTCAAGCTTTAACACAATTACAAGACAATTGTGTTAAAAACTGCATGTTACTGGTACATAAATAGGCACGTGGATCAATGGAATAGAATAGAAGATCCAGAAATGAGCCCTCACATATAAGGCCACTTGATTTTTGACAAAGGAGCTGTAAACATTCAATGGAAAAATGAAAGCCTCTTCAACAAATGGCATTGGTCCAACTGGCACTCAGCATGCAGACGAATGAAAATAGACCCTTTCTTATCTCCTTGTACAAAACTCAAGTGCAAGTGTATCAAAGATCTCCATATTAAACCATGTACACTGAAACTATTAGAAGAGAAAGTAGAGAAAACCATAGAACACACAGGCACAGGAAAAATTTCCTGAACAGAACACCAAGGCTTGTGCTCTAAGGTCAAATATCGACAAATGGGACTTAATGAGACTTCAATGTTTCTGTAAGCCTAAGGACACTGTCAAGAAAACAAAACAGCAGTGGAAATAGATCTTTACAAACCCCACTCAGATAGAGATCTAATATCCAAGATATACAAAGAACTCAAGAAGTTAGACATGAAAGAATCAAACAACCCTATTAAAATATGGTATACAGAGCTAAACAAAAAGTTTTCAATTGAGGAATATCGAATGTCTGAGAAGCATCTAAGGAAGTGCTGGACATCATTAGCCATCAGGGAAATGCAAATCAAAACAACCCTGAGATTCCACCTCACACCAGTCAGAATGGCTAAGATCAAAAATGCAGATGACAGTAGATACTGGCAAGGATGCAGAAAAAGCGGGACACCTTTCCGCTGTTGGTGGGTTTTTAAAATCTGTACATTTATCTTTGTTTTTTAAAATAAAGTTGTTCAATTAAAAAAAAGCACTTGAACGTTTAAAAAACAAACAAGAAAAGAAAGTTTAAACACATCTTTTACTTACATGTATGGATTCCTATTTATTAGATTCATGATTGCTAATATCGGAGATGGTATGGCAACACCAGTGATAGATCAATCCTTGCTCCCAACTCCAAACTCCATAAAGCATTTCCTAGAAAACCACCAGCCAAGCCTGCCGGGTAATTGTGCATGCCATCAAAACAGGTTGCTGAGCCTCACATTTTCATGCTCTATCATTTCATCCAGTTTCAATACTGCAGTCTCATCCCATGCTCTGTAGCAGACTATTTGCTATGACTTCTCCACACTCTATCTACTTTCCCCAGGAATTAACCAAATTCTGCTGCAGCACCCTGCTTTCTTCTCTCTTCTGGACCCCTTCAACTCTACTCTCCCATTCCATCCTTATAACTGTCAACTCCCTATAAAAGCATTCTGCCCAGAGATCCCATGAGCCATACTTTGCAGAATCCCAGAAACAGAGGCACCACAATCTCTTAGGAACCAAAAGGTACAACACAAAACAAGGAACAATACTCCCAGGGAACAAAGACATGACCTGATATAAGCACCTAGAATTACAATCATCCCAAATCCAGATGCTTAGATGCCAACATAAAAACACAGTAAATGACAGCCATGACAGTATCTCCGCTACAGCCTAGCAATTTTACCCTGGGAAATGCAACATAGCTGAAGTGTAAACTAAGGACATTAAAATAGCCTTAAGGAGGAAAAGAATAAATCCTTTAAGTAATCTATGACAACAAACAGTAGGTTCAAATGAATGAAACATTTCAAGGCATGAAAATAGAAATAGAATTAGTATAGAAAACCCAAACTGTGGAGAATTTGGAAGTGAAAAGTTAAGAACTTAAACAGGAACTAGAGGCAAGTCTTTTCAATCAAACACAAGATATGGAAGAAAGGATCTCAGATATTGACTTCAAGACAGGAGAACTAGATATTTTAGTCAAATAAAATATTCAATAAAAAAATTCAGGCAAAAAACATCCAGAAAAATCCAAGAGAATTTAAAAAGATCAAACCTGATAATAATAGCAATATAGAAAGGAAAAGGAACCCAGGTCAAAGGCATAAAAGATATTTTTAGCAAAATTGTGTAGAATATTTCCGCAACCAAAAGAAGAAGATGCCTATCATGGTTCAAGAAGCATACAGAACACAAAACAGTCAGAGACAGTGAAGAAATTCTTCTTGGCATAAAGTATTCAAAATGCTCAACATACAGAACCAAAAAAACATATTAAAATTTATGAGGAATAATGACCAAGTCACATATGAATGGAAGTCTTTTACAATATCATTTGGCTTTTCAATGAAGACTCTATAATCCAGAATGGCCTGAACAGTTATTCACGAACCTCTAAGAGACTACTAACACCAGGGTATACTACTATTCTCAGCAGAATTTACAATCACAGTACATGCAGAAAAGAAAACCCTCAGTGTTAAAACTGAATTTAAACGCTATCTATCTTTGAATCTTGCCCTATACAAGATGCTAGAAGAAAAACTTCAAAACACACACACAAATGGACACACGCATATAAGTTTTAAAAAAGTAAACTTTGAAATATAAACCACTATAGTTAAAATGAGAATCTTATAATTGGTAGAATATAAGACCACCATTTTAAAAGCAAAACCACTGAGAATTAACCCATTGATATTAAATTTAATAATGCTGCAAAGATGTAATTCACAAGAGCACCAAACATTAGATAAATATAATTAACCTCTAATTAAAGATGGATGATATATTTAAAATGTCATATAACTAAAATCATTATTCCTAGAGCCCAAATTAGTGAAATATAACAAATTTATGATGGGAAGACTAAGTATATAGAGATAAAAATTTTCTCAGAATTCATGTCTAAGTTTAACATACTGCAAGGAAAACTCCAATCTATTTCTTTATTTCACCAATTCAGCAACTAATTAAAACACTCAGATGGAAGAGTAAAGGGCAAAGAAAAATAAAGCAATCTGAGAGAACAATACGAAGTAATAATGTTCATAGGATGCCAATTCTTAGTAGAAAGCAATGCAGTTATATTTCAGGTAATGGCAAACACATGCAGAAAATGAGTCAAAAATGAAAAAGCTGTTAGACAGAGGGAAGGAAATGACAGCAACACAGCCACCCAATGTTGATAGGCCAATGGGGTATTTGGACTAAAAGAAATGTGTAAGTTCCTACCATGCATATGATCAAAAATATATTTTAGATAAAGACCTACATTTGAAAGGAAAACGTTGTATCTCTTAGAAAGAAATGGTATAGAATGGTATTTTATGGCCCTTGGGTAGAAAGAGCTTTTTAACATATGGTGTGACAGCAATTACAGAAATGAAAGTACAGACAGGCTTGACAACAAACAATTGTATTTATTCTTTAGAATGATGTCAGTTGTAGAGTCTAGGAAGCCACATGCAGGAAGAAGGTACTGGGAAAGCCCAGAAACAGTAAAGAGTCAAGGCACAGATGAGGAATAATAAATCTCAAAGGAATAAAAGTATAAATGTTATATAATACAGAGGTACAAAATATTTTTCATGTTGAAACTTTACAAACGTTGCATATATTGATATAAGGACATCCACACAAGCACACAGACACATGTATTATATCCAACACACACACACACACACACACACACACACACACACAAACACACATACACACATGCATGCGCAGATTATATATCCACCACTTTCATTAGAATCACATAAATAAAAATGAAAACAATGGAAAACAGTTCATTCATATTAACAGTTATCTCCAAAGTCTGCGTTATCTTAAAAGTCAATTGCTTTTAAGTCTCAAGGAATTCTAAGTCCCATTTTCATAATTCAAACTGATATAATTACTTTAAGATTATTTTGATAAGATGTTAGAGATGTGACATCTGTGTCCTCCAAGGACAGAAATCCTGCCTGGTTTGTGTTACAGAGCATTTGTTTCACTCTGGGGTCACAGGCAATACTTCCTTTCAGCCTGACTATTCAGGCTCTTTGTTTCCTGCGCTCTCTAGTTAATAGCAACTTGTTTAATACCAAATAGTGTCTATAACTTCATGTTCAGATGTTGAAATCCTAACTCCTACTCTTTAGAATATGGTTATATTAAGAGATACAGTCTTTAACATGTCATTAATTCAAAATAATGTCTTTAGTGTGGACTTTTGCACATTATACTGGATAAGAAGAGGAGACAAAGGTATGTACTTGTAAAAGACAGAAAGGCTTATAATGATACAGTTGATCATTTACAGGACAAACAGAGACATCTCAGAAGAAATAAATTCTGTAGGCACAATAATCTCAACCTCCAAACCCTTCATGATGAGAAAATAACCTTGGTCAAGCCTTCCAGGCACAGTTATGGCAGTCTAGATAACTAGCAGAAAGAAAAATCTCTGATTTTTCCAAAGGTTCCTGGGGTGGTGTGACTTTGATGTAAGAAGGACTACAAATAGGATCACCATCCCAGATACAGACACTAGGTACACTTTTACAGCTGTTAAATATAAACATTCAGTGTGTCTAGAAGATAGCACAATGCAGAAGTCATCCAACATAATGTGGGTGTGGAATAAACAATGAAAGTTAAAGCAGCATGGTGTGTGTGTGTGTGTGTGTGTGTGTGTGTGTGTGTGTATACTTACATATCAATATATGTAATTTTTGTAAGGTTTCAACATAAACAATGTACTGCATGTCTCCCATTCAGCTCCATTGTGGTCAGTTATAAAGAGAGAGGATAAGGATGGGTGCAGCCTGTGTAAGATTTGAAAATGATCTCCAATTGCTTCTTTGAGCTTCATTGATTTTAGAATAATTCATTGTGAGGCTGGGAAAATGGTCGCACAGAGAACGGAGTTTGGTTCCTGGTGCCGTGGATGGTTCCCCACTGCCTGTAACTTTACCTCTAGGGAAGCTCAACCCACTTCTGGCTTCCAAGGAGACTCACAGACATACGCACACAAAAAAATTTTTTTAAAAAGAAAAATTAAATGAAGTTTAAAAAGGAAGAAACAGAAAAAACAGCAGTGTTTTGATATTTATTTAATGTGACTAGTGAGGGAATTTGTGCTAAATCCTTAGCTTTATGAATGCTTTACATTTTTTACTATAAAAGAGGGTCATTCTATATTTGATTGTGTTACAAAATTAACAAGTTTAGAACCAGTGTTCTTCCTGTAGAAGGATTCATTGTTAAGTGACAGGTGACTGCTGACAAATTTAGGCAGCTTTTGTAGGACATGGTTAAGAGCGTGTCCCGGTTCCTCCTTCCCCTATGGCCGGACTCTAGCTGAAGACTCCAAACCACGCTCATGTCTTCTCTGCTGCAGCTGTGAGCTCATCCCAGACTAAACCCCTCACATTAGCAAGGGATAACCGGATGCTAATTAAAACTGGATTACACAGCATTTTTTTTTCCAGAAGTAATGTGGAAAAAAAAACCTCACTGATTATTATCTGTGTACACTATAACAACTTTAGAGGTTCATTAGAGATTCTTAGAAGAAAATACGCAAAGATAAACATAAGCAGAATCTCTTCCACAGCAATGTTGGTGCTGTATCTCAGCTCTGGACCCTGTGGGGCTCCTCCCTCATCCCCTCTAATTCTCTCTCTCTCTCTCTCTCTCTCTCTCTCTCTCTCTCTCTCTCACACACACACACACACACACACACACACACACACATATCCAAGAACGATATTTCAAAATAACATAACCATCACAACAATGTGAAGTATCTAACACAAAAATACTTATTATGTTTTAATTACTAAATTGCCTCCTGCCTCCACATACTCTTTGCAAACTGATTGGACATTTCCATGATTTCAGGTAATGAAATTATGTGCACTCTCCTTTTTTAAAAAAAATCAATTACAATTTACATTAGTTCTTAAATTACTGAACAATGAAGCCATTGTTTTTCTCACAATTAAGTTGACAGAGATATAACTATGAAAGTCCATAAATATTTAGAACTTCCAAGTCTGATGACACATGCTTTGATCCCAGCACTGAGAAGAGGGAGGCAGATGGATCTCGGACAGTTCCAGGCAGGAGCTAAAGCACTATATGGGGCTCATTTCTCTCTAATGCCAGCTAGATGACAGAATGTTTATCAGTATTTACATAACAATTACCTATCTAATATTGTAACACAGAGCAACCAGAACTACAAAACCTTAGGCTTGGCATGATGTTACAATACAATTTTTTGAGTTGTACATGCCCCCAATTATAAAGAATAGGTCTGCTAGGTCTGCTCTTATGAGATCAATTATAGATAGTTGTTAAACAGGTATGTATGCTTGTATATTAAATAACTACATATGACTCAAAGAGTGTGTAGATGGGGGTGTGGTGGAAGATAGTATGGATGACATAGTATATCTTGCCTATGTAGCCAGAGTTAGTGTCTAAGCATGATGATGAATTATAAAAACATGAATTACTAAATTCTACTTGTAGGCTTTTAGTATAGATAAGAACAGTTTTAAAGCTGCCTTCTGACTGTGAAGGTTTACTGAAAAATACATTGGTGGTCTCTGATTTAGAATTAGGGAATATTTTAGACAGATCTTACACTATTCAGTTTTTATTTTATTATCCTTCTCATGTTGAGAGTACAATAGATACTGTTCTCCACTAAGAAACACAAGAGCTATTGTGCCATATGTTATGTTAGTGTTCAGACAAGTGAGAGCAAGAATATGGGGAGGACAGGCCTTGGGTTAACATGCTGACTTATCTGTAGTAAGTAGGGTTCCCTGTGCAGTTCTCATTTCCTTAGGCATGCCACATTTATAGCTACCCGACTCAAATGTCTGCAGCCATGAGATCAGTGACAGAAATAGTTCTTGACAAACAAGAGACAGAATGGCAAGCCTGTTATTCATTTGCCTAAATCTATTACAATGGGCCTGGCAGTGCTAGTCTCATTAATAGAGGGACCTTTCTTTCTAGACGCCAGCTGGAATAATAAAGGCAGCTATGTGACATTTAAACAGCAAGTGCTCTGCTCTCTGTAGATGATTCAGTTTCTGATGCTTAACATTTACAGCTGAGAGACCTGAGTAGGAAAGAGGAAGGCGCAGAGAGCTTTAGGGTTAAACATGATAACACAGCAACAAGGACGTGAGGGGGATTTTTATGTCTAAGCTCCCGAACATTTATTTGAAGTGTTTATGCAATTGTTCTTTGCTCATGTGACAGTCCCAGAGTTGGTAGAAATACATCTGTTGTATTTTCCTTGAATAGGCAAAAATAAATTGTAATTGGGGGATGTTGCTTTCTGCATACAAATATACATCTTTGGAAACACATTGTTCCAAACAAGTGAGGAACATGCAACTCTCCCTCAAATGGCTACCAAAACACAGACTCATTCTGTTGCCTTTGTTTTAATGCACAAATAATGACCTTGGAAACCTACATTATGAGATCTGGCCTTCTAACAAAGACCAAGCCTAGACACTGGTCAGTTAACATTTGCTGTAATAAGAATTTGTCTAAAATCTCAAATAGACAAAAATGAGGAGCTTCAGGGAGCCACTTCTAGCCTTCCATTTTCCTGTTTAGAGAGAAAAAACGGGAAACTAAGACACAAATAATGGTCTGTATGGCATGTATAGTATATCACTTGGGAAGTGAAGCTCCTCTGTTTCTCTAAGGTTTCTTTTGGAATTTTAATAGGTTCCAATTTTACTTGACCCAGTTCATCCCTTCCCCCTAGAGATGCTTGTATGGTGCACATTAAAACCATGGATCCCCTGTGAATGAGCAGACTCAGGAAGCTTACTCTGAGTTTTGTTTGTTTGTTGTTTTGAAACAGGTTCTCTCTATGTAGCCCTGGATGTCCCGAGACTCTCAATGTAGACAAGGCTTGCCTCAAACACACGAAGATGCTCCTGCCTCAAGTTCTGGGATGAAAGGTGTTCTCTATCATACTTGGTTATTTTTGAGAATTCAATTTATTATAATTTCTGATTATCAAATGAGAGTTTGTATTTTCTATTATTACTTTTGTTGTTGTTTTGTTCTTTTAAAGAGATATTCAGTTGGACTTAATTGTCTAGCACCTAAACAAGAATCTAAGTATACTTTTCAAATTTAAAATATTACTCAATTCTAGTAGTCTCTTTCTCTCTTTCTCTCTCACATTCTCTCACACACAAACACAAATTTTCTCAAATGCACACACACTTTCTCTGTCACAGAGAGAGATGATAAATACAAGTAAAATTTAAACAGAATATTTTAAGTGACATTATTAAGGAACCAAAAGGAATTATATTAAAGACGAGAAGATGATAAAAAGCACACCTCTTGCATGTCCTTTGCATGTCATCCTCAGAGATCTTTAGGGAGAGCAGCATATCTCATCATCTGGTGGTACCGTGAGTTACATGGTACAAATGTCACATTGGTTGAAATTTGGATTGAAAAGTGCTCCAGATCCAAATTCTAGAAGCTTGTTTTTACAGAAACTACTAGGAACACGCTGCTTGTTACAGTTAGCAAACCATGATAATCTGTTCTCCTATTTAAGTTATTTGAGACTCCAGGCTTACTAAAGTCCCAACATGCTTTGTTGTAAACCTTTTCGGGTGCCATTAATATCAACATCTCTAAAGGTATCTCAGCACAAAGCATTTAAAGAAGAACCACTTACAACATCTACTGCTGTAAATGTTCAGTTAGAATTGTGCTTCTCAAAACCTTTAAATGACTGAAAGCATTAACTAGACAGCATGGGTATTTACCTATGTTTTACGTTCATTTAGTAAATGTTTTTAATAGTTTGCTCTTGGGGATCTGGAATAATGCCCCAAATGTCATTCATAACAAATATTCTAGTGGATTCCGATAAGATTTCCATATACTATGCTCATAAACTGTCACCCCTAAAACTAATATTTACCAACTTGATATTAGTAGTAGATTAATTCTGAAGAAACATAACCAATGGCTTTGCTTTATGGAGGGAAAACAGCTTTTCTTATTACGTTCTGATTTTAAAAGGAAGCCATCTTCCAAAAATGGTCACTACCCTTCTATTGGTTACATCTCTCTCCTAATTATGCTTTTATCTCAAGTGGTGATTTAACTCCTACATGTCTGGGCATTTACTTATTCAATCAAATAGCAGTCAAATGAAATATAACATCGTACATGGTGAGCAATGCCCTCATTTATGCAAATATGCAGAATACCAGCTACTCTGAAATCTGGGACCTTGGAAGTCATACACAGGAGGTGACAGAAACAGTTTATTCTTAAATAAACTGAAGAAAAAGTCCCCTAGGCCTAGACTAGAAGAGTGTATGGTGCTATACATAAAGCTATATACATACTAGTAAGAATGTTACCTGGGATTTATTAAGAGCAGTGGTTGTCAACTAGTGGGTCACTTTGGGGTTAAGTGACTTTTTCAGGGGTTGCTGAAGAACATCAGAAAACACAGATGTTTACTTTATGATCTGTAACAGTATAAAAATTAGTTATGAAGTAGCGATAAAAATGATTTTATGGTTGGGGTCATCACAACATGATTAAAGGCATTAGGAAGTTTGAGAACCAGTGGTTTATAGGAAGGGCAGACTCAAGAGAAAGTTAAAAAGAAAGTTCATATCTGGTTGTAGAGATGCAGTAGCTTTTTTCGAAATAGTCTAAGGACAATAAGGGCTGAAGATGATGTTGATGATGAATCTACATATAGAGATTTATGAAAATTGGCAAAAGCATTTGGTGTATAATGGAGATTGTCATGTTGTTAAGAACTGCACTGATCTTGGTGATCTTAAAGAATAAGCTATAAGTGAGTTTAAATGTTATTATTTTTCTACTCTGGTTTAAATTATAAGTCCTTGAAAAGTCTACTGTCTTTTTGGTCTCTGAACAGCTAGCTTTATGAAATCGTTTAACCTGCCCATTTGAAACTCCTCTTCTAAAACAGATTTAATGTCTTATGAACATGTCTCTATAAAAAATTCACTGGATAAAGAGAAGAATGCTATGTAGAAATTCCCTCAGAACAAGTGATCCCTAAGACTAAAATTATTTATTCTTTTTTTAGAAATTATTTAAAGAAGAGACTTTTAATTTTTTTGTTAAAATGTATTTTTTTCAAATCAATGCATAGACAATTATACATATAATTATACATTATAAATATAAATATATAAGGAATGTATAAAAATTATTGGAATTATAAACCATTCCAATAAATCATGGGAATCCTTTTTTTTGTTGTTTTGTTTTGTTTTTTTCTTGGACTTCACACTGTCTGTGAGTTGTTTCTGGGTTAGTGCGAGCCTCTGGGGTTAGCATCCCATTATCAGTGACTGCATATTATGTCTGTTCTTTAGTGACTGGGTTATCTCACTCAGGATGATATTCTCTAGATGCAGCCATTTTCTTAAGAATTTGGTTAAGTCATTGTTTCTGGTGGCTGAATAGTATTCCATTGTGTAAATGTGCCACAATTTTTGTATCCATTCATCTACTGAAGGCCATCTGGGTTCTTTCTAGCTTCTGGCTATTATAAATAGAGCTTCTATGAACATTGTGGTGCATGTATCTTTGTTGTATATTAAAGTGTCTCTGGGGTATATGCCCAGAAGTGGAATAGCTGGGTCTTCAGGTACTACTATGTCCAATTTACTGAGGTATCACCAGACTGGTTTCCAGAGTGGTTGTATGAGTTTACAATCCCACCAACAGTGAAGAAGTGTTTCTCTTTCTCCGCAACCTCTCCAGCATCTGTTGTCATCTGAGTTTTGGATCTTGGCCAATCTGACTTGTGTGAGGTGGAATCTCAAGGATGTTTTGATTTGCATTTCCCTGATGACTAAGGATGTTGAACACTTCCTCAGATGTTTCTTAGCCATTCGATATTCCTCAATAGAGAACGTTTTGTTTAGCTTTGTACTCCATTTTTTAATAGGGTTGTTTGATTCTCTGGTGTCTAGCTTTTTGAATTCTTTGTTTACCTTGGATATTAGGCCTCTATCTGATGTTTAGTTCGTAAAGATCTTTTCCCATTCTGTTGGCTGCCATTTTGTTTTCTTGACAATGTCCTTAGCCTTACAGAAACTTTGCAATCTCATTAAGTCCCATTTGTTATTCTTTGACCTTAGAGATCGAGCCATTGGTGTTTTGTTCAGAAAATTTTCTCCTGTGCCTATGTGTTCTAAGGTTTTCCCTACATTCTCCTCTAATAGTTTCAGTGTATCTGGTTTAATGTGGAGATCTTTGATCCACTTACACTTGAGCTTTGTACAAGGAGATAAGAAAGGGTCTGTTTTCATTCTTTTGTATGCGGAGTGCTAGGTAGACCAGCTCCATTTGTTGAATAGGCTTTCCTTTTTCCATTGAATGTTTATGGCTCCTTTGTCAAAAATCAAGTGACCATATACCTGACGGCTCATTTCTGAATTTTCTATTCTATTCCATTGATCCACATGCCTATTTCTGTACCGGTACCATGCAGTTTTCAACACAATTGCCTTGTAATATAACTTGAGATCGGGGACAGTAATTCCCAAAGATGTTTTCTTGTTGTTGAGGATGGATTTGGCTATTCTAGGTCTTTTGTTATTCCATATGAAATTGCACATTGATCTTTCCAACTCAATGAAGAACTGGGTTGGAATTTTGATGGGGATTGCATTGAATCTGAAGTTTGCTTTTGGTATGATGGCCATTTTTAAAATGTTGATCCTTCCAATCCATGGGCATGGGAGATCTTTCCATTTTCTGAGATCTTCTGCAATTTCCTTCTTTAGAGGTTTGAAGTTCTTGTCATACATGTCCTTCACTTGCTTAGTTAGAGTCACACCAAGGGATTTCATAGTTTTTGTGACTATTGTAAAGGGTAACTTTTCCCTAATTTCTTTCTCCACATGTTTGTCCTTTGAGTACAGGAAGGCTACTGATTTGTTTGAGTTAATTTTGTATCCAGCCACTTTGCTGAACTTGTTTATCAGCTGTAGGAGTTCTCTGGTGGAACTTTTGGGGTCACTTAAGTACACTATCATGTCATAGGCAAAGAGTGATGTTTTTATCTCTTCCTTTCTGATTTGTATCCCCTTGATCTCCTTTTGATGTCTAATTGCTCCAGTCAGGATTTCCATTACTATGTTGAATGGGTAGGGGGAGAGTGGGCAGCCTTGTCGAGTCCCTGATTTTAGTGGGATTGCTTCAAGTTTCTCGCCATTAAGTTTGATGTTGGCTGTTGGTTTGCTGTATATTGCTTTTATTATGTTTAGGTATGGACCTTGGATTCCTGTTCTTTCCAGGACTTTTAACATGACAGGGTGTTGAATTTAGTCAAATATTTTCTCAGCATCTAGGGAGATGACCATGTAAATTTGTTCTTTGAGTTCCTTTATATGGTGGATTACATTGATGGATTTCCTTATATTAAACCATCTCTGCATCCCATAGATGAAGCCTACTTGGTCTTGGTGAATGATTGTTTTGATGTGTTCTTGGATTCAGTTTCCAATGATTTTGTTGAGTATTTTTGCATCAATGTTCATAAGTGAGATTGGTCTGAAGTTCTCTTTCCTTGTAGGGTCTTTGTGTGGTTTAGGAATGAGGGTTATTGTAGCCTCAAAAAATGAGTTAGGTAGTATTCCATCTGATTCTATCTTGTGGAATAGATTGGAGAGTAATGGTGTTATGTCCGCAATAAATGTCTGATAAAATTCTGCACTGAACCCATCTGGATCTGGGCTTTTTTTGCTTGGGAGACTTTTGATGACTTCTTTTATTTCTTTAGGTGTTATGGGATTATTTAGATGGTTTACTTGGTCCTGGTTTAACTTTAGGATCTCCTATCTGTCTAGGAATTCATCCATTTCCTCCAGATTTTCCGACTTTGTGGAGTATAGGTTTTTGTAGGAGGATCTGATGATTTCTTGAATTTCCTCAGTTTCAGTTGTTATGTCTCCACTTTCATTTCTGATTTTTTTAATTTGTATACTCTCTCTTTGCCCTCTAGTTAGTCTGGCTAGGGGTTTATCAATCTTGTTAATTTTCTCAAAGAACCAGCTCTTGGTTTTGTTGATTCTTTCAATGGTTCTTATTGTTTCTATTTGGTCTATTTCTGCCCTAATTTTGATTATTTCTTGCCGTCTACTCTTCTTGGGTGTATCTGCTTCCTTTTGTTCCAGGGTTTTTAGCTGTTCTGTCAAGTTGCTGATGTATGCATTCTCCAGTTTCTTTTTGAAGCACTTAGTGGTATGAGTTTTCCTCTCAGTACTGTTTTCATTGCATGCCATAAGTTTGCATATGTTGTGTTTTCGTTTTCATTGAATTCTAGAAAATCCTTAATTTCTTTCTTTATTTCTTCTTTGACCCTGCTATTGTTTAACAGAGCGTTGTCTGGTTTCCATGTGTATGTGGGCTTTTTGTTGTCTTTATTGTTGTTAAAGACAAGCCTTAGACCATGATGATCTGAGAGGATGCATGGGAGTATTTCAATCTTCTTATATTGATTGAGGCTCGTTCTGTGTCCTATTATGTGGTCACTTTTCGAGAAGATGCCATGGGGTGCTGAGAAGAAGGTGTATTCTTTTATTTTAGGATGATATGTTCTGTATATATCTATTAATTCTAGTTGGTTCAAAGTCTGTGCTAGTTTTACAGTGTCCTTGTTCATTTTCTGTTTCCATGATCTGTCCATTGGAGAGAGTGGGGTATTAAAGTCTCCCACTATTATTGTGTGGGGTGAAATGTGTTTTTTGGGCTTTAGTAGGGTTTCTTTTATGAATGTGGGTGCTTTTGTATTTGGAGCATATATGTTAAGGATTGAGAGTTCCTCCTGACATATTTCCCCGGTAATGAGTAAAAAGTGTCCTTTCTTATCTTTTTTGATAACTTTTGGTTGGAAATTTACTTTATTCGATATTAGACTAGCCACTCCAGCTAGCTTCTTGGGGATGTTTGCTTGGAAGTTTTTTTTTCCCACCCTTTTACTCTGAGATAGTGTCTGTCTTTGTCTCTGAAATTAGTTTCCTGTATGCAGCAAAATGCTTGATTTTGTTTATGTATCCAGTCTGATAGCCTATGTCTCTTTATTGGGGAGTTGAGTCTATTTATGTTAATAGATATCAAGGAATAGTTATTTCTGTTTCCTGCTACTCTTGCTTTTGTAGGTTGAGTTGTGTCTGTGTATTTTTCTTCTTTTGGTTTTCTTGCTTAGGAGTTTTCTTGTTTTTACTAGGATGTAGTTCCCCTCATTGTATTGGGTTTTCCACCTATAATTCATTGTAGTGGTGCGTTTGTGGTCAGATATTGTGTAAATTTTGATTTGTCTTGAAATATCTTCATCTCTCTATCTATGGTGATTGATAGTTTTGCTGGGTATAGCAGGTTGGGCTGACACTTGTGCTCTCTTAGGGTGTGCATGATGTCTGTCCAGGCTCTTCTAGCTTTCATAGTCTCTGTTGAGAAACCGGGTGTGATTCTGATTGGTCTGCCTTTATAGGTTACCTGACCTTATTCCCTTACTGCTTTTAGTATTCTTTCTTTGCTTTGGGCACTTGGTGTTTTGACTATTATGTGTCGGGAGGTATTTCTTTTCTGGTCCAACCTATTTGGAGTTCTGAAGGCTTCTTTTATGCTCTTGGTCATCTCATTCTTGAGGGTAGGAAAGTTTTCTTCTATGATTTTGTTGAAGATATTTACTGTGCCTCTTAGTTGATACTCTTCTCCCTCTTCTATTCCTATTATCTGTAGGTTCGGTCTTCTCATTGTTTCCTGGATTTCTTGGACATTTTGGGTTAGGAGCTTTTTGTTTTTTGCATCTTCTCTGGCTGTTTTGTCTATGTTTACAAGGTTGTCTTCTGCCCCCAAGATTCTCTCTTTCATCTCTTGTAGTCTTTTGGAAATGCTTGCTTCTGTGACACCTGATTTCTTTTTTATGTGTTGTACCTCTAGTGTTTTCTTTATTGTGTCAATTTCCTTTTTAAATTCCCTCTTCCATTCCTTCATCTCTTTGGTTCTGTTTTCCTCTAGTTCTTTGAGTTCTTTGAGTGTTTTTCTTGTTTCCTCTTTAAAAGCTTCTGATTCTTTTTGGTTTTCCTCCCATTCTTGTTTAAGTATCTCTATTAGTGTCTTGAGGTATGATTTCAGGTCTTTGTCTTCTTTTTCTGGAGTGTTTGACATTCCAATGTTTGCTGTTATGGGAGAGCTGGGTTCTGGTGTTGACATGTTGTCTTGGTTTATTTGGGATATACTCTTTCGCTTTCTTCTTGCCATCTTGTTGTCAGTAATATGTTCTTGCCTTTCCCTTCTATCTCGTCTGTGTCCCTGGATCTCCACTGGACCATGTGGCAGATGGTTCAAGCCCTGTTCCACACCCCAAATTCGCCGGGTGGAAGCAGACATTCCAATGCTGTGTTCTTGGTCCCTGGATCAGGCAGGGCGTGGGCACGCTTTCCGTGCGTACTCCCCAGAAATCTCTCTGCTCCCTGGCTGACCAGATCTCCTACTCACCAGTCTTTAAAACTTTAGGAACTAATTATTTATTCTTAAAACAAGGGGGGAGTATGACTCTTCCATCTTGTCTTGGGTTTAGAAGGGAATATTCAATGATCATACTATTTCACTGTCTGAAATGTAAACATCAAATTCATGATCATACTCTTTCACTGCTGAAATGCAAACATCAAATTCAAGGATATTTGTTAGACATTAATCTAAGGTAATCACTATAACAGCAATGATATATATTACATTTTCCATATACCCTGAGACTCCATCATTTGTTCCAAGGCAAATGTAATGTTTTTTCATTAATTAATCATTAATTAGAATAAACAATTAGGAAAAACATTACTCTCTTTTCCATTTGCTTTAACTAGGACATGGGAGTTATTAAATTGTGGAATACACACACACACACACACACACACACACACACACACACACAGATACACACACACACAAATACAAATAATGTCCTATCAACCTCCTACATCTATCACTCAAATTCCATGCTGGGAAATAAGCTAGTGATATATGATTTAAATAAGACCTATCAATGTAACAAAATGGCCAATAGGTTACAGCTACTGTACCATTGACTCCTAAGAAATTGATTAAGTAATTTCAAAGTGGATCTAATTCAATTGTTGATAGGTGAAAAAAAAAAACTAGTTATTTACTGAACTGGCCAATCAGATCACTTTTTAATCAGACACATTAGCTTTTGCACTAATCTCTTTTAATCTCAAAGTCTGTTCCCCCACCGTATACCCACATGAGATCTGGAAATTCTTCTGAAAATGATGACCCTGACTGTTAGAAATAGACTTCCCTTGAAACTGAATTGTAGCATTTGAAAAATAACAACCTTGGGGACTGTTACAGTAGGCATGGCTGTGAAGCTGACTTCATGAGTGTGAAATACTTAACTCAGCACTTGCTATGGGGTTAGGTCAAGAGCAAAGATAAGAAAAAACGTCATGTGAATAAAGAATGTTTGCATATATAGTAAACCTGATTTTTAAGGGTGAGCTATTAGGAAGCTTGAGTGGTTTGTTGCTTTTTTCCATCTCAACTACAGGATTTTAAAAACTAAAAATAGAAATACACATAGGTCTGGGCAAAGAATCCCAAGATATCAAATTGGAACAGTTATAGACTTAACAGGAGTTTCCACTGTACTAGCAGTGGGGCCTTGAACAGCGGTAGCCATTCATTCAGAATGACAGTATCATGGTTGGAAGAATTAGAATAAGTTGAAGACGTTCTCAGTGTTGGAAAACAAGACTTGATTTGATTTCTCCCCTCTGGGTGTTACAGGTCACTGCTGTTGGAAAAAATAAGAAGATCTCACAAAACAGCTATCTGATGTGAATAATATCACTTCTCCCTGGGTTTGTTTTGATATGTAGATGTCCCTGGACATCAGTGTTGGAGACCTTTATTCATAACAGGACTTCGATATTTAAAATATAATTTAGGGACTGGAGAGAGCTCAGCAGTCAAGAGTGTTTGCTGCTCTTTCAGAGGAAAGGGTCGGGCTCCCAGCACCCGTACTGGTGAGTTCACACACTCTAAATCCCAGCTCTAGGGGATCTGACACTGTCTTCAGGCCTCTCCATGTACTAATATGCATAGACTCACAGATGTCCACCTTAACAAAAATTAAGGTCATCTCAAAAACAAAAAGAAAAATTCAAAAATAATAAAAATTAAAATTTGAAATATAATTTTAGCCATTATGCTTTTCTCCTGTTAGTTGCTTTGATGAAAATATACTGATCCCCTGGGGTGGGGGGGAACCCATCTTGGCTGGCTGCTTTCACATTTCTCCGAAAGATATTTCCTTATTTGACAACTAAATTAGACGACCATGCCCTTTCCCCAGCTCTGATCTGTACAGTTTTACAGATGCTACCTCGCAAATGTCTTACGAGAGGAGCCACCTCCTAATGATGAATGTTTCAGTGGACTGGGCATCACATTGTCAATAAAGTAGCACACATTCCTGCTGAAAGCTTCATGTACACAGCTAGCTCCACAGACACTGTCTTAACCTGATGCTTTCATTATTTCAGCATCGCATTTGTCTTCTTGCAAACCCAGAGAATTCTTGTCATGCTTGCTTTGTAGACTGTTTTGTACCACTGAAGTCGCCTCTATTTTAAAAAGTAAAAACAAACATAAACCAACACAGATTGCCTGTATAGTAAGGGTATCTAGATTAATAAATACATGACAGCATTCTGGGTCACCTACCCCCTCATCCCACATCTACAAACCCTTCCCTTCACTGCCCCTCCCCCTTCTACTTAGAGAAGAGGAGCCTGCCTTGGACAGCCTTCCCCGGGACATCTAGTACCCGTAGTGGTAGACACATTTTTCCTGTGACTAAGCAAAGACCTGCCACCTCCCACTTTTACAATAGCAATTTCAACTTGCTCAGTCTTTGAACTACATTTTATACACTCGATCTCTGTACTGGCTTTATAGGGTCTAAAACCCAAGATAATTGTTTGTGGGCTTCACATTGATGTCCTGTCTTATCATCAAAAGTCTAGTACTTGAGAATATAAAATTAAGTCAGCTTTACTTTCAAATGTTGGATTTGAAAGCAAGAGAGCCCCACATGTCTTCCTGCCCAGCAGGATATATATCTATTATCCACACAGGGGACACAAACAGGACAGGAGACTAAAAGAGACATGTGTGAGATCCTGAACTCTCTTTAAGCATTAAGCAGATGGAGTGCATGGAAGAACGGATCAATAAATTATCAAGCTTTACACTAACGTGTGAAGTCAGACTAGAGGAAGACAGACAGCTTATTAATGTGCCACTCGAGTCAGTATTTAAGTTGTTGTCCATGCTTGTTACTACAAAATTTCTATATCAGTTCTCACCCACTGTTTTTTTTAATGTTATATTTTATTTATTATTACTTTTTACTTTTTTGCTTTGCATTCTTCTTACTGTTCCCCTCTAACAATTCCTTTCCATCCCTCACTCTCATTTCCGCTGAGCATGTGGGCTCCTCCTGAATATCCCTCCACCCTGGCACATCAAGTCTCTGCAAGGCTAGGTGTTTCCTCTCACACTAAGGCCAGACTAGGCAGCCCAGATAAAAGAATATATCCTGCATATAGGCAACAGCTTTGGAATATCCCCTGCTCTAGTTGTTTGGGACCTACATGAGGACCAAGTAACTCATTTGTTACATATGTACAGGGGTCTTAGGCACAGACAGTGCTCTTTGGTTGGTGAATCAGTCTCTGAAAGCTCCAAGGGTTCAGGTTAATTGACTCTGTTGGTTTTCCTGTGGAGTTCCTTCCTATACCCTCCTCCTATTCTTTCATAAGACTCAACAAGCTCCAACCACTGTTTGGCTGTGGATGTCTGTATTTGTCTGAGTCAGCTGCTAGGTGGAGTCTCTCAGAGGAAAGACAGCCATGATAGACTCCTGCCTGTATGATTCAGGATCCACAGGTCTGATGAAGGTGGGAGAGAGTGGCAGAGGAGCAGAGGGGAGATGCAGGTCCCCCTGAGATAGCATTCTGTCTCTCTCTGTCTCTGTCTCTGTCTCTCTCTCTCTCTCTCTCTCTGTCTGCCTTTCTCTTATTAGGTACTCCGTATTTACATTTGAGATGTTAGCCCTTTACCCTGCCCCACTCCCATTCCCCCTCCCCTTCCATTTCCCTTCATAAAGGTGCACTCCCTTCTGATCCCCCTCTCCATCCCCTTGCCTTGGCATTCCCCTACATTGAGAAAATGTGCCCTCTCTGGAACAAAAGTCTCTTCTAGCATTGATGCCAGACACTGCTATCTTCAGCTACATACACAACTGGATCAATAGCTCTCTCAAAGTGCGCACAAAGTTTGGTGTTTTACTCCATGTGAGTTTTGGGGGGTTTGGTTGGTTGATAATGTTGTTCTTCCCATGAGGTTGCAACCCCTTGGGTCCTTTCTTTAGCAACCTCATTGGGATCCACAAGTTTAGACCGAAGGTTAGCTGCAAGCATGCTCAGCTGTATCTATATGACTCTAGCATAGTCCCTGAGGGGGCGTCTCTGTCTGGTTCCTGTCAGTAAGCACTTTTGGGGATCAGCTATAGTGCTTGACTTTGCTGACTGCATATGTGGTCGATCCCCAGGTGAGACGGCTTCTGAGTGATCTTTTCGTTAGTTTCTTTTCCAGAGCTCCAAAGGTCCCTGTCTTTCTCCAGGTTTTTAATATTTTCCCCGTGAGTGGGCATTGGATCTTATACAGATTCCCTTACAAAATGAGAACTTCAATTTTTTCAATAGTGATTAAAATAATAAATGTGAAAGAGTATTTGTGAAAGAAATGGGACCCAGATAGCCAGACCGATAGGTGCAGGAAACACAGATAGAGAAACAGTTCAGAACTCACATGTTCTTAAACTATTATCCCGATTAAAGGTCATTTCAGCATAATAACCAGGCTGACCATGCCCTGTAAAATCTGAAGGGAATACCCCCACAGGACTACGGCTCGTATGGAGGTTACAGTTCTCTTTCTGTGAGAGATCCTTGAAGGATGGGAATAACTCCATATGGCTGATGCTGCCTGTGTCTCTTTGCTTCTTATTCCTGAAGAATATTTTATGGATTTTCATTCTATTTGCTTAAAACCTGGTTCATTACTTTTAGCTTGTGTACGGATGTGTGTCTCTGTGTGGTGATAGGCACATCACACAGAGACAAGATATATTGCATGGCCCTGGAGTAGTTATGGGCAGTTGTAAGCATCCTGATATGGTCTTAAGAGTTGAACTTGAGTGAATTCTTCTGCAAAAGTAACAGGTGTATTGAACAGCTGAGGCATCTCTTCAGCCCTATTAAATTATGTAAAGTGTGTGTGTGTGTGTGTGTGTGTGTGTGTGTGTGTGTGCGTGTGTGTGTGTGTGTGTAATCTGGGTTTGTACAATGAGTGCAGGAGACTGTGGAGGCCAGAAGAGGGTGATGAATCCCTTGGAGCTTGGCAACTTGTCAGACACTTGACATGAGTGGTACAATCTGAAGTCTGATCTTCTGAAGGAATGGTGCACAGCTTCATCACTGAGCTGCCTCTCCAGCCCCCTCACCAGTTTCCCTTGTCCGTTAAATGAAATGGCTAATCAAAGTCTAAGACAAGCTACAGAAATGATATGGCTGCTGATCAGAGAACCCATTGCTTCATTTTTACACTGAAAGGAATAGAAACACGAAGATCCAAATATAGCAGAGTTACCAACTCACCTTTAAGCTAATTACACTTTCGGTATTTATAGACTGACAGACTTCCTTCACCTACTCTGTCTTGTTTATCCAGTGGAAACATCTCTGTCAGAGAGGGATAAGCTGTGTGCAAAATGGACCTCAGCTTCAGGACACCAGGACCCAACACCTGGCTTGCGGTCGTTGTGTGAGTGAGTACTCACATTGGACTGCTCTGTGTAAGAGCTCACCACACACAGAATGTTCATCCCAGGCAAAAATCCTCCTCAAAGCTAGTGGTGAGTGGCGAGACCATGTTATATACATCACATATATCCATCTTTGTTTATGGACTCTTTGGGACCAGAGATCAGGGAATCACTCCAACGCTCCTTTCTTCCTCTTTGGATGTTGAGTGATGAATCTGGGTAGTAGTAATTTGTTTGATTCTTTGGTTTGGGTCTCCTGTTTTTATTAGAACTTCTTTGTGCTATTCTTGTGAACTGAAGTATTTTTTAAACTTTTCTCAGTTATGATGACATTTTATCCTACTGTTCTTTAGCCCACATTTCCAGGTTGAGGTATATATTTTACATATAACTACAGTATATTATATTTATCAAAGAGTACTCCATATTGATATTTTCTTTTTTTCCTTACAACTATATTTTTAAAAAAGAGAGATATACATGTACAGATTGTTAAAGCATTTTGGCATAAAACTATATGAATATATTTCTTCAGCATTTGATTTTTTTTAAAGGTTTAATAGTATGCATTAAAATCTCACTAGTTATCATAAGCATAAAGTACATGTAAAACAAAACATAACATGGAAATAGTCAAAGATTTTTTTTGGTGTGTATAGGTTAACATAATGATTTTTAAATACCAAAAGTTGCCACAAGGCCATATTCTTAGCTCTTGAGTTATTAATTATTTAAGGTCTAGGTTTACTCCACTTTGAGAGGGTGTTATACACTTATTTTTATTTTTCTAAGAAGGGCTGAGGCTTCTACTTTTTGGCCTTTCTTTTTTTGAGCTTCATATGATCTCTAAGTTGTTTCTTGGGTATTCAAAGCTTTCTGGGGCTAGTATCCAATTACCAGTGACTGCATATTATTTCTGTACTTTTGTGATTGGGTTAGCTCACTCAGGATGATATTTTCAAGATACATCCATTTTCCTAGGAATTTCATAATGTCATTGTTTCTCATAGCTGAATAGTTCTCCATTGTGTAAATATACCACAATTTTTGTATCCATTCATTTACTGAAGGACATCTGGGTTCTTTCCAGCTTCTGGCTATTATAAATAAGGCTACTGTGAACATGGCAGAGTTTGTGTCCTTATTGTATTTTGGAGCATCTTTGGGATATATGCCCAGAAGTGGAATAACTGGATCTTCAGGTAGTACTATGTCCAATTTTCTGAGGAACCACCAGACTGATTTCCAGAGTGGTTGTACCAGCTTACAACATCACCAACAGTGGAGGAATGTTTCTCTTTCTCTGAATCCTTGCCAGCATCTGCTGTCATCTGAGTTTTTGATCTTACCCACTCTGAATGGTGTGAGGTAGAATCTCAGGTTTATTTTTATTTACATTTCCCTGATGACTAGGATTGTAAAGCACTTCCTTAGATGCTTCTCAGCCATTTGATATTTCACAACTGAAAATTCTTTGTTTAGCTTTGTACCCCACTTTTTAATAGGATTGTTTGATTCTCTGGAGTCTAACTTATTGAGTTCTTTGTATATATTGGATATTAGAACTTTATCAGATTGGGATTGGTAAAGTTCTTTTCCAAATCTGTTGGCTGTCATTTTGTTTTCTTTACAATGTCTTTAACCTTACAGAAACTTTGAAATCTCATTAAGTCCCATATATCGATTTTGGTCTTATAGCACAAGCCATTGGTGCTCTGTTCAGGAAGTTTTCTCCTGTGCCAATGTTCTAATGATATTTTATTATATCAAAAGTTTTTAAAGTTGGTTTTAAAGTTGAGACACATAAAACAATATTCTTAAGACTCTCCAGCTTCATAATCAATGCTTTCTTCTTAATTTTTATTTTTTAAATTGCATTTGTACCAAAATTTGGCCAATAGTATGGATAGGAAGGTCTGTATTCCCAACATTTCACAGATGATGATCACTAGTCTCAACCTATTTCACATCCTTGGCATGTGAGTGGAGCTCAGAGGACAATCTGTAGAAGTCAGTTCTCTCTTTCTCCATGTACATATCAGAGACTGAACTTGTGTTACACATGCTAAGTAGCAAGCTCCTTTATCAACTGAGCCATCTTACCACCCCCTTCACTATAACATCTTATTAGGTGGACAGTAATGTCTGGTCATCAGTACACATAAGTGCATCTATATTTGTCTCCCGAGGGGTCTCTGCAAGAGTCATGGCAGTGAATCAAACCATGAAGGGGAGAGAATGAAAAATTAATTTTGACCGCCTTCATCAACTTGGACCAAGGCTTTGGGAAGTCTGATGCCAGGGCAAGGGAGAAGGTGTGACTACCAGTATGTTTAAGCCCAGTATGATGGACCTACATGCTATTTGCTCAGTATCTTCCCTTTCTGTCCGATGTTTCTATCAGTTAGTAAATTCAGGAAAGTAATTTTCGATAACTTTATAGTATTCCTTATTCAGACAACCCCCTTGTTTATAGATTCCAGTGTATCAGTGGTGTCCCTGTTTATTTACGGATGTGTCCCATTTTTCTTTATAGGTCTTCATTTTTCATTGTAAGGTCATGGCCTTAAAATACACTGAGAATATTTTGAATGTTTTGCAATGCAAAGAATACTGAAATTAATATTTTTCTAGATATCTTTCTTACACTACCTTGTAATATAGTTATACATCAAGATTCCACATAGAAGAGTAAAGACATGAAATTGTGATAGACATCGACAGATTCATGGAGGACTTGGAGCATGCAACATTGTAGTAAAAAGTCATGTCATGTCATTCCTGTTGCCTTGCCAGCCTAGCACACTTCTAAAATCCATAGATAGCTACTAAGAAAGCATTTTTAGAAAATAATCTACAATATCTTTGTCACAGAAAGACCTCATGTTCTCTTTTATGGGAGCCTAACTTTATAAAAAGCATTTATATGAATATGCTGCTTATGACCCCTGACCAAGCTTCTTGGGGCAGGGAGTAAGAGTCCATGACACCAACTCCAGGAGTCAGATAAATGACAAAAGCAGGCTCCTTTATTGTAGAAACTGGGCAAATCTTTATATCCCCAGTATAGTATCTCATTGGCTCTCAAGCTGCCAGATGTGGTACTATCTCTTTCTCATTGGTTCATGTCATCATAATTGTCTGATCCCTTGTGAGATGCTGGCAGATTCTAGCTTGGCTCAGGATGAATTATCAGCAGCACATGCACATGCACTGTGGCTGGGCCTGCTTGCTACACACTGTAGCTGTCTTCAGACACACCAGAAAAGGATCCCATTGCTGATGCTTGTGAGCCACAATGTGGTTGCTGGGAATTGAACTCGGGGCCTTTGGAAGAGCAGTCAATGCTCTTAATTGCTGAGCAATCTCATCTCTCCTGCTCTGGTACCCTAATTTACACACACAATATATACTCCATATATTTATACATATATGGAGTGCTTAAGTGTGGGAGGGAAGGTGAATATGGCTCATGAAACTACATAATAAGACAAGAGAGGAAAAATAGGTTAAAGGGTGGTAATAAAACAAATTTGATGTGAAGACAGATTCAGTAAGTGCAGTGTAGCCAGGGAGAAAAGGGGAAGATAAACCAAAGTAAATTTTATTTGAAAATGTCAAACCAAACCCCAAGACTTTGTATGATCCTTTAAAAAAAGCTAATTTAAATCATTGTTGTATTTATTAGTCTGAGATTGTTTTCTTGAAGACATTTGAATTTTTCTCCTACAACTTGCCTGCTCATCACACTGGACTGTTTTCCTGCCATCCCCTTTACTCTCCTCTCACAGTTTGTCAAAGCTCCTTTCTGTGCCAGGAGGCACTTGTTCTCACATAAGTTGTGCATGATTTCACCTGCCCGCTACTTACTTTTTAACTCTGCTTCTTTTGCTAAGAGAGCACAAAAACTCTCTTTAAAAAAAAAAAAAAAAAAAAAAAAAAAAAAAAAACTCATGTAGTCAGATATGTTAACCTTGCCATTTGCCTCTAGATTGTGTTGTCTATAATTTTAAACATTCCTGTTTCTAGAATAGAAGCACATTCACAAACACGTTCTTATTATTTTAGTTATCTCATTCAAAATATTCATGCTCTGGATCAACATGAGTAGATGCAGTGTGAGACAGGAGGTCACTTTACCTTTCCAGGTGGCTGGGTTGCTTCCCAAAATCATCACTGTGAAGATGTCTGTGGGTTGATGCTAAGGTGATACATGATTGGACAGTGGAGAGGTAGGTGGGGAAAAGGCTAGAAAAATGAAAGAGGAGAGAGGGGACATTGTGAGAAGAACAAAAATGGAGGCAGATGTGTATGTTTTTCTCTGCGCATCTCTAGGTTGATGAGATTGTTATTATTTCTAATGGTTTCTATGTGTCTTTTAATCTCATATAGAAGGGCAATTTATATCTTTGTCCATTGGTTGTAAACTTATTGTGTGGAGGGATTGTGGGTTAAGAATTTATCATATAAACCTGTTTGATAAGTTATTGTGCTGTGGAGTAATGCTTGTACCAGGCGATGGAGGAAAGGAGCATGCCAAGGCGGTCATAACCACCTGAAACAGAAACAACAAGGGTGGTGAAATGAATCACACCAGAGTTCATAGAGGTGGCATAAGGCCTCCAAGTTAGAGATCCCCGTAATGCCAGATAATCCCAAGTGGGAGCCGGCAAATTGCAGGATTAAAGGTTATGCCATTTTATAATATTTACCACAACAGATGTCCTCATTCTTGTTGCCTAGAGATGCAGCCTCCCATTACTCACTAAATTTGTGGAGATAAACATGCCTGTTTCTAGGTTGCCTAAGATGATAGAAACCTGTCTTAATTGTTGTGACTTTATAGCATATTTTGACACCAACTAGCTAAGACACCTCTTCCCTACTATATACATTACTTTCTTTTGCAAGACTCTCTAGGGACTCTTCATAACTCGTATTTGAATTAGTTCTGAGTGGCCAAGTGGGTGCTGGGAATCAAACTCAAGTCCTCTAAAAGAGAAACTAGTGCTCCTAACCTCTGAGCCATCCCTCTTGCTCTGTGGCTCCATTCATGATAACATCCCGAGCTTTCTCTATGATTTCAAAAATAAAGTAGAGGAGTAAATAGAGAGGACAACAACACATAAGTCATTTTTTTAAGTGGTAATAACTTTTGAGCAATCAAAAATTTTCTTGGACTAGTGAAATAGCTCATCAGGTAGGTGTACTTGCTGTGAACCCCAGGGAGCTGAGTTCAATGCCTAGAACCAACATGATAGAAGAAAACTTAACTTCCAGGGTTTCTTCTAATCCATATGCATATCCCTTGGCACCTGCATGCTTGTATCACACACACACACACACACACACACACACACACACAGAGAGAGAGAGAGAGAGAGAGAGAGAGAGAGAGAGAGAGAGAGAGAGAGAGAAAGTTTAAGTGTTCTCAATAGAAGCCAAGTCAGCATTGTAAAGGTTACTAACAGTTGTAGAACATAGAGAATACGGGGTTTTAATTTCTATGTTTTCCTTTGATAATAAATTTTTATGTGTATAAGTCATGGTCAGTCACTTTAAATGATGCATTCACCTGTTTTACATTTAATGGCATGAAAATCTTTCTTTGAAAAAGGACAACACTCTAATAAATGGATTTCTTTCATGTGTTCCTGCTCACATGTGTGATAGTGTGTGCAGCTCATGTAATGGGAGTCATGGTATAGACCCTGCAGAGAGAAGGTGGCGCTTCTCTTCCTGTTCCCTGTACCAGCTGTACAGGTGGTGCCTACGCTGAGTACTGCTTCCAACTGACCATGACAAAATTTCAGTATGAAACAAAATCAGTTGTCATACATGACAGAAGGCAGAAATGGCTCTACATTTTCAATCCTTTCACAAAGAACTTTATTAACGTCATTTAATGGTTTGTGTACTTAAAACCCAGTGAATGTCAGAATTGAGAATGGCAGAAGTGGAGTCGACTCCCCACCTAGCTCTACGTGCTCTGAAGCATGTAACCATGACATCCTACTGAGAGGACCTTGATAATCAGGCATGTAGGAAAGGTACCTGGTGTCCTTCCCCATACAAATAAAGCATCACTAGCATCTCAAACTGAACCAGTGGGAAGCATCTACCCCTGGATCCCACCTCACTTTTCAATGTTTATAAAGTCCCTGTCTACATGGGAAAAAGTGCACAAATTATCTCACCAAGAAAAATTAATAGGCTTGTGTGATGGTTCTCCTATCAAAAACCTCCCATAGAGCAAGAAGAGCCTATTCCAAAGATGAAACTTACTTCCTATTGATCTCACCCTGCCTGACCTTATAATCCCTGACCTCACTCTGTCCGACCTCGACCTCAGCACTCACTGACCTCACACAGACATGGCCCTCACACTTGTTGGCTTCACACTCACCAGCCTCAAACTGGCAGGCCTCAAACTGGCTGACCTAGCAATGGCTGACCTCACACTAGCTGACCCAGCACTCTCTGGCTTCAAACTCGCTGACCTCACACAGGCTGGCCTCATACTTATTGGCCTCGTGTTCACCAGGCTCACACTCTCACGCCTCAAACTGGCTGGCCGAATGGTGACTGACTTCCCACACGTAGACTCACACTGGCTTGTCTCACAGTCACGGGCCTCAAAGCTGTTTGCCTCACTCTGTCTAACTTCACACTCATTGACTGACTTCACCTTAGCTGACCTAACTTAACACCTGGAAATTTCCCTTTGTGGTATTTGTGCTTTTTCCTTCTATTTCCACCGTACCTCACTCTCTGCAGCTGCTTCCAGGATTGATTGTATTGTAGGTATAGTTACATACCTGCATCCCTAGAGGATAAGAGAAGACCCTGGAGCTGCGGTGACACTGCAAGTCAACCTAACACCAGGGAGTGATGGTGGGACTTTGTGCTCTGTGCCCTGCTATCCTGACTGTAGAGTTGGTTGCTCATAGTGTCAGAAGTCAGGCAGGAGAAAGGTCCTTGCACATCAAAAGAAGAAGGTTCAAAATTATATTTCTTCTTTACTTTGCAGATCATAAAATTACAGATGTCAGGGCAATAGCTGAGGTTTCCCAGGGTTAAGAATTGCCTGCTGGTTACCATCCACACAACGTCAGACGGATCCAGAAATAGGTGCATTTAAAACTCAAAAGTAGCTCACTGAACATTCCTAAATAGGATGAGAAAATTCTCAATGGCAGTCTTTCATAGTGTGGATTCACGTAGCATATTCCAAATTGCACACAGCAGAACAATATTCCTAAATGAAGCATCATGAAAGAGGAAATTGCCTTCACGAGCCCACTAGGCCCAAGAAGCAGAACACGTACGTCATGCTCCACCGCGCATTAATGATATGGTTCTTTGGGAAAACCTATGCTGAAGATACTAGAGGAGACAGTGGAACCTGCTGAGCTGTTCCCAGTTTATGGACCAATATGCCTCTGTTTCTCCTTTGTTACATTCTTCCAACCTCCCATGAAGCTAATATGATGCAAAGCACATTCTGAAAACTGCTGCTCACAAGATTTTACAGATTTACAGCTGGCAGAAGTTTGTGGCTGTAGTGGATCCCTTCGGAGGAGTAGCTGATCATAAATCACGTTTAAAAACCTTGGAGTTGTTTATTTGAGTTCCTCTGTTGGTATTTCTGCAACAGTCAGCTTTAAAAAACAATCTGTAGCATTGGACTCTTTTTCTATTTTATCAAATCTTCAAATTAGGTTTGCAGCTGCTAAGTGGTGCATGTGCTTAATTACCGGGTCCATAAAGCTTTACTGAAAAACTATCATATGTATGCCAAAGTTCAAATTGGAGTTATGCTGAATGAGGGCTACTGTGAAGGCCATAATTGACTGGTAATTGTCATTATATCATGAGAGTCATACAAGTTCTTCTTTCATGCTATTTCAGAGAATACAGTCAATGAATAACATAGAACAGTGGTACTACTTTACCTTTAAAAGATGTTATACTAATTTTATTTTCTGTCCCCAAGAACCCATTTTTTTAAAGTTATGTGTGTGTGTTTTATAAAACAATACAAGGTCTCAAATATTGTGAGTTCTGACATAAAGAAGTAACTCCATATAAACTATCTCTTTCTAAGGGCTTGAGGGCCCACAGCTTTCCTATAAGATCTCATAGATTTTTACAATCATTGAGATAGAAAACTGCTTCCCATCCAGTTGTTTGATATTTCAAACAATTTCCCTGACTAGTAGCATAGCAAACTATGTCAAAAATAGGCATAAAACTTGACTTTTTGACACACAACCATAACTGATAACTGACTCAGAATCTGTGCGTTGTTTATACAGATTTCTCCAAGCCTCTACCAGCTTTTGTGTCTGACAAATAAACCATCATCATGAGTTCGAAAAGCACACAGTTGTTTAGGAAGTTGCATGGAATATTTGTGTTGGTGTTCACTGTTTTGTGCATTAGACTGATGCTCTAATGCAAACATGCTGTGGTGGCTGTAGCTGTGGTTTCCTTCAGTGCTGCTTAACGTTCTACCTTCATTCCCTTATCTACTCTGCTCCCTGTGGATATGTGGAAAACTGACTTTTTTCCCTATAATGAACATTTCCTTTGGTTGAGACTCTTATGTAAGACTGCTTCAATAGATGCTTCCAAATTCTTTTGCAGGGTGATTTACCAATTCACTCACCATTATTGTAAAACAGTTAAATTTAGTTTACATGTTCATTGACACTTGATCTGTCACAAAAAAAAATCACCAGTATATGGTATATTGGCAGAATTTTTGTAATTTTTTTACATTTAGTTTTCCATCAGTTTCAATGGGGTATAATTTAGATGTATTAGATTGTACTCAATTAAATTAGTAGATTTAATAACAAATTTATACATCTGTGTAATTACCATATCAATCACAATAGAGAGCATCCTAGAAAGTACTTTTTGAGTATTTTTGGTCATTTCTTTCACCACCTACCCCAGGCAAGCATTGCCTGATTACTCTCAGTAAAGTAGAGAGATGTTTAGTGCTGGGCTCATGGAGTCTTTTACATCTCCTTTCTATATAAAAACATCATAAGCCTTCATTGATCTGTGTCCTTCTGGGTATCAGTGACTTGGTTTTATGTCCAAACAGGATTCTCTAGTACAGACATGCATTTGAGTGTGAACGCTCTCTCTTACTGTAACAAATAGGTGGGATGACTAATTTACAAAGAGCAAAGACTTGATTTTGTTAAGCTTTCAGTTCCTGATTTATGCGCCCATTATTTGGGGGTTTGTCAAGAAAGCCATCCTGATGAACACACAGTGGAACAAAACTTACTTCATGGCTAGGGAGCAACCAGGAAGAGGAACTGAGCAGTGTCCCTCAACCCAATTCATGACCACTCTGCCAATGACTTAAGGTCCTCCAACTAGGCTGCCATCTATTAAAATTTCCACAACCTACTAATAGTGCAAAACCAGTAACAAGTCTTTACCATATGAGCAAGTGTCACGTACGATGTAAACTATGGCAATGCCACGAGATGTTGGTTAATTCACCCACTGATGGATATTGGAAGGATTTCCATCCATTGAAATAGGGTAATAGATTCACATACAAGCCATTGTGTGAACAGCAGTTCTAAACATGTTGTATTGGTTTGGTTTAGAAGCAGATTCTCATCTCCTTTCAAAATAATCGCACCCATGTGGCTACTTTGTGGGTGTCAGCCATTCCAGTTCTGCAAACCAATGCTCCTTAAGCAATCTTAAAAATTTCTGGATGAGACAGTGGATTATAAGCTGTCTGCCATCAGATGTACAGAGATTAAAATAAAAACAAAATATAGTTTACTCATATAAAAAAATTATAATCCAGAGGGACCCTGTGTAGTGAGGACAAATTCCTGTATTCGTCTCCAGTACTACATAAACCAGGCATGGTGATGAACATTTATAATCCCAGCACTCAGGAGCTGAAAGCACAAAGAAGCTCAGAAGTTCAAGTCTATACCCTACTGTGAGTTTGAGGACTCACAGTATGTGAGAGCCTACCAGTGGAAGGAAGGAAGGAAGGAAGGAAGGAAGGAAGGAAGGAAGGAAGGAAGGAAGGAAGGAAAGAAGGAATGAAAGACAGTCAAAGTGAGAATATCTTCACTAAGTAGCAAATCACCAGCCTCATTCAACCTCATTCAGCTCCCATGAAGTGGTATCAGCTCTGCTGTGGCCACACAATATGATCCCATGGGTGGATTTCACAATAGCTATAGAGAGAAGGGCTGGCTTAAGAAACAGCAAGCCAAGGCTGGAAAAAAGCAAGTATGGAGAAGAACAGAGCAAAGCCTTCATGGGACAGAGAACCAAACGGGTGACTCAGGAACTTGAGGTTAAGACATAGAGAAGTTTTCCAGAGAAAGCAACTCCCTTGCTTACAAATGCTGAGGGTCAGCTTCATAGGATTGCAGGAAGTTTGCTGTGGGTCCTGGACCAGTGTGCTGGTACTGAAAAAAAGGCAAATTTGGTGGGAATGCAACTTCCACAGTCTCTCAGAATCTCAGTCACAGCAAAGCCAATATTTTCTTTCTAGCCAGGAAGAGTGACTCTATCATATCTTCCTCCTATAACTGATACACTACTGTCTTTCTATTTCAATGGCTGCTTCTCCCATTTTCTCATTTCTTTCTTTTCTCACTACTCAAATATTTATAGCCCTAGTGTATTAGTGACTTATCTGGTTGCTATGACAGCATTCCTGACAAAAGCAGCCCAAGGAAGAAAAGCTTTGTTTTCTCTCCAGTCTCACTGGATCTGGTTCCATGTGGCAGGGACACTATGGGAACAGGAGTGGGAGGTGGTTGGTCACATGGCCTCTGCAGTCAGAAAGCAGAGAACAGTGAGAGACTGTACTCAGAAAGCTCTCCCCTCCCGAGGCAGTCCAAGACTATGACCTAAGAAATAGTGCTGCCCATGTCCCAAGTCCAAGGTTAGTTATCCCTCTAGATAATCTCTTACAGAGCTAATCCCTTGCTCAGAGACATGTTTCCTAAGTGATTCTAAATCTAATCAAGTTGGATGATAACCATCACAGTTAGTTCTAATAAAAACATAAGATAAGACTTTCCTCACATTCAGTCTCACAGTGCTTGCTGTCTTTAAGCCTTCTCAGGTATATCTACTGTAAGTCATCAACACCAGGGCTGCAGCTAACTCTTTCCATCTATTACTAGAGTTCTTTGCCTCCACCCCAAATAATAGTAGGAAACATAACTCCATGTGAAGACAACTAACCTACAGGACAAAAGGGGGGGAGTAATGAGAAAACATAAAAAGTGAAGAATGCCTTTTTCTGAACAGATTAGCAAGCCAAACAAAAAATGTTTACAAAGAAAGGAAGGAAGAAAGGAAGGAAGGAAGGAAGGAAGGAAGGAAGGAAGGAGGGAAGGAAGGAAGGAGGGAAGGAAGGAAAGAAAGAGTAAAATCCTCCATTGTGATACATTCACAAAGGTGTGACTGTTGAGTGCTAGATCCGGAAGGTAAGGAGACAGCTGAAATACTATGGAAAAAATCTCAGACTAATGACCATATGGCAAACTCTAACAACAAGATGAGTCAGGTAAGAAAGTAAATCTAAGAACTTGACACTAAATTTATCAAAGCCAAGCAGCCAATGAGTAACTTGGAGGAGAAATTAAAAAAAAGAAAAAAACAGAGAAGACAAAGTCAGAAAGGAAATTGATCCTCAGAAATATAGGACAAAGAAATTCCCTGAAATGAAAGACTCAATCAAATTAAAAACACAGTGGAGAGAAAGGTCATCATATAAGAACAAGCAGAAGAATGATTTTTATGGGTGGATCATAAGGTCAAGACAGCTATACATTCAGAAACATGTAAAGAAATGTATTAATGAATATAACCAAAACATCCGAGAATTTGGAATATAGTCAAGAACCAAATGTAAGAACCCATGAGTAAGGGCGCTAAGACAAAGTTTAAAGGCTTACAGCTTTTGTTCAATAAAATCATATCAGGAAGTTTCTCCAACTTAGAGAAAGAAATAGGCCTCCTTAAACCAAGGAGGCATTAAAGACCCCAGATGGACACAACACGAGAACTTTTCAAGGCACACAGTGTATCACTGTTAACATGCAGACACCAGAAAGGAAAGAAACCATATGCAAAGTTGTAAGAAAAAAATACCAACCGCATACAAACTTAAGAACAGCAGAATAGCACCAGTCTCTTGTCAGCAGTTCCAGCAAAAGCAAAAACCACAGAATATCATTTTTAAGCCCTCAAAGAACATAACTGTCAGGCAAGATGGCTGTGTTCATCAACGTTATCTCTCAAAATTTCTGGGAAATAAAAATCTGAAGATAAAGAAAAAACGTGACATTTTATGACAATTCAGCTAGCACTCCAGAAAAGAATAAAATGGACATTATATACAGAGGGGGAGAAATAGCAGTCATACAGCCTTAACAATGTAACCCCAGCAAAGAGGGTAACTCATGGAAGGAATAAATAGATGAACCAAGCACAGGCTTATGCTGGTGCTCTGCACAAACTCAGCCAAGGACGTGATCTTTCTTTCTGGACTCCAGTGTGTTTCATTCATAGTATATGCCCACTTCAGGAGCACTTACACAGACCACCTTAGATGCTGCTCTTCCTAACTTTGTAGATGTCTTTAAATAGTGCAACTGTTTTCACTTTTTCCTCTTTCAGAAATCTCATAGGAATCATACATCTTTCCATTTCACAGAGAAAGTTCCAAATTTTAAATGGTGCTCTGTTAGATTTATCAATTGATCCTAAGAAAAGAAGGAATCTACTAACACTGACTGTTATAGTCAGTCTTTGAACAAAGCTCAGCTACTGGTTATATCCTAAAAGCATTTTTTGGGAGTAACTTTAGATTTTTTTTTAAATACAGAAGCTCAGGAAATGTTTTAGCAACTTTGTCTAAAGTGTTTTGGATAATTAAAAGCAAAATAAATTTTAAATAAATATTTCTCAAGATAATTTAGAAATTGTAGTGGATAGAATAAAATACATCTAATGCACATTAGAACATGTCTCTCTCTCTCTTACACACACTATATGTATGTATGTAAGTATGTTTGTAGGTCCATATTTATATACATATGTATGCAAAGCAAATATGAAAACTGCTGTTGAGAAAAAGGATATTGAACCATCTATAATTTTTTTTTATATAAAGAGAGTAAGTTTTACAAATTCAAATGCATAGGAAAGTCTCTGGAAACACTCCAGCCTTAAATCAGTGAACGGAGTTTTATAGTATTATAGCAAAATTGACACAATAGGTTCAATACAAACATATTTATGTGGTGAAAGTCACTGGTCTCCACAAAGGATAATCAAAGACATCCTTGTGAGTAAATGGTAAAGTCATAATAAGAAAGAGAAATCAAGTAGTCTTTTGAAGTTTCCAAAGAAATACGTGAATTCAGAGACTGTAATATCATATAGTTCCATGAACTTAAGCATTAGCCCACATTTATAATTAGTAAAATTATTGTAATGAAAATTATCCACAAACAAATGACAAAATAAATAACAAGAGAAGACAACCATGGTGAACCACACAGTAAGCGAAGGTGGGGTTGTTTATGCCAGTACGGGCTACAACCTGAGGTAGCTGTGTTCATGTAATTTATTCCAGATAATACACTTTTAGACGTGTTAAATGACAACATAATTTAAAACGGAGGCCGAGAGAGCAAATGTGGGAGGAAATAGCAATGTTTCCTTCACAGTGCTTAGGAGGGAGGAAAATATTTTTAAAATCTGAAATATGTAGTTTAAAAATAACTCCCTTCAGACATGTAAGTCTTCACATTTTACCTCCCACATGCATTTTCTTGCTAACATTGGCTTTGTTCCTTACGAGGCAGGAAGGGAAAAACCAAACTGGAAAGCCATAGGAATCCTGAGATTTGCAAGGACTCTTTCTTCCCTGTTGGCCTCACACTTGGCCACTCAATCCTTCAAATTCCAACAGGCCTAGCCGCCCTCTCTCAGTTCCTGTTTGCACTGAGATGAGCTACAGAAATGTAGTTTTCCTGGTCTTCTGGTAACTACTGGGCAGGCCCAAGACCAAAGGGAATGCTAACCCGAAGCATCCCACAAAGCTTCCCACAAGCCCTTAGTTTCATGGAAGAGGTGGAGCAAACTGACTGACTTAAGTTGTGCTGTTTAAAATGGGTACCAAGTGCAATCTACGAACAGACTTTAGAGATACCAACAATCAACTAGCGTTTCTGCCCTCTCGGACAGACAGAAGCATGGGTCATTCCTTATTTTGTAAAATTAAGCTAATATTTTTAATATTTTTGACCATTTCATACATGTATACAATCTATTGTGACTGACCAGATTCACCTGACATCCCTTCCACTCCTTTGGTTCTCTTTGCAACTAGCGCCCCTCCTACTGTTTATTTGTTTAATTGGGGTTACTTCTGTGAGTGTAGGGGTTATTATTGGATCATGGACAACTGACAAGTAGTTATATCACTGAAGAAAATGATTTCCCTTCGCCTAGGAACCAGAATGGAGACTCCTGAGCATCCACTCCCCCCAATCCGTGACGGAATGCTGACCAGGCCAGTCTTGTGAAGTTCTTGGGACAGTATTCACAAGGAACTCTGTGTTCAAGACCTAGTGACCATGTGACATCAAGAAGACAGTGTTTGTTAGCACCCCTCCCATTCTTCAGCTACTACAGGTGTTCTTCCAGCCTCTCTCCCAGATATAGTCATGGCCATTTTTCTAAAAAACAAACTTTTGGGGGGTTTTATAGACTTTTTCTTTAAACATGAGCCTTAAAATTAAGCACCACAGCATTTTCTACAATTATGTGATAAATGTTAGCATACTAAAAACATTGGCTTAAGAAAGAACACAATTTTGTGATTTCTAATTTAAATACTTAAACTGTATTCAAGAAATATGTCTTGTATAAATAAATGTGTGTGGTGCATGGGGGCAGAGAGGGAGAGAGAGAGAGAGAGAGAGAGAGAAAGAGAGAGAGAGAGAGAGAGAGAGAGAGAGAGAGAGAGATGAGATGAGACAGAGACAAAGACAGACACAGAGAGAGAACACTGATTTTGAAGTTTCAGTTTTCTTCTTTTGAAGTCAAGAGAAATTCAAGTTGAAGTTTTTATTATTTAAATTTCTATTTTTAAGGCTTAATTTATCCAGAAGACTGCCAATGTGTAAATAAAGGGAGAATAAAATCTAAAACAAACTAATGAATAATGAGTAGAGAGATTTGTGGAAAGTTTGGCTGTTTTTTTTTCCCCCTCCTGTATTTTTCGACTTCATCTGTTTCTTTGATCTTTTAAAGAGAGGAGTACTTTTTCATGAAATACAATTCTACAACATATTGACATAAACAAACACTTACAATCTAAATGTTTTTTACATATATGATGTTTCCCCCTGCATGGGTGTGTCATGAGATATGAAGAGTGTGTCTCCATGTGTCATGTGAGAATCTTAAGTACCTTGTCCACTACTCTGAAAATATTGTTCTATTATTTATTCTTGTCTTACTTATATGTGAGTAGGAAAGGAGAAATACATGTTTTTATGTGACTATTTCTCTTCACAACAAAAAAATTAAACCCCATGAATACACGTATATTTATATGACATATGTGGCATTTCTGAAGAAATAAGAAAAAGAAATAATAAGAAAATAAGAGTGTTAAAGTCATTCTTCTAGTGTGCCAAAGTCTTCCTCTACATAAAGAAGCTGAGGAAAAAAGCAGAAACAAAAACCCAGAGGAAAAGCATACATTTATTCTCTTTTCAGTTACAAAAATGTCATGAATACCTACAGAGGCTTATCTTCTACTGTAATAAGCAATGCTAAGTGCTTCATACCTGAAAACAACCTGAGAGAGAGATTGTATTCTACATAATTATGCAAATAGATTTTTAAAAGAGAAAGTAAGAAGCAGAAATGACAATATGCTAATAGGGCAGTGGTGTTGAACGGATGAGGATTATTAAAAATGAAGTGTTTGTTCATGCCCAGAGCCTTTTTACTTCCTTATTTTTTTTTTTTTCATGGCATACACACCTCCAAAGGAAATATTCAAGAAAGAAAAGCTCCAGCGTATAATTACCATAATTATACTTTTTCATCTCAAAATCCTTTCTATACCCCTAGAATAAATATTATATGTACTACGGTGTACCATAATTAAAGCAAATGTTCAGAGAAGTGATGCTTTGATTGCTATTTGCTACATATTCTACCTAATGAGCCAGAACGACACAGTGTACATGTGTGGGGTGTCTATTTATTATTATTGTTATTAATTAGCACAATAGCTTTGACTTGCCTTAATTAAAAATCTTCATAAAATGATTGTATCCCACTGTATAGAATTTGCCACAGGAATATGTAACTAAAATTAATATTGAGGCAGTGAATAATTTAGACTACTTGCTAAAGAAATGTTTGAAAAACAAGCTTTCAAATGTAGATAAGGCTCACAAAAGAACATCAGAGATTGGCAATGGCTGTAAGCTCTTTGCCCAAACATGTGAGCATATTGTTTAATTGTGGATCAAGTTCAGTCTTTAGCGCCTTGACCACTGAGAATTATTCCTTTCAGCTTTTTCTTACAGAAGAAGCTCACCCTGCTGAGCTGGGTGAGTCTTAGATAAGATCCCGATGAGATTCACTTTCCTATACTGTCTGGAGAACATCGAAGAAGGAGAGATGGAGGGAAGGAAAAGGTGTTTGGAATATTTTGGAGTCAAGTAAAAAAAAAAGTTCTTATTTTAAAAACTGAAACTAACCAGGGTGAGAGATTTAAAAAGCCCACATGAGCTCAGTCTGACAAGGCTGACCAAAATGAAAGAATGAAGTTGCCCTAAGCTCACATTGGTCATTTGAAGAACCACTGTACCTGGTGTGTAGAATCATCTGACAGTACCATGTAAACGAGTGCTGAAATGCAAATGGAATTGGTGTGAGAACCAGAATGGCAGCCTCCTCCTCAGCCAATGGAAGAATGCTGATTTCAAAAGTTTAGAATTCCCGATTTTTACTCAAAAAAATAAAGGTCAATTTGGATTTCATTTTAGAGGCTAATCCTGTGTGGGTGGTGGGTTTGAAAGTGGTAGAATAAAGATGTGTTAGCTTTCTTTCCCCCCAAGTAATTTAGTATTAGCAGTCCATCCTGGGGGTTTTCCTTAACATCAAAGAATATGGAGAAAGTAAAAAAATAAAAAAATAAAATCTTGGCTGTTAAGTTTAGAACTTGTCTTCAGTTTTTTTCCCTCATTGCGTGTATCCTCACTCTAACCAAGCGTCTTGTTCTCCCTGCTTTGTTAAAAATATAATTACCAACATTTGCAAGACACCGTGTGCCTAGTCAGACACATAATCTGTTCTTCATCTTCCCACTGCTGTTCAGATCTCCATTCCCTTGCCCATCGGTTACACCTATCTCTTCCACTGTCAGCTTGGAAGCTCGCATGATCCTTTGCTTCTTACGTGCCTATCTTACTCTGCTCCTCCTCTCCCTCCCTCTGCTTCCACTGTTTCTTATTCTGTATGTACAATTTAACATTTTTTTCTAAGTTTATTCTATGGCAAAAATAATGCATGCACACCAGGATATTCTGATAGATTACAGTTGACCTGTGATGCATAACAGGATATTGTAATGAACTGCAGTTGACCTATGAACCCAGTTTCCATGGTTTCTATCTTTCTGTTACTCTATTGTCATCGTTGTTTCTAAAGGCTCCCAAAGCCATGCTCATTCTTGTTTTATAATATTATCAGTGACTTTCAAATACTGTAAAATGCACACATGGAGCAGGGTGTGGAGGTGCACATCTTTCATTCCAGCACTGGGGAGGCAGCACTGGTTTATCTGTACAGGGTGAGCTTGAAATTTCAGACCGACCAGGGCTATCTGGTGAGACTCTGTCTCAGAGAAAAAGCAAAAATCAAGACACAATACCGAAAGCCTCACTACCATGACAGCTTAAACAGGAGCTGAAAGACAGCAATAGATAGATGCCAATAATTACAGAAAACTAGGAAATTATGAGATCAGAAGAAATAGTCTTCCCCAAGAAAAAGTTCCCAATGGGTTACTCAATACCAAATGATCAGCCCTGAAAACATATACATACATGTATTTCAACATAAAAAGTGAAAGTCGTATTTATGTATTTTGGAGTATGTATGTATATGTACACACATTTAGTAAAATGATCATAGTAAACTCTCCTCTATGGCCTGTAGAGCCATTGTAACTTGGCCATGATAAACATGTGAATCTCATCTTATGAGATGGGACTTAAGTTGAAAAGCAGTTGGTTATTTCCATGACATTCATGCCCTCTTGCATCAATAGGAATGTCATGTCCGACTGGTCATTATTACAGATTGCAAAGTTCACAGCCAGATAAGAATTAAAATTACTTCTTAGTTTGGTAGCACACATATTATCACACCTTTTTCAATGCCCATGAGCCCCCTTTGTACTAAAGCTTTAGGAATTCCAAACCCTGGAAATTAATTATAAGCCCTCATCCCTCTCTATTAATATTTCTTGAGAAGGTCATATGATTGTAATTATATACTAGATATATATTTTAAACATACCTGGGCCTCTTTATAATATAATGGAGTTTAATTTTATTCTTGTCTTTATCAATTTTTGTTATTTACTATTGTTGAGCAGTTTTCTGTGTCAGAGGTAGCGATTCACTTGTTGAGGGACACATGTGCTGTCTTCGGTTTTCCCCAATTGTGAAAAAGAGTCACTATAAACATATGCATTTGGGACTTTATGAGAACATACGTTTGAATTTCTCTTGGAGAAATGCCTAGGACTTGATTATAGGTTGTAGTAAGCATACGCTTCACTGTATGGTAAACAGCCAAACTGTTTTCCAAAGTGAATGTGCCATTTTACATTTCCCCCTAAAATAATTGAGGGTTCCAGTAGCCCTGCAATCATACCACCCCCTGAACAATCTGTGGAATCCCCCTCCCCAATTTTAGCGATTTTAACAATTATGGTAATTATCTTGTTACAGTTTTAATATTATTTTCCAAGAACAGACACTGAATGTCTTTTCGGGTTTTACTGTCACCCACTTGTCTTATTGGTTGAAATAGTCAATGTCACTGCTCCGATTCGGGTTCTGCTGTTGTTGCTGTTGTTTTGCTTTTGTTTTAATTCTAGATACATACCTTTTATCAGGTATAACAAATGCACTATTTTAAGTCAGTATAAGGTTTGTCTCTTTAGTACTTTGACAATATTGCTTGTAAGTCAGAAGTTTTAGCTCTATTGAAGTCATAAGTCATCAGTTTCTGTGATCAGGATTGTGATTTTGTTTGATTTGATATGCTTCTGCCATAGCTAGAAAATCTGTAACCAACAGGTATTAAAATTCATGATTTTTAAAACTTGTTTTCTTCTAAGACATTTTCATGGTTTTGATCATTTTAGTTCTGTTTTTATTGATTTGTATATCTCTTTGTGTGGTATATGTGCATGCGTGTATATGAAGTACAGTGCAGCTATGCATGCACGTCTGCAAAACAGGACACATCTGTGCACATCTGTGACTTTCTCCATCATTCCCCATTTTACTTTTAATTAAAAATGTTGACATTCATCTATCTGGTGCAGGCTGTGCTTGGATATCGTTGGATAACTTGCAGAAGTCTGCTTTCTCTCTCCTTTCTCTCTGTGGACCCTGGAACTGGGGGTAAGAACCTTTACCTTCTCAACCAGCTCCCAGCATCTCTCACTGAACATGGGGTCACCCTTTTAGTTAAACTGTGTGGTCAGTGTGCCCTTAACACTAGGGTTACAGGCATGTGTGGCCATGCCAGACACAATCCTGCAACATTAACTTACAAACCGTACCACTGTTTTCCTTGAATAATGCATTTAAAATGTAAGACTTTCTTAATTAGCAAAGCTCGGGGAAAAAAATAGATTTGTCTTTTTATTAATCACTATTTCTGACGCTTTCAAAAATCTCTGGAGATTTCTACCCTTTCTATTTGAAAGCACAACTCTAAGCTTTGCATACAGCTAAATGACTTCTTCCTCCAAACCAATGTAAACTTAGTTTCCAGATCGTAGCAAAGATGAGAGAACCCAAAGCAGGACCTAGATGATATACAACTCTTTATCTTATTTGAGTAGCTGTTATTCTTACAAGTCTATATAAATCGATCTCTGAATAAAGATTATTATATGTTGGGCTGTTGAGATGACTTAACCAATAAAAGTTCTTGTCTACTTCTACACTTCACAAATTTTAAATAAGTCGGCATACTCCCAAATATTGGCTTTTATTGCTGATTATCTGTTACATGGTTGTGTTGTCTTATAGTAACTTTTGGAAATCTCTATTATCTCACCAATTTGAAACATTTATACATAAACATACAAGGTGTACTGGTTTTTTTGTGTCAAGTCAACACATCAACTAGCGTTATCAGAGAGGAAGGAGTCAAATTTGAAGATCCAGGTGTAAGGCATTTTCTCAATTCATGATAAATGTGGGAGGGACCATGGTAGGTGGTGCCATCTCTGGGCTGGTGGTCCCAGGTTCTAAAAAAAAAAGCAGGCTGAGCAAGCCTTGGGAAGCAAGCTAGTAGGCAGCACTTCACCATGGCCTCTGCACCACCTCCTGTCTCCAGGCTCATGCCTTGTTTCAGTTTCTTTCTTGAGCAATATGGAAGGATAAGCTAAATAAATCTCTTTCTCCCCAACTTGCTGTTCGGTCATGATCATTCATCACAGCAATAGAAACTCTAAGACATAAGGTTGTTATAAAGCTAGTTCTTAAATTAAAAAAAAAAAGAACAAACTTTACACTAAGTTTGAGTGTATGAATGCTTACTAGCACATTTGAAAGACATTATGTGTACATCTAGTGCCTACCTAAACCAGAAGATGGTTTCAGATCTTCTGAAGGTGGAATTATGGAAGATTCTGTCACCATGTTAGTACTGAGCCAAGGTCCTCTACAAATAAGTACTCTAAATCCCTGGGCAATCTCTCTAACCACAAGATGATTACTCTTGACTGTCCACTTGATTGGCTTAACAAGGGCCTAGCAGATCCTTAAAGTGCCAGTCTGTGTGTCTGACCATAAGGATGTTTTCCAAAATGCATAACTAAGAGTCTGGAAGACCTAGCATGTTGTGGGTCACAATAGGGGCCCCTGACAGAATAAAATCGAATATAAAAGCCACATCTGGCTACGATGATGTCATCATCTCTTCCCTAATATGCCAATCCTTATGATAATGGACAGAAACCTATAATGTATGAGCCAAAATAAATCTTCCCACTTCAAACTGGATTTTTTCCCTCAGATTATCACAACAATGGGAAGTCCTACACACCTACACTCAGAGGTAGCTCATTTTATTATATGCTTTTTATGTAAAAACTCCATAATACATCTTTTAACCACATGTTTCCTCAGAAAAACTTTTAGTTTTCTTTCACCTAAGGATTTTGTTTCTTATTCTTCCATGAATGTTTTACTGCCTATGAATTTGTGGCAGACAGTTCTTCACTTTAAGCCCTTGAAAAGGTAGTTTAAGTAAAAAAAATCTGCCTACAGAAATCAAGCTGGCATTCCTTCATAGACAGCATGTATCTCCTTTTGTTAGTTTTCCTTTTCTCGCTTTTTCTTAGATGTTTTCATACGTTTAATCAAACTCTGTCTTGGTATTTTTATTCGGTATTTGTTTGACTTATCTATTTGTGAGTTATGTGACTTCTTAGATCTACTAATTTGCATATTTCATCAACTTTAAAGAGGTTTCCAGTGATTAAGAGTACAGAAGACTTTAGCCTTTCTCCTTTTGCCTTGGACTCTAAAAATAAAGATGTGGTATTACCACCTTCCCACAGGTCCTTGTGACTCAGTTGTCCTCCTTTTCCACACAGTGACTTTTTCTCATTCCATGCCTATGTCTTAACTTCCATGGATCATCTGCCCTGACACCTCTGCTTCCCTGTTGTGTTCTTATCTGCCACTATTGCTGGTTTTGGTTCTGCACTATTGGCTTTTCTCCTTTGTCTGACTTCTACAGGTCACCAATATTTTCTACTGTATCACCAATATTTTCTACTGTATAAAGTGCTTTTAAAAAATCATTTCTATGATAGCTTCTGTAAAATTCATTATCAGATGATCTGATTCGCCTCAGCCTTCAGATCAGCTGACTGCCTTTTCTCCTTTGATTTATAATTGCCTGGCTTTGGATAGAAAAGGTGATTTTCAATCATATCAGGGAAATTTTGTCTAATACAAAATTTCTGAATTCTATTTAGTTTCTTTTGGCATGTAGTAGACTTGTATACTCTTGAAGTACAGGTCTCCATTGGTTATTAAAACTCATGACAATCTACCTTTTAGAATCTATCAACAGCTGTTTTTGTTTTGTGGGACTCTCATCTGTCTTGGTTTATGCTGCTTGAGTTTATGGAAGTAGCTTTTTTATAACAGAGTACCTGGTGACATTTGATAGGAAAAGTCTCTAACCTATGGGTAAAGATCATTTCCTAGGTTGGATTGTGTTATGACTGTTTTCATGCCCTGTGATATCTGTAAGTAGCAAATTTAACTTTCTTTGCTAAAGTCCAACATGGGTACTTTCTTATGGAAACTCTAGGAAAGTATCCATTTTCTGCTCTCTCTCTCTCTCTTTTTTTTTTTCTTTCAGGATTTTAGTTTATCAGTCTACATTCAACGTTAACAGCATATCTTCTATATGGTGATTTGAATGAGACTGGCACCCATAAGGTCATAAGTTTGAATGTTTGGTCTTCAGCAAGTGGAATTGCTTGAGAAGAATAAGTGGCCTGTTCAGAGACTGTGTTTCACTGGGGGTGGGCTTTGAGCTTTCAAAAGCCCTCTCTAGACCTCAAAACCCCCAAACTTACAGATCAGATGTAAAGCTACTGCTACAGAGTCATGTCTATAAGCTTCCTGCCATAATGATTATAGACTAACCCTCTAAAAATGTAACAAAACCCTTGTACCACATCCCCAATTAAATGCTTTCTTTTGGAAGTGTTGCCTTGGCCATTGCTTCTCTCTCTCTCTCTCTCTCTCTCTCTCTCTCTCTCTCTCTCTCTCTCTCTCTCTCTGTGTGTGTGTGTGTGTGTGTGTATCTGAGAAAGAGGGGGGAAGAGAGAGTGAGAGAGAGATAAGAGAGCAAAACACACACACACACACACACACACACACACACACACACCACCGCCGCCACCACCACCACCACCACCACCACCACCACCACCACCACCACCACCACCACCAATAGCAACAATGGCAGTAACAACCCTTATGTGTGTACTTCCCAGATAACTCCAGATAATCTCGGGATCTCCAGTCACATCTCTAAAGTTCCCTTTTAGAGAAAGGTGAATCCATAGATTCCAGGGACTATATGTGACCATCTTTATAGAACCACATTTTTTTTTTTAGCTTTCTATGTCACCTTTTGACATTCTAGTAGCCTCCCATTATTGTCAGAGTTAATGTTTACCCTTATGGGGGAGAAGGGAGAAGAGATAAATACACACCATCTTGTCTGGAATGGCTTTATAGTATTACTTTCGCATGTAGCTTTGTTTCACACCCAAATTTTATATACTGCTTCAGAGATTTTTAATGTAAAATTTTAATGATTGATCAGACAAAACCTGGCAGAGTTGGAATCTTTTCACTCTATTGATTTCTCTTGGGTCATCCTTAAGAATCAAAAAACAATCTCTTTGATTTGCCACTGAGTTAATGTTTTTCTGTATTTTTTCTTTTTTTCTTTTGGTTTTATTCTTATTGCTTTAAATTTTTAGTTGGATATTCTCTGTATTTACATTTTAAATGTTTCCTTTCCCCCTCTCATATCCCCCTCTCCCTCTACTTGTTTCAATGAAAGTGCTCCCTCTCCCAATCACCCTCTCCACCTCAGGGCCTTGGCTTTCCTTTACACTGGGAAAAGACAACTTCCCTGGACCAAAGGCCTCTTCTCCCATTGATGCCAGACAATACTACATCTGCAACTGGAGCCATGGGGCTCTCAATGTATGCTCACTGGTTGGTGTTTTATTTCATGGGAGCTCTGGAGGGTTTGTTTGATTGATAATGTTGTTCTTCTCATGGGGTTGAAAACCCTTTCAACTCCTTCAGTCAGTTCTCTAGATCCATTATTGGGGACCCTATGTTCAGTCTGATGGTTAGATGAAAGCAACCTTAACTATGTCTTTTTGACTCTGGCAGAGCCTCTGAGGAGGCATCCATACCTGGGTCCTGCCAGTAAGTACTTCTTGACATCAGCGATAGTGCTTGAATATAATAGCTGTATATGAGGTAGATCCCCAAGGCACTCTGAATAATCTTTTCTTTAATTCCTGCTCCTCTATTTGTCCCTGTATTTTATTCTGTGAGTACTTTCTCCCTTCTAAGAAGAACTGAGGCATCCATATTCTAGCATTCCTTCATTTTGAGCTTCATAAAGTATGTGAATTGTTTCTTGGTTATTCAGAGTTTGGTGGGGGAGCTAGTATCTGCTTATTCGTGAGTGAATACCATATGTGTTCTTTTGTGACTGGGTTACCTCACTCAGGATGATACCTTTTAGTTCTATCCATTTTCCTAGGAACTTCATAAAGTCATTCTTTATAATAGTTGAGTAGTACTCAATTGTGTAAATGTACCACAACTTTTGTATCAATTTCTCTATTGAAGGACACCTGGGTTTTTTTTTCCAGTTTCTGGTTATTATAAATAGGCTGCTATGAACATGGTGGAGCATATGTCTGTGTTATATGTTGGAGCATCTTTTGGGTGTATGCCCAGGAGTGGTATAACTGGGTCTTCAGGTAGTCCTATGTCCAATTTTCTGAAGAACCACCAGACTGATTTCCAGAGTGGTTGCATTACCAGGTTGCATTCCCACCAACAATGGAAGAACGTTCCTCTTTCTCCACATCCTCACCTGCATCTGCTGCCACCTGGGTTTTTGATTTTAGCCATTTTGACTGGTGTGAAGTAGAATCTCAGGGTTGTTTTGATTTGCATTTCCCTGTTGACTGGTGATGTTGAACATTTCTTTAGCTGCTTCTTGGCCATTTGGTTTTCCTCAGTTGAGAATTCTTTGTTTAGTTCTGCACCACATTCTTGATAGGATTGTTTGATTCTCTGGAGTCTAACTTCTTGAGTTCTTTGCATATATTGGACATTAGCCCTCTACCAGATGTAGGACTGGTAATGATCCTTTCCCAATCTGTTGGTTGACATTTTTCTTCTTGACAGTGTCCTTAGCCTTAAAGAAACTGAAATTTTATGAATTTCCATTAGTTGATTATAGATTTTAAAGGATAAGCCACTGGTGTTCTGTTCAGGAAGTTTCCCCTGTGCCTGTGTGTTCTAAGCTCCTCCCAACTTTCTGCTCTCTAAGAGGTAGGGTGGATTTCTACAGAATGTTCTCTAAAGGCCATGCCCAGGACATTATTATGTTAACTAGCTAATTTTATAAGATATAAACTTTCTGTGTTTTTCATCAGACTACTCTTTATATGTAGAGTCTAAATGTCATTCTTATATAAATCATTCTGAAGTTCTCTGCTTTGTAAGAAAAAGTATAAAAGTATTATGGCAGAAATTAAAACACTTTTCAAAGTTCATTATATTTTTTCTTTTCTGAAATTTTGCTGTACTGCTACTCCAGTTGACTTGGAACTTGGTTGCTTTCATCTTGAACATTCATTGGTAATAACCAAACTGACATCAGCTTTGAGATTCCTTATTTCATGAAAAGCTATACTTTATAGTCTTAAGAAATGAATTATAATTAGATTCTATTATCAGTTTCACTTTTACCTTGATATTAAAATGTCCTCTTCAAAAACTGTGCTTCTTATATTATTCATGTTTTTTTAAGCTTTATTTGGAGGCTAGAGGAATGGCTTGGTGGTTAAGTGTACTTGCTGTTCTTAGCGAACCAAGGTTTGGTTTTAAACAGCCACAGATCTTGGGGGTCCAATGCCCTCTGCAGGTTCCAGGTATGCACATTGTCCACTTACATACTCAGGTCCTCTACAAGAATGGTACACGTTTTTACCCTGTGAGCCATCTCTTTAGCCCTTACTATCACTGTCTCGTTCTGAATTTTTCATCCATCTGGACACAGAACACTTGTGACATGTTTGATAGGTGACAGGCACTGTCAGCCTGGGGGGATAAAAAGATTAATAGACCGATAATCTGGCAAACTTTTCTATCATTTGTTCACAATGTGCCATTTTCCTTGTGTGGTGATGCTCTCTGGTCTTTGTTCACAGCTGGTCACTGAGCATCACTTTCAAGCCCCTTCCCTTTCCCCAGCATCTTCCAGGACACTCAGTAATTCTGATCTCTAACTAGACACTGCTCCTAAGTGCAGGCTTGGCTTCTGTTTTTGTTCCTTCTTCCTCCCCTCTGTGTCCTTTTATTTTTATCTGTGAAGAAGGCTTACTCTACAAATGAATCAGTTTCTTTAGACATATTTTTTCTCCCTATCACATGAAGATTTTGTGAGGTTCATTTCTTTCTTTCTTTCTTTCTTTCTTTCTTTCTGTTTTTTAAAATCACTCTCCTTCAAAGCCAATACAAAGGACAAACCTGCTTTTTAAATTTTTGTAGTATTCTTTTAAAAATGATCTTTGTTCCAGGTCTGATTATAGCCAGCATTTATTTTTTTCAAAGGAACAATCTTCAAGGTGCTGAACTTCTTCATTTCCCATTGAGGGTAATTTCTAGCCTTTAATCAGAATCATATTCAAAGAAGCAGAATTTTAACTTTGTCACTGGTTTTTAGAAGAAAAAAAAAGAGACACATAGACTTCCTGTCTGTATCATAATTAGATTCCCTAGGGGGTTGAAACCTATCATGACTTTATCATAATACTGTTTCCACTTTCTCTACTGTTTATAGCAAAATATCATGTTTAACAACAATCTGATTATTTTTGCAAAACAAGTTTTCTAAGCAAAAACATATGATCCATATTCCATAAGGCCCTGCTCTCAAATATTACAGTCCTTCCAAATATACAACCACCATAGATTGGTTTTGGCTGCACTTACAATAAGCCAGCTGTCTGCAGAGCAATCAGAGGGCTTATTTATTTTATTTTATTTTGGCTTAAGTGCAGATCTCTAGTTATTAACATGGGCATCGGTTCTCCTTGTTGACAATTCAGAATTGTAAAATGGAACTGGAATAACAGAGTGCATGTATGTTGACATGTGTCATTAAGATGCTTTCTGACATCTACAGAAGTCTGGCACAACAGAGTGCATGTATGTTGACATGTGTCTTTAAGATACTTTCTGACATCTACAGAGATCTGGTCTGGACACCAGCAACCATCTTCAGCATGTCCTATCATGGGCTAGACGTTCTCATTGATTTGTAGAAGTGACATATGTATCCATATGACTGCAAATAGCAATGTGAAGTCAGTCCCAAGAGTTACCGGAGCTGGTTCCTCAGCCTGCAGTGTTCTGGCATCCTCCAGCCATTGTTTGTCTGATTCTCAGACATCCATTTTCTCTGAGCCATGCCTCTGGGCTTTGGGATATCTCTTTATCTCTCTTTCTCTTTAATTTCAGCCATTTGAGAGAAAAATAAAGAAACAATAACAACAAAGGCAAAGAACAACAACAAACAAAACCTGGAGCTCAAAATGCAGAACAAAATCACCATAGAAAGTACCGCCCCCCCCCCCCAAATATCCTGCAATTATGTAATTTTAATTCTTATCTTACCCTTTTGTAAAACCAGGTATTTTACTTCTGGATGGAGTTTATATAATGAAAATTCCCTGATTTTAGTATGCTTGAAAATTACCTGGAAATCTTATAAAAAATGCAGATTTGCAAACCTTGCCTACAAACTGATTCAGCAATCTGGCAGGAAGCCTGTGATTGTGTATACTAACTGTGCTCCCCAGGTGACCTTCGTGCAGGTGGTCTAGACCATTAGAGAAGCGTTCAAGTCTAACAATAATCGCTTCTCTGTTTAAATTACATGTTTATTTCTATTTTTATCTAGTCTGCATTATTCTTTGACAACATTTGTAATAGTGGAGATATTCATCTTGATTCTCCCCATTCTTGTTCAGCTGATTATGTCTCAGCTCTCTGGAGATGTGGGTCCTTCAGTATCCTAAGGTTTTAGGGAACAAGAGGAGCAATGCCACACTAAACCTGTGGTGTGGAGTGCATGCATACTGCTGCACATTTGTAAGGCCTAGTCAAGATGCACCTCAGCCCTCCACTGGTAACAGTAACTTTTCACACTTGAGAGAGTCCTTATTTTAATATTTTAAGTCAAATTAGACATTACTTTTTCATAGTCAGGATTTTTGAAAAATAGCATGCTTACATAAAATATTTAACTGCTATTGAATTTATGAGGCAACTAATGCTATGGCACCTTAATCAAAAGCAAAATACCACAGGATGAAATGGCACAGCTTCAAAACGCAGAGGGACAAACTTTGGCCTAGATTAAATGTCACCAGTAAAATACTTGGTAATGAAATGAGCAAGACCAAAGGTCAGGCTTCCATAAAAATCACATCCTGGCTCCAGCTTCATTTTAAATCATCTTAGATTATGAATGGTAGGTTGTCTGTACTTTCGAGTGAGATACCTTGTAAGCTTCAGGCTACATGCTCTTTAAGGGAAGCTACGCATGTAATGTTTTCTCTTTTTGATTTGTAAAAGTCTTTTGGGGTGACTCATTCTTTCCTTAGAAGAAGGGTCACAAAGTAGTCTGTCATTGTGGTGCTTGCCCTAGGGTCACCTGGGTAGAGGGGACTACAAATGAAAAACAAACTAACAAACAAACAAAACCTCTATCAGACTGGCTTTTGAGAAAGTCTGTAGGGCATCTTCCCGATTGGTGATTGATGTGGGGATATAAGAAAGAAAGTGGGCGAGGAAGTGAAGCCTGGTTGAGTTCCGGGTGCAGGGTGGCCACTTGAGGAGAGCAGGCTGCCGCTCTCCCAAGCTTTAGAGGCAGAGCCGCAATGTTCCGGATCGAAGGTCTCGCGCCGAAGTTGGACCCGGAGGAGATGAAGCAGAAGATGCGTGAGGATGTGGTTTGCTCCCTCCGGAACTTCCTTATCTACGTGGCCCTGATGCGAGTCACTCCATGTATCTTGAAGAAGCTGGACAGCATATGGGGACTGGGCGTCAGGTGGATGCATGGCATGAAGGACCTGGTGACGGTTTCTCCTCCTGTCTGCCAATGAATTGGCCCAGGAAGGTCTAAGACTGATTAAACGGACATAAAAACTAAGAACTTGCTAAGAGCAAGCTGGGCTTTAAGAACTGACCTCCATCGATGAAATACGAAACTATCTGGGAAGTACAAAAAGACATCTTATGGTCATGGTGCTCTTAGGCCTGTAACACCGCCTCTGAGTGTTGATGGAATGTAGATGTCACACCTTAAGGGGCTCGTGTCTGAAATGTCACCGGCTCGGTCAGTCTGACTTCCATTCAAAGTGTTATTTGTGAAGTCTGTCTGGAAGTCAGAATACACCCACAATGACATGTAAGCACAGTCTATATTTTTAATAAACGTTCTGATGAAGAAAAAAAAAAAGAAAGTGGGCTGAGCAAGCTATGTAGAGAAAAACCAGTAAGTTCTGTTAGTCCATGGTCTCTGCTTCAGTTTCTGCCATGAGTTTCCTCAGTGATGGAGAGTGACCTGGAATGTGTAAAGCCAAATAATCCGTTTTCTTCTTAAATTACTATTGGGCATGGCTTTTACCACACCAATAAAAAGCAACCCTCCTTCCCTCCCTCCCTCCCTCCATCTCTGTCTCTGTCTCTGTCTCTGTCTCTCTCTGTCTCTCTCTCTCCCTCTCCCTCTCCCTCTCCCTCTCCCTCTCCCTCTCTCTCTCTCTCTCTCTCTCTCTCTCTCTCTCTCTCTCTCTCTCTCTCTCTCTCTGTGTGTGTATGCATACGTGTATGTATTGAGGATAAAAGTCAGAGGACAGCTTGCAATAGTGAATTCTTTCCTCACATTTTGTTCAGGATGGGCCTCTTTTCTTTGTACTAATGCACTACATGTCCAGACTGTCTGGTCCTATGAGTGTCTGGGCATGTCTCATGTTTCTGCCTCCTCCTACCTCACCTTAGAGTACTGGGATTAGAGATGTGCATCATTTTGTCTAGTATCTAGGACAGATTTCAGGTCGTGGGGTTTGAGTGGCAAGGACTGAGATATTTCTCAGCTCCTGCTATTTGATTTGAACGTGGCAAATATTCTATTCGGCTCAAGAAAGTCTCAGTTTATGACTTGCTGTAGATACTTTTTCATTATTTTGAGCTTCCAGTTGCTTCTCAAAATGTTCAAATTGGAGTCTAAAGCATTATGTAGTGCCCTTTTCAGGTCAACACACAGACATCGTTTATACTCTCAAGTGTACCTATTCTGCTCACCAAATACTCACTAAATCCAATGAGGAGGAAAGGCTAGCAGTTATCACCGGGCTACATAATAAAACGATCCGAGGGAGACATATTCCTCGTACCCTTAATTCATGCCATTTTCCAATCTGTCACTCACGCAATCTCTCCCCCTGGGTAACAATGCATGGAACGTGCCTATCCCATCATCCTTTTTTATAAAGGAATAGCACACTAGGTAGAAAAGAATGCCCCCATGCCTCTGCGTACATCCTAGCCACAAGGCTGTATCTTACAAGAGAAAAATCCCTTCAAATTACAAGGAAGATATAATTGTAAGAAACATATCCTCATGACTACTACCCACATACCCCTCCAAGATCGAAAAACATAGCTGCTTTTGAAATAGGGACTCAGAAGCTCCTCTTGCTAAAAGCCTTGGCTCCTCCCTGGGGCAGCCTAAATGACTAAAGGCAGGAAGAAATCCTGGTATCTCTTTCTTCTTTCTGTGTCTGTCTCCTTTAGCACAGAGATAAGTCATTGCTTTAAACCTGCAGTCACACCAAAGGCCTGGAAGAACAAAATGCCAGGCACAGAACATCTCCAGGAAGTGGGCATGGCCCGTGATGCCCAGACCACACAACTAATCCTCTCCAGAGAGCACCTTACACTTGAAAGCAAAAAGTCATTCTTTAAACCGCCGTTCTGAGTGACCATGAGAAGAGTAGCTCACACAAGAATTAGTGAAACACTTGAATGCACAACAAGCCAACCTTTGCATGAAAGCATTCAGGGAGTTATATCAAAGCAGCCTAATTATTTTCTCATTTATTCCCAGCAGCCATATTTAATTTGCTGTATTGCTACAAGGGCTTTCCAAGAGGGAAAAAAAAACTGTTAGAAGAATGTTTTCTTTCACTGAGAATTGGCTGTGTGGCATTCAGACTCAGGCACAGTGCCAGAAACTGCCATGCTCTAGAATAATTCCTATTAGTAACATTACAACAGTCAGGTAAGGTTAGCATTTGGTAATGTAGCCATGCATCTGCATGTAAAGTCTAAAACATTATTTCCAAGGCCTTGGCTAGGTGTTCTTCAGGTATGAAATCATTAGATAACCCAAAATTTCCAAGATTTCATGGGTCACTGAATTTTTTCTCTATTTTATTTTTAGCTTATTTTCTTCACCTTGAAACAATTGCAACTGAAATTTCATGACAGCTTTGACACATTTGCATTAATATTTTCTAGGAGAAAAAAATCACTTAAACAACAATTTAACTGCTACAAGATAGATCTGGAATGGCTGATATATCCAGAGAGCTATGTCAAATAAAGAAGAGCCATCCATAAAGATGTGGCTTCACACTGGCGTCAATCAACCTGCTTGGCCTTACAGGATGGTTGGTTTGTTAAGAGCTAAAGTATCTGGGTGCTAGAGATTAGGGAACCGATTTTAGCGAGTGCGCAGTGAGCCAGCTTAGTGCTAACCTATTAATCCCCAGTTGGCTAGCCAGTAGAGTTAAAGAACAACAACATCTAAATTGGGCTTTGAATAATTGATGGCAGCCTCTGAACTATTGAAATAAAAAAGATACACAGGAAGCCTATGTGTCTGTAATTGCTAAGCCTATTTCCTTTCTCATTGGTTACAGGTCCTCCCAAGAACATTTGCCTTGCTCGGAAGCTTCAAGAACACCGGTGACATCCTTTTGATGGAAATGATACAGAAATGATATTGATATGCTTTTATAAACAGACCACCAAATTAACTCTGTTGACTTCAAAACCTCAGGCCCATAATCTTTCTGTACATTTAGATATACAAAAGGAGGGAAACAGAAATGAGAAATTAGCTTTTTCCACTGAGTGTTACTGAGTGTGAGAAAAACATAATAAGAGTGTTCACAACATCAGGGAGTTTGAGATGAAAAGGAAGTGCTTTTAATCAAATCAAAAGACAGACAGGGTTTGAAAGACAGCAATTACAAAGAACCTCATGAAAGAATTAAGTGAAATTCATTTATAACCACAAATCACTTCCTCAGATGAAAGTGATTTCTCCATCTCCCTAACTCTAACTTTGGGGGAACGCTGTCTATAGAATCAACCCCCAGATCCTGAGCTCCAAACCAGTGCAGGACAATGCTTGTCTCTCTCTGTGTGTTCTCAGATGTCACTTCACATTTCTGAAGTTTCTTATGCTAACAATGTTGAACTTTTGAAAATGAATCCAGAGGACTGGAGAACAAGGTATTTAGATGTGTTCACATAGTCTATGACATTACAAGTTTTTTTTTCTGGCTGAAAAACAAAATCCTCGTATCTGGGATGTAAGTTTTACATGCTTAATGGGTAAATTTTCAGTCATGATATGATCACAAGCCAAAATTCTCAGTACTAATATTTATCCTAAAAATGACAACTCTTAAATTGTAAGGTAGTGGCCTAGCCTACCATTCAAGTAAAAACTGTGTGTGTGCATGTGTGTGTGTGTGTGTGTGTGTGTGCACACATACATACATGCACACACACACATACACACACACAAATAGAGATATATTTCTATACCCAACAAGCATGTGGTATGGCAGGCATTCACCAAGGTGCCTGAGACACTTTAGGAAGCAGTGCAGAAAGGGTTTCCTCATAGAGTTTATACTGGCTGAGGAACGAAATGAAACTTTGACCCTCTGCCTGGTTTCAAGGCCAACATCATATGTGCTTATCATGATCTAGGTATAGTCAGTTTTGTCTTGGATGCCAGAGAAACACACCTCGGCGAAATAGGAAGACAAAGTCAAAAACTTCTGATGAATGGATACAAAGACAAAGTAGGTACTCCCAAGGTGATCTGACTTCCGTTTGGCAGTTAGAGCTAGGTAAGCTGAAGATAAGCTAAAGAGCTGAGCAGAAATAAATCATGATCTGGGCCACAGAGAAGCCGAACTAATCTGAGATCTGGAAATACAGGAACTAAGCACCTATATGCTTCATGCAAAGGCCAGAGGCCATGAGCGTTCCAACTTAATCCCTACTACTAGTTACCATTTGCAGCATACACTCCCGTTTTCATGTACTAGTCAATGCTTGCCGGCTAACGGGGGCCATGCTCTCTTGGCGTACTTACGAATTCGGTGTTTAGATGATGTGATATTATATCGGTGCTCCTATTTTAAGGAATAGGAAAGCAAGTCACGGAAATAAGATGAAAAATGCATTCCCGGTCACCTAACTGATAACACATGCTGACCAATATAGAATCCAGACAGGCTGACTGATGTCAGTGTGTGCAAGATTAACCTCAAACTTTCCTAAGTCACTGTTAATGAACTTACTTGTGTCCTTTTGCTGTACCTCAAATTACCATAAACGAGGTAGTTTAGACAACATAAATTTGTCATCTTATATTCTAGATGTCTAGAAGGCTTGGGAATTAGAATATTGACTTCTTTATCTCCATACCATGGTGAGTAACAATTACTTAATATAACAGAACAGTGTTTGGATTACATAAGGGAATTAGGAATGTCAACTATAGATGGGTCCGTCCTTTTCACAACTGTGAATCACATTTTCAATATAATTAAGTCTACACATACACACTATTTTATAAAAACACATTTGTTGTGGTCAGCTTAGGTATGCATACAGCACAGTGCTTGTAGTAGTCACAGGACAACTTGTGAAATGATTCTTTCCTTTCTTCATTTGGGTTCTGGGGGGGTCAAAGTAAGGTTATCAGACTTGGCAGCAAGTGCCTTCATCCACTGAGGTAGTTATGGGTCCAAGATCACTATTAGATCTTTCTTCTAGAAATATACAGAACATATGACCATGTGTGTGTGTGTGTGTGTGTGTGTGTGTGTGTGTGTGTTTGTGTGTGTGTAGCAGCTTATTCATGGAGACCGTCTAGCATTGAAGAACTCTCTCACAGGATTTAATTCTCGTGAGTCACATGAACTCTGGTGCTGAGCCTACCAACAACATCTGATCAGGAAAAACAGGTGAGTGGGAAAGAAGGAAAATTCAGACAGTATAAAGAGGCTAATATCAGTTGGATATTAGAAACTCCTTTACATATACATTAAGGCAGTAATCATATACCTTCTTGCATTGAATCATACTAGGGAGAAGATGGGGTATAGGAATGTGTCCCATATGAGGTATTAGGAAACATATTCTGACCATGACTTCCACCTCAATTGAGAGGTCAAGAGAGCCAGTGAAGCATCTCCATCCAGTCTTCTTGTAGTGTTTGAAAATGTGCACTGCACCAAACACAGGTAACCTTACATACACATACAGTCCACATACCTATATCTCTGTTGTGTTCCAGGTGTGGGTATGTGTCTTTGTTACACAGTATTTCAAAAACACTTTAAAGATGTTTGAGAAATGACACGTCAATCTGTTTAAATAATGGCCGCTTTGAAATTTCCCTTGGTATCCTTAACACGCCTCTTCAGAAAACTGTACACAATTGCAATCAGAGCAAACAAAGACAATTTGCGTTTGCAGTGAAAGAGCTTAATGCTTTCCTTAAAAGTGTAGCTTGATTAATTTCTTTTATTGGGCTAAGCAGGATGATCCACAAAGAAAGGTGTCATGTAGCTACAGAGAGTTATTATTCATTATAATAAAGGCCAAGATAGCAACATCCCAATAATAGGATATTAATGGACTTCTAAACAATGACGCAACGGCATCTCCCGGAGGCAACAAACAGCTTAAAGAAAACAGGATGAGAACTTCTCAGTGGTAAGAAGTGAACTGTGTTTTTTTCAGGGAGAATGAAATAAGCATTGTCTATCTGTCAGTCTTTTCTAACTTTACATCCACATTAGTAGAAGCAGTTCAGCTCTGCCAAAGAACAGCCGTGTCTTCCACAAATGGATGCAGGAAAAACTGACTCCCATCGGCTGGTGTTTAATGTTATGAATCTGACTTGTCAGCCTTATGATTCATAAGCACAAACAGAGAGAGTGTGAATCCTGCATTTCTGAGGTTTGGGAATAGATTAGAGTGTTTAGACAGCTTTCATGTCCAGTCCCAGCCAGCCTTGCTGGACATGAAAGAAACTTCAGAAACGTCTCTAGCTCTCCAACAGGCCCACAGTGAGATCTAGGGAGATGAATCATTGCTTGCTGAAAAAACAGTGAGCTGAATATGTCACTGAAGCCTACACTAGCAACCTTGCAGGAAAACCCTGTTTTTGTCTGTGGATAAGAAATGCATAATAACTCTAAATAAAATTAGACATCTGTGCCGGGAAGATGGTCTGTGTCTCTGACTTCACTGACTAAAACAAAAGCAACCTTAGAGAGAATTTTTATGCACTGGTACATAATCCTTGCAGGTTGAGGGGAGTGAAATTTTTTCCTCATTTAACAACAAAAATGTCTTTAGCACTGGTTTGATTCTTGACCATCATTTAGTCCTAACTTTCTCTTTGGTTATCTTGAGGACCTACTACATGTTGACTATTATGTGTTGGGTTATAAAGATACAAAACTAAAAGGCAGTGAAACTCAGAAAGCTATTATGGTTAAAAAATGTGTATACCTTGACCACAAAATGTATTGTGAACATCCCAAGGAAGGTGGCAGGTTTCAGAAAAAGAGGAGCTTTCCCCAAGGACTTATTGAGAGAATGAATGGGTAGTTGCTTCCTGAGGATGTAATGCATGAATTTGATTTTGTAAGTCAATTAAGAGCTTGACATTTGACCATAGAATGAAATCAAGAAAAATGCAAAGAATGAATAGTGTGGACAAAATCACAGAGCTATAACATAAAGAATGAATATAGAAAAAAGCATGTACAGGACTAGGATTTCACTCCTGAAGCTCGGAGGCGGAGAACCAGAAACAAGGAGAGGAAACTGCTGGACCTTGCTAAGAAAACTCACCTTATTGACTTATTACATAGAAACTTTGTTTCTGCTACCCGGAAGTTTAACTGTGAACAAGAAACATGAGGTTGATGGACAGTCTCTGGACTGAGATGGCAGGGGCACCAGGAACTGTCCACAGGAGAACAAGTGACGCTAGACAGAGTAAGTGCAGAGGAGATAGTGCAGTGAGACAGACTGTTCAAGTTGACATTGCAAGTGTTTGCTGATGTATGTGAGAGAATGAAGAACAGTTTGAACTTGTCTTGAGTCACTTGGTGGGGACATTTTTTAGGGAGGGACAGAGCTGCGTTGCCATGAGAGGGTCACAAAACTGACCGGAAGTAGAAGGGGAGTGTGTAGATGTTCACAGTGCTGAGCTTAGGGTGACCATAGAGCTTGGGAGTCAGCAAGAACAAGATAATCCTTCCAGCAATGGTGTAAGGCAGGCTTCTTGGCTGTCCATATTGGCAGGCAAAACAGAGCAAGATGCAGAAGCACGCCAGGGCCGGTGTGAAGCATCTGCGTCTTGCTCTGTGCATTAAGTTTCAACTCTACTGAGAACATCTGAAAAGCAGGATATGGATTTAACCTACCTGAAATGAGGAGTCCCACATCTGTCTTGGGTTTACTCAGGCGTCTTTTCTACTCATCCATGATGCAAGTCATTGCAACTATGAAAGACTCCACTGGGATATTAAAAGGTAATGGGTCTGTAATATGTAAAGGGGAGATTTTTGAATCTCCCACAGTCTGAAAAAAAGCAGTCTGTGAGCTAAACCTGTGGTGAAGTGTATTTCTAGGCTGGTTTCCCAGCTTGTACGTTTGCTGTCAGAGTTGCCCTTAAATCTGTCCAGTATGTTGACATTCATCTTTTTAATGTAATATCCACTTTTCTAAGTGTTTGGCCTTCCCTTTGGTATACATTCCTATCTTTCATATCAAAACTTTCTTCCTATTTTGTTAAGTATTGTAGATGACCACTTCCTGTGGAGTTTATAAAACAAAAACAAACAAACAAAACCAAGAAGCCTCTGGGCACTGGGAGGCCCAGCTCTGGGTGTTCTAGTTCTGTATTTGCTGTACTTTTCCATCTTTGTAGTGTCTGTTAGAAAACTTTGAACAAATGAGAGCGCATACACAATGTGCCTTCTAAGTTCCAGATCTCAGGAAGTGATAGGCAGTTTTACAGCTCTCTGGCAGTTAAGAATCATCCCAATTACCTGGCTGGTGTTGGCATATTCCTCTAATCTCAGTACTTGGGAGGCAGAGGTGATGGATTTCTGAGTTTGGGGCTGGCCAGGTCTACAGAAGTGAATTCTAGGACAGCCAAGGCTACTCAGAGAGACCCTGTCTAGAAAGAAAAAATAAGCAAAGAACAACAGCAACAAAAAATAATTCTGTCAATTAACCAGTTCAATAGGTTTGGAAAATGGTACAAAAGATAAAGATCTTTCTGCAAAGCCTAAACACTTAGAGTTCAGTGTCTGGAACCCACAGAGTGGAAGGAAATAACCAGCTCCAGAAAGGTTTCCTCTAACCTACACACATATCTCCCCCCACATACATACAATAGATAGATTGATAGGTGATAGATAGATAGATAGATAGATAGATAGATAGAAGATAGATAGCTGATATATAGACAGCTGATAGATAGCTGATATAAGATATATATAGATAGATAGATAGATAAATAGATAGATAGATGAGAGATAGATAGATAGATAGATAGATAGATAGATAGATAGATAGATAGATATTAGAGGAACTCATAACAAGTAAATGCAGTAAGTAGTATAGTTTGAATGTGAAATGTCCCCCATAGGTTTGTGTCTTTTACCACTTGATTCCCAGGTGTTGTCAATGTTTGAAGACACTAGAGAACCTTCAAGAGGTAGAACATTCCCAAGAAAAAGTAAGCTTCTGGGTGGCAGGCCTTATAGGCTGATGCCTAGCCACAGTTCTGGACCAAGTTCTCTATTTCCTGATCACCCAAATATAAACAAGCAGCTCCATGTTCCTGCTGCCAGAACTCTGAGCCATAGTAAGCTAGGCTTGCCTTCATTCCCCTGATGGATGATACTTTCTCAAACCATGGGCCAAAATAACTCATTCTCTTTTAAAGTCACATCTTTGGTGTGTTTTATCAGACTAACAAGAAAGCTGACTAACATAAAGATCTGATACTGGAAGTAGGGCAATGGAGCTGACCATGTGGCTCATAGGCTTGGGGACTGGTGTGCTTAGGACATGTGAATGAATTTGGAGCTGCAGTTCCTGAAGGACTTGAAGGCTGTAAGCAGTGCTTAATGGAAGTTTTAAAGAAGCCATAGATCAGAATATGAGCATAAATGTAGACAGTGAAGGATATGCTTGTGAGATTTCAGAGAGGAACAGGGACACTTTTGAAAATTGCAGAAAATAGAAAATCCATTTGCATTGCATTCTGGACAAGGATCTGGCAACTTTCTGCCAGTGTTCTGAAATGTCTCAGGAAGATAAACTGAACAGCAACAGACTGGATGCATTCGGTAGGGAAACTGTACACAGTGGAGCTTTGGTTCAGGCTATAGCATTGCTGTTGCTTATGACTTCATTCAAAGTTTATAGTGACTGAACAGAAGGATATGAAAACGCTGCCCTGTGCCAAGGAACAGAATGTGAATCCAGTTAAATTGTGGCCGGAGCAGATGCAGACAGTACTGCCACAATGGTTAATCGTACCCACTAAATACGAACTGCACCTTCTGCTGGAGGACGAAAGAAAACGTGACAGCAGGGTCACCTTATTCCTGGTACCAATGATCGGCATTAGTCACTTTTCTTATTAGTAACAAGTCATGTCAGGGATGATGTGTTTAAGCTTACAATTTGATGATATATAAGCCATTGTGCCCAGGAAGAGATAGGGGGCAGTGTGACCCCCCCAGGGCTGCAGCAGTAGGAAGACAGGTATGGCGTTCCATTCATTGGGTCAAGGTTATGAAGTGGGCTGAACTATGAAGCTAGGCTGAAACTCCCAACACACACTCCTGCTAGTCAGGCCTTGCCTCTTAAAGGTCCTACAACAGCCCAAGGCAGTGTCACCTGCTGAGAACCAAGTGTCCAGACATATGAACATGTGGGTGGAGGGAGAGAATTTTTTACATGCAAATGCTAGCAAAGAGAGTGAGAAAAATTGGTCCATTGAGAGCAAGAAATGAGAGTTTAAGAGGCATGTGTATTCAAGAGTGCAGTGCGCAGCAGGGTGAAGAAAATAAATGACAGGCTGATCAAAAGTTGCTGAGCCAGCATTCCAATGGGTTTCCAGGCTTGTCATTAAAATTCTCAGTAGTGCTGGGATATCTGATGCTTGCCTCTGTCTCCTATCTCTGTTCAGAAACGTGTGGGCCTGAAGGTATAATCTGTCTCAGTACAAAGAATGGCAAGTGTGAGGGGCTAGAAAGATGGCTTAGACTTAATAGTGTGCACTGCTTTTGCAGAAGACCTGAGTTTGCTTTCCAGCACTTAGATCAGGTGGTTTACAACTACTCACGACTCCAATTAAGGAGCAGTAGGCACCCTCTTTTGGGCTTGATGGGCTCCTGAACTCACACACATAGATACAGATATGTTCACATAATTTTAAAAATATATTAAAATACATCTGATTGACACGGGTGATACAGTGGGTAAATCTATACAAAGTTGAATCTGGGGCTCCCTTAACTTCCTGGTAATGCTAGCATGACCCTTTCTCATTTTCAGACAATTTCATTAAAGAGTTTGTTCTTTTGGAATGGATCCAGAAGCTGCACCTGTCCCTGCTCTGAACATTTATTTTTATTTATTTATTTATTTTATTGAATATTCTCTGTATTTACAATTCAAATGCTATCCCCTCCTCCTGATTCACATCCTCCTCCCCCTCCACTTACTTCCATGAAGGTTCTCCCTCTCCCAATCACTTTCCCCACCTCAGTACCTTAGCATTCCCCTACACTCTGAAAATGATCCTTCACGGAACCAAAATCCTCTTCTCCCATTGATGCCAGAAAATGCTAGCCTCTGCTACATATGCAACTGGAGGCATGGGGTCTCTCTATGTGTGCTCATTGGTTGGTGTTTTAGTTCCTGGGCATTCTGGAGGGTTTTGATGGTTGATAATATTGTCCTTTCCATGGAGTTGCAAACCCTTTTAGCACCTTCAGTCCTTTCTCAAACTCTTTCATTGGGGTCCCCAAGTTCAGTCCAATCATTAGTGGCAAACATCCTCAACTGTATCTGTATGACTTTGGCAGAGTCTCTGAGGAGGCATCCATATCTGGCTCCTGCCAGTAAGCACTTCTTGGCATCATCAAAAGTGCTTGGGTTTGGTGGCTACATATGGGGTGGATCTCCAGGTGAGGCAGTCTCCGGATGATCTTTTCTTCAGTCCCTGATCCTCATTTTGTCACTGTATTTCCTCCTGTGAGTGTTTTTTTCTCCTTTTTAAGAAGAACTGAGGCATCCCCATACTGGCCTTCTTTTATTTTGATATTTATAGGGTGTGTGAATTGTTTCTTGGGTATTCAGAGTTTGGGGGGGCTAGTATCCACTTATCAGTGAATGCATACTATATGTGTTTTTTGGTGAGTGGGTTACCTCACTCAGAATGATTGCTTCTAGTTCTATCCATTTGCCTACTAATTTCATGAAGTCATTGTTTCTAATAGCTGAGTAGTACTTCATTGTATAAATGTACCACAATTTTTGTATCCATTCCTCTCTTGAAGAACATCTGGCTTCTTTCCAGCTTCTGGCTATTACATATAAGGATGCTATGAACATGATAGAGCATGTGTCCTTGTTATATGCTGGATATTCTTTTGGGTGTATGCCCAGGAATGGAATAGCAGGGTCTTTAGGAAATACTATGTCCAATTATGTGAGGAACCACCAGACAAATTTCCAGAGTGATTGTACCAGCTTGTATTTCCACCAAAATTGGAGGGGTGTTCCTCTTTCTCCACATCCTCACCAGCATCTACTGTCACCTGAGTTTTTGACCTGAGCCATTCTGACTATTATGAGGTAGAATCTCAGGGTTGTTTAGATTTGCATTTCCCTGATGACTAGGGTAGTGTCTGTCTTTGTAACTGAGATGGATTTCCTGTATGCAGCAAAAAGCTGGATACTGTTTACATATTCAGTCTGATAGTCTTTTATTGGGGAATCAATTCCACTGATGCTAAGCAATATTAAGGAATAGTGATTATTGTTTCCTGTTAGTTTTGTCATTAAAGGTAGAATTATATTTGTATGGTTTTCTTCTTTTGAGTTTGTTGCAAAAAGATAATTGTTTTGCTTTTCCTAAGGTGTAGTTTCCCTCCTTGTGTTGGAGTTTTTAATCTACTATCTTTTGTAGGGCTGGGTTTGTTGAAAGATATTGTGTAAATTTGGTTTTGTCCTGGAATATTATCGTTTCTCCATCTATGGTAACTGAGAGTTTTTCTGGATATAGTAGCCTGGGATGGTATTTATGTTCTCTTAGGATCTACATGGTATCTGTCCAAAATCCTTCAGCTTTCATAGTCTCTCTTGACAAATCTGGAGTAATTCAGATTGGTCTGCCTTTATATGTTACATGTACTGTTTCCCTTACTGCTTTTAGTATTCTTTCTTTGTTTTGACAGTTGGTGTTTTGACTATTATGTGTCTGGAGAAATTTCTATTCTGGTCTAATCTATTTGGAATTCTGTAGGCTTCTTGTATGTTTATGGTCATCTTTATCTTAAGGTTAGGAAAGTTTTCTTCTATGATTTTGTTGATGATATTTCCTGTGCCTTTTAGTTGGGAGTCTTTATTCTCTTCTACACCCATTATCATTAGGTTTGTTCTTCTCATTGTGTCCTGGATTCTTGGATGTTTTGGGTTAGGAACTTTATGCATTTTCTCTGACTGATGTGTCAATGTTTTCTATTGTATTTTCTGCCCCTGAAAGTCTCTCTTCCATCTCTTGTATCCTGTTTGTGATGCTTGCATCTATGACTCTTGATTTCTTTCTTAGGTTTTCTATCTCCAGAGTTGTCTTCTCTCATGATTTTTTAAAATATTTTGATTTCTGTTTTCAATTCCTTCACCTGTTTGGTTGTATTTTTCTGTAGCTCTTTAAGTGGTTTTTCTGTTTCCTCTTTAAGGGCTTCTACTTGTTCACATGTGTTCTTTTGGTTCTTCTGTAATTCTCTAAGAGAGTTACTCAGGTGCTTCTCAAGGACCTCCATCATCATCATAAAGTATAATTTTAAGTCCAAATCTTGTTTTTCTGGTGTGTTGGGATATTCACTACTTGCTGTGCTGGGAGAACTGGGTTCTGATGTTTTCAGGTGGTCTTTGTTTCCATTACTTAGATTCTTGTGCTTACCTATTGCCATCTTTTTATCTGTGATAGTAGGTGATCATATTACCTCTGACTAGAGATTGTCTTTCCTGTGGGTCTGTCAACCTGTGGGCTTAGAAAGGAGATTGCTCCTGGGCTTTCAGCTCTCTTTGTCTAGGCTGTGAGTTCTCATGGCAGTGTACCAGCTCTGGCTCTGGACACAGATGAGTGCTGGAACAGCCTGTTCCCAGGCATCACAGTACTACCTGCACCCTGAGAGTTTCCTGCGGTCTCTCCCTGGACAGTCAGTGGAGAGGAAGTGGGGACTCACCCATGGGCTCAGAAGGGAGAGCCCCTTGAGGCTCTTCTGGGTGCTCAGCAGTTTGTGGGCAGGCCATGAGTCCTGATGGCAGTGTTCCAGCTGTAGCTCTGACCATTTCTAACCTGCTCCATCTTCCAGAGTTATCGAATTTTATTATTCTGTGTTATTGTTTGTTTTCTGAGTTAGATTCCCCCCCTCTCTGTCTCTTCCTTATCTATCTTTGTCTGTCTCTATGTCTGTGTGTCTGTCTTTCTGTCACACACACACACACACACACACACACACACACACACACACACACACAAAACCTATGCTGCCCAGGCTACCCTAAAACTCAAGGCAAACCTCTTGCATTAGCTTACCAGGTTTAGGGTTACTAATGTGTGTCAGCCCAAACATGCCTAGCTCTATACTGCAATTATTTAGAAGAAAGTTTCCTAAAGATTGCTTTCTATACCCTTTTACCCATCCCAACCTACAGCTAGAACTTGTTAATAGAGCAAAATCCAGATTATACTACAATGAAGAAACAAATAGACAGGAGTTTGGATTGATGGTGATAGGAATTCTATTTTGTTGTTGTTGTTGACCTTCCTATATAGTTTCCTATAGTCAAATACATTCTTCATTGACACACTGTTGATACTAGTGAGTGAGCCATTTCTACTCTATGGCCACATTCTTATTTTCTTTTTCTCTGGCAGTTAGCTTGCTGAAACAAACCAACCTATAGATCTCGAATAATTCTGCTCCAAGGCCTTATTTATAGCTATCACCAGCTATTAATCCATTCTGCTGCCCACAGATTGTCTTGTTCTTCTGCCCTGGCAATGAAGCTCATTCTCTTCACAGACATTTACTACACTAATTCTGGTGATTAACTAGATCATCTTCATCTTACTTCTAACTCCTTCTATCACACACAGGATACTCATTATTAAAGCCACCATGAACCCTTCTTAGAACATTGATCAGATCATATCCTATCACAAGCCCCTTTATATTCATCCTGTCGGTATCTATTGTTGACCTTCCTATGTACATGTATGCTGTGTACATGTATGAATGGGACAAAAAACAAAATCTTTAACTTCATGTCTTCCTGAGGTAGGTAGTATATCTGAATAATCTGTGACTTTGAGCAAATTAGAAGATTCTCAGTACATAACTCCCCTTTATCTGCAAGGTTAAGAATATCAATTACTTCTGAGGAACTGTGAATCCATCAGTTTAAAAGTGCTTAGCATAGTGTCCAGGTTGTTGTAAGGACCAAGCATACATTATTCATTGATTGTGGGTTGTATAAAATTGTTCAGTTTGTGATTCTGCAGTCAAGTAGGCAGATGGCTAATCCTCAACAAGACACTAGAGAGATGGCTAAGTGGTTAAGAGCACTAGCTGCTCTTTCAGAGGATCCCTGTTTAATTTCCAGCATCCACATGGCACTTCACAACAGTCTGTAACTCCAGTCCAAAGGGAACTGATATACCCACACAGACATAAGTGCCGGCAAAACACCAATGCACATAAAATGAAAATAAATAAATCATTAAAAGAAAGAAAGAAAGATAGACAGACAGACCGACAGACAGACAGATAGATAGATAGATGAGTCACGATGGAGGCATTTGGGACTTTGGACCAGTGAAAAGAAGGTTAAGCCTTCCAAAAAAATCTTACCTCACATGAGTGATTAAAAATTCCAATAAAAGTATAGTTTTCACTTAGTCTTGAAGCTAAGACACCAACCTTACCTTCATTTGAAAGATTTTTTTTGGTGTCTTCCTTAGTCATAAATCTCTTAGCTACGTTTAGAAAACTTCATCAATGTTCTAAATACTCTGGATATAGAGGGATGGGGTGAGGGGGAATCCATGAAAATAATTGGGCACAGAGCCCAGAGCACAAGGGGGAAATCATTGCTGCCTTACCTGGTTCTCAGGACCCTGGATGTAGCCAGCTCCTGGGAATCCCTCAGGATAAGGCTCTTCTGCTTCTTTTTTCCATATCTTCTTATACACTAGAGGAGCTTCTGTGGTGGTAGGACTACCATAGTCTTGGTGTGGATCTAGCAATGTCTGGGACAGAGAAGAACTAAGTTGTCATACATAAATTCTCCGAAGTGTTCTTTCACTGGACACTTGCTATAATGTTTTGGACAGGAAGCTAGCTGTTTGTTGGTAGTGGGAAATCTCTGTGCATTGTGCTTAACTACATTACCATAGCCCTGAAACTCCAACATAGAGCCTCTAGCTTCTTATACCAAACGGAAATCTGCTACAAGGCTCAGCATCTCCCACCTTTTTTTCCCCTTTGGTAATCAATTATCCCATTATAATTAAAATATGTCTGTTGAAACATTTATACAGAGATACAAGTGCTTCTTTTTAAATGTGCATTTCTTAGAAATGGCATAGTGGTTTTCCATATGCTCATTGTTTAGCTTGAAAAATTAAAATCAATGGAACAATCTTTCAAAAAGTCATTCAAACTTACTACCTTGTCAACTGGCTTTTCCAAAACATGGGACCCTGTATGTTTCATACTTTCATAAACCATGCCCTTGTAGCCTATCACAAAGCAAGAAATGTTTATCTCAAGATCATTCTCTGATTTTGATATCACCTAAGATCAAAAAGCAGTGTCTCTTGTTAAAGAGAGAAAATATACCAAATCATATAGAGACGCATTTTTCCCTTTGGCAGGTAAGGCAGCAGCTGTGTCCCTTGTCTTGTTTGAACATACAACCTTTAGATCTGTTAACACCAGCAGGTTTACATACACTGAAAACTCTGACCCCTGCCAACACCAAGCCATACCTTCCTAACAATGCTTTTGTCCAGTTTTACAACTAAATATTTTAGTCCGTGAATGAAGTTCAAGGCTCACCAGAAGCTGTAACGTCTTACTGAAGCCCTTACACGTCCTCTGCCATGTTCCCAGCCCTTGCTATTTATCTGTCACCTTGTGTTTGTTTACTGTATATCTCTCAATCTCATAAGATTAAAAGGCTGGGTCATAACTCATTTATTAGAAAACTACCTAGAATTAAAAGCACACACAGCAGCAAATGTGGCTCCTGAACATCTAGTTCAATGACTGGTAATCTTTATATTGCTTCCTGACATCAAGACAGTAGTCTGTTTTAAAACGTGCTTCATGAATACAGTCATGTAACTGCTTCCTGCTACCTAACACTGAGCATTGTTACATTCTGTCAAAAAAAACTCGCCTCTCTCTTCTTGCAATCCAATTCTTCAATCCTTTTAAGGAGAATTGCAGATGGACTCAGACAGTTGTCAGTTCATGGCCCAGCATATGCTTCTTCTCCCCCCTGCCCCCTCCTTGTCTTCACTCACTTTATCCCCCTCCCTCTTCTCTCCATCAAGCCTCCTTGTCCTTTCTCAGTCCCCATGCTGAAAGGAAAAACCACAGATCTGATGGCTGCCCCTCCCTTCCCAACTCTGCATGCTCTCAAAGCTCCATCCTGAGCTTCCAATTTCTCCTCTTTCACCAGCTTTGAAGGTAGGGTGCCCTTTCCTGCTGGGGGTTGACTGCTTTTGAGCTAGAATGTCTGTTGTTTCTTTATCACGCCAAACGCACATAGAGCAGAGTTCTACAGGAATGGGTTCAAATGCCCCAAACTGGTACTCACAAGGGCGGGTTTTTGTTTGTTTGTTTGTTCGTTCGTTTGTTTGCTTGCTTTGTTTTCTGAGGTAGTGACTTTTTCTACAAAAGAAAGATAGACTTGCTGCTCTCTGAGTTGCTATTGCTTACCACACAGTACATAATGAATTTCTAAGTTTCTTTTCTCCAGTGTTTTATGCCACTTAGCCTAATGCAAGAACTGTATCTCTCTGCCCTTTCTTTCACTTACAATTTACTGAAAGTGTTGGGCGTGGGGAGAGACAGAAGGAAAGAAACACAAAAATCTATAGCTACTAGGTGCTTCTCCAAATCAAATAGCTGTTCTTTTTCTCTGAGGGGAACGTAAGAAAACATACTCAGGGTTGGCAAGGGGCAAGTATGGGCATCTAATGTATCCTTTTGTCAGCTGTCAGCTGAGCTGCACCCCATTTACTGCAGATGAATACTCTTCATGTCTCCAGAAGGAGCCAGGGTGGCTCCGGGTGGGTTGCAGGCATTTCAAAGGCACGTTTCTTCCCCGTCTGTCTGTGTTGTTCAAGTGCCTATTTTCAATTTGCAGTTGTGCTGGGAAAACGTTTTGATTCTTGATTTGGAATGTGCACTCCCAGAAGGTTCCAAGAGGGTTTCAGGCAAAGAGATAAAGCTTGTCTCTTTATGCTTCTTTACAGCACATGCTCTGTGGCAATAATACATACCCCACACTGTGCTTAAATCCCTGGTTTTATAAAAGCCAGCCCAACTCCTATTGGGTGGGTCTTTTGACATGCAAGTACCATTCAAGCCCTGCGGAGGGAGGGAAGCTGAATCCCTCACTTTCTCTCATCCTCTCTTTGTTTTTTAACCCTAACAGTCAGTCTTTGGGAAACTGTGTTGTGAAAGGCATGGGAGGAGGAAGGAGCACTGAGAAATCCCACTGTAAACAGGATACCGGACAATACCTGATGCAGGAAGAAGCCCCCATTTTGTAAACACAATAGGACTCATGTTCTAGGCCCCAAGCAGAGTTAAATAGATACCCAGGCACCGGCTAGCTGAGTCCCAAATGATGGAGGCCAAACTGAAGGCTTGCCATCTCTCTTTCTCTCCCTGCTAATGAAATCTGCAAATAAGCTAAAGCCAAGACGGATACTGAGAGTGTGAACGCGTGCTGGGCCTGCTGAGCAGAGGGCACGCAGTCAGCATCTGTCTGAAGCCGGAGGAATTCCATCTTACTTTGGAAACAGCCTTCCATCTAGCAAAAGACCAAAAGAGACTTAAAAAAAAAAAAGTACACCCTGTTGCCAGAACGTATCTCCATCGTGTTACAAAGTGCTATAGGCTTGTTGGAGAAGAGTTTCTATATTTATGCAGAATATTGCCATCTAGATGAGGGCACTCGCCTGTTTTTATTTCATAATACCCCCCCCCACACACACACCCAAGTAGAGCTGGCTGGATTGAATTTCAAAATTGGGCGTTCGTTCTGGTGGCAGTGGGAGGTGGGGGAATGGAAGGTTGTAGAGCATCAAATCAAAATCTAATGAAGTTTCTAATCAAATAAATAACCACTTGACATTTATTACCATGCTTGGCAATCTACAGAAATGCAATAGAGTAGATATGCCCAAAGCCCATTTTCCCATAGATTTACATTATGCTACCACATAGAATTAAGCTGACATAAGCTCTTTAAGACCCACTAAAGCAGCAGATTTTACACAACTTGTTTAGATTTTTTTCCCCTCCTTTCTTCATGATCCCATATTCCCTGAATAACCCTATCCATTTTCTATTCCTTGTTCTCTGGAGAAGCCTGCCGGAGCCTGCCCCCCCGCCCCCATGTCATTTTTGGCTCTAACCCTGCAGTTTCAGTTTACCTTTACTGTAAAGTAAAAAATGTAAAGTAATTTCTATGACCCACCCCAGCCTCCTCCGGGGCTTTGGCTGCCAGTGGTAAAGCCAGCAGTTTTAAAGAAAGCTGCAGTGACTGTATGGGGGAGGAGCCCTATCACAAGCTTCCCTTTCTGTTTCCTCAGTGATCACTGGAGTCACAGAAGTGCCATGTTCTGGCACTGACTGACAGGAACCCCAAATCTTTCCTCCAGGCACCCCTGCCTCCTGTCTCTTCACCCCAGCACCATGGGAACAGGCTTTCTTATTTCTTCCTTTCAATATTGAATCAGGATGAGAAGAGTGTATCAAGAACTTGCTTTCTCTTGGAGCTGGGGGTACCAGGCGGGTGCTCCTAGCAATTGTTACATTCAGCACACTGATGTGTGTCATTGCGTTGTTGAGGTGATATTTTGGAATGTGATTCAATTAAGGTTTCTTCATAATTTCTCAGTGGGAAGTTATGAGCCTCAAATACATTTTCAAAAAACACAACAAAACAAAAGATAGCCATATTTTTTTCTGGACCCCAAAAACATTTCCCCTGGCACTGTCTTTGCCTTCAGTGTACACTGGGTAAAGTATGCCCTGTGTGATGTACAGCCATGCATACAACCTCACTGAATGTAGTTTAGCCTAAGGCAGCCACAGAGAAGAACCCTTTTTCTACTGTGAAAACCACACCGATGCCTTTTGCCAGTGTGTTGAGGGGAGAAAAAAAAAAAACACTTAACAAAGGGAGAGAAAGGCTCAGACTCGCATCTGTGTTCAGTTATCAGGGCTGGCGCAGTGTGGGGGAGAAAGATACAGGCTGGCAAAGAAGCTGCTCCTTCACTGCTAGGCCTATGAACATCTCCAGAGTAGATCTTGTCATTTTAGCATTTATATCTCCCTGTAGCTTTATGTAATCTTGACTCTGGTCCAAAGCTGATGGATCTCAGTAGAAGCTGAGGAAGAAAAAAAGGTAAAGAGTTGTGTTGTAAGGAGCAAGGTTACAATTAGCTCTGCCTATGCACTAGTTACCTCTTGTCTGTGTGGTCCTTTCTTGATCCAGTGAAAAAAGAATGCTATTTTCCTTTATTTTTCTTTCCCATACATCCTACAACTACAGCAACACTTTCTACTGAGAAATGATTTACTGTCTTTATAAACAGTTCAACATATCTTTTGCTGGGCAAATGTGAAAGAGGTACTTACATACAAGAAAAAAGATGTTTCCCTGGGGCTTCACAGCCAGCTTGGAAATAATAGTGTATTCCTTTTAGTTTAGCATCAGAGCAATGCAATTCATTATAACTACAATTTGGGGAAAATTTATAAAAAGAAAACAAGAAAGCTAGCCAGAGTACACTGTATTAATCCCTCCATTCTTTCTGCGAAAGATCATTTGGAGACTCTCCAGCCTTTCTCTTTATTTCTCTTCCAAAAGGTCCTAAATTTGCAAAGAAGGAAAATAGATCAAACAGACTCACGCAAACTTGGTGCTTTCTCAAAGCATCACACACAGCCACCAACTATAGAGAAAATTACAATAGATATAGACTAGGCCTGTAAAGCACAAAGACCCAGGAAGCTACTGTCACAGTGAGAAACCCTTTGAGAAATAAAGAAAACACTTAGATACTGGCCTGAAAGCTGAGCGGGTTTTCTAGACCACAAACAATATGGAAAGTTGTTTCTATATTTAATGTAGGCCATTGAAGAGACAGGCTGACAGATCTACCAACTTAAAGGAAAACTATTAAGTACAGAGTATCATGCTTTCTGCTTCGGGGTCTTGAATTGGTAAGCAGAGGCCAGTGGAGAAAACTGCTTGTCTTTTAAACTAAGAAAGCAGGTCAGTCATTCAAATGAATCAATGTGGGTGACATGCAGTGTGGAGCACATTTTAAAGATGGTATTTAAAACCTGGGTTTGATGTTTGTTCCTAGTAATGGAGAATTGCTTGCTTGAGAATTCTTTATTTGTATAACTACTTTTGCATATGTCTGTATGGGTAGTGTGTTTGCACGTGTGGGGGCACGTGTGTGGATTTGTGTGACTGTCTATTTGGAAGATCAAGGCTGCACATTATTTCTTAAGACAGGCTCTTTTAATTGAACACAGAACTTGCCAATGCTATCCAGCTTGCTTCAGGAATCCCATACCTCCACCTCCTGAGTCCTGATAATACACATGGACTTTTTATCCATCCCCTATCTATGTGGGTGCTGGGGACCGGAGCTCATCCTAATCCTTACCTGACAAGCACTTGATCCTCTGAGACATCCTCTCAGCCCCAATGTTTGCTTTGTGATAATATTAAAATATAAACAAGTAAGGAACATTACATTTTGCATAATTAATGGTGTTTTTCTGTATAGAAGAAAGTTTGGGCCACTTTTATATTATAGACTCAGATACAATATAAAGTATACCAACAAAACAGAATCAAACCATGAGATCTTTTGTTCCCTCTAAAAGTGAGTGTTCACATGGTTCAGTCATTGCTTTTCTAGAAGTTAGATTTTGGGCAAAGACTAGAAGCAAAAGAAAAGGTAAATAAAGCAGAATAAGAGAATACAAATCGTGAGTGAGTGAGTGTGTGTGTGTGTGTGTGTGTGTGTGTGTGTGTGTGTGTGTTGAGTAGAAGACTCTGCTGGAGGGTAATTCACAGAATGTGTAAATTTACTGTTTTTGAATATTCTTTCTCTTTGAATTCTGAGTCCCATCCCTAGAAAACTAAGCAGATGAATCAAAGCAAATGGCGCCAACCCTAGAAGGTGATATATGTTACAAGGCTGGGCCGTTATCAAGATGAAGTGTGTATTCCCCTTTCCAATTTCATGTCCTTAATGCAGTGGTTTTGGCAACTCTGAAAAGGGCCTCTATGGGGTGCATCACTAAGTGTTGTAAGCCAAATGTTTGTAGCTTCTCAATTCAAAATCTGCCTGCTATCCTAACAAGGTACTTTGCTACATTCTCGCTACATTTAGTAGTGAATTATCCATTGTGATTATTGGCAGGGAAAATGTTGGCATCTAGACTCAACTTCCACATCACTTGGGTTGTTATCTCCTGTCGGCTCTCTCCCATCACTAAGCTACAATTTCAGGTAAAAACACGATATTCATCACTAGCTCCTTTTTAAAAGTTTGCAATTTTGGTTTGTCTTCCTTTAAGTAAAAACACATATGTTTGGTATATTCATACACACACAGGCTCACTTTGAAAGTATTTTCCTGCGAGATGGAAATTTCATTTTGCACCTGAGTTAACTGAACAGCCACATGGACAAAATGATTTTCTTCTGTACAGAAATGTAGCAGGTAATAAAGCTGTCTGTGTAGGAAAGTGAAAACTCACTATGTAAAAAGCACTAATTTGGTGACTATGTTAAACACACTTTCATATAAAACAGTTCCGGCCCTGAAGGAGCTTGTAACTAGTCAAGGGGGAGGGGGAAGCTTACAAACCTTGGAAAGTGGCCAGCCAAAGTCAGCAGTAAGTGCTAAGTGAGTGGTGTGGAGGAAGGGGACTTGCAGAGCAGGAAGCATTGGTTTAAGGCTGAGGGGCCTGGCAAGCCTTTGTGTAGCTGATAAAAGTTAAGAAAAGAGTTTAAAGTTAGAGAAAGAGCATGGTAGTACATATGAATAATCTCACGATCATGAAGCAAAAGCGGGGCCATGGGTTCAAGGCCAGCCTGGAAAACACAGAAAGGCCCTTTCAAAACAAAGTTGACAAGATGGCTTAGCAGGAAAGCCTGAGAGTCTGAGTTCTAGCCCCAGGACTCACATGGCAGAAGAATAGAACTGACCCCTGGAAGTTGTCCTCTGATGTGCTGTGGCATGTGCTCATGTGTGCACAGATAGAAAGTGAAAAAGTAAGTGTCATAAAAATTAAAAACGATTAACAAAAATAATGACCAAAAAAAGGCAAGAGAAAAGAAAGACCTAGGTGTACAAGAACAATGGAGTCCGGAGACAGTGGGACAATAAAAAGCAAAGATGATATAGATTAAAATATAAAGAAAACCATTTGTCTCCGTGGAAGGTAACAAGTGGGCAGACATCTATCTGTTCGTGTCCCATAGAATTCACACTGTCCTCTTTGTTAGGGATAAAAACAAATTATAAGGTGTAGTGACAAATTTGGAATTTTGGTTTCTTTCAAAAATACCAAAATATAAGAATATGATTTTGTTTTAATCACAGGTATGGGATATGAGACTGCTTTGAATTGACCACAGCAGCTGGTTATAATTTGCTTCATGTTCTAGCAAAGGTATGATTTTGCCAGTTGTAGATATCTTCTGGGACTGTGTGACACTTAGATTTCTGGGAACTTTAGAGGATATATAAATACTAGGACACTGACAGACAGGGTGGGTTGTTGGTTCTTGTTAGTCATGGTTTGTTAAGTAGTCATGTGCAGAGAATAAAAGAAGGAGAAGGAGAAGGAGGAAGTGGTGATGACGAAGAAGGAAGAGGAGGATAAGAAGAAAGTAAATATCCAGATGATGAAGATAAAACTTTCCACAAAGAACTCAATGTTCACAGTCAGCAGGAAGTAGTCTAATGACAACATCGACCCCTTTCCAAACCCTGACTTTGTTCAGGGACCTTTTTCTTTTCCTTTCTATTCTTTTTCTCTCTCCTATCTAGTGTTAGTAGGTGGAAGCAAAAGGGTGAAAAAGTGCAAAACAAAGACAAACCCACAAAGACAAAGACAGCTACAATAAGTTTTTTACCATCCCCAAATCCTTAAAAACAAAAGCATGGTGTAGGAATGGAGAAAGGGCTCCACAGTTAAGAGCACTAACTACTCTTCTAGAGAACCCAGATTCAATTTCTAGTACCTACATGATAGCTCATAAACGTCTGTAACTTCAGTTCCAAGGGATCTCACAGCATTTCTGACTTCTGCAAATGTCAGGCTTGTGTGTGATGAACAGACATACATGCAGGGAAAATACAGGCATATCTGCAGGCAGATGTGGTAGCTGAGAGCTCTATGTATGGGACAAAAGTCAGCTTGAAGAGACAATGAACCACAAGGCCTGGCTTGAGCTTCTGACACCTCAAAGCCCACCCCTAGCTATTTACTTCCTCTACAAAACCACATCTAGTCCAACAAGACCAGAGCTCCTAATAGGGTCACTCCCTATGGACCCATGGAAGCTATTTTTATTCAAACCACCCAGACCCCTAAACAATAATAATAATAATTTATAATAATAATAATATTTATTGTTGTTGTTACTGTTATAAAAATGCAATAACATACCCTGAAGAATACTGTCATCAGACTGCTCTGGCTGTCTTTTCTTGTACAATCTTGCAGAGATCTTACCATTCTGGATCTCAGAGCCTCATGTTCAATGTTGGCAGAATGACATCTTTTCTGTAAGAGTGTTATAGTAAAAAAGTGAAAGAAAAACTCCAAAGGGAAGAGATCCATATTTAGCAGATGATGATTCTGTATTCCATACCTGTCCCTTCCACTCCTTGTGTCCCACAGAATAGCAAACATACAACTATATAGATCACAGTAACACAGAACATTCAACCAAAGTCTGCTAAGGCCTTTTATGTCCTAGACACTTTGTTGGGACATCAGTAGCAGAGACCCTGGGGCTCACTTCTAAAGGGAAGCACATGGACTCAGATCTTTTTCATACAGAATTGCAGGTAGAGGCAATTTAACTGCTCTCAACTACATTTTCTTCATTTTGTAAATAAAAGTACAGCTGGGGGAGATATCTCATTGGGTTCAAGGGCTTACTGCACAAGGCAGATGACTTGAATCAGTTCTTCAAAACCACACACAGCTGGATGTGATTGGTACATGTGTCACCATAGCCCTCTGGGAGAAAATTGGAAGAGAACCATCTGGAAATGTGGGACCTACTCCTTGGCCATATGCAGGGCAAAGACAAGAGGGTTCCTTCCTGAAAACAAAGTGGAAAGATGAGAACCACCCTGAAAGTTGTCCTCTGGACTCCACATGCAAGACATAGAACACACATACAGACACACAGGACACACAACTTTAGACACAACACACACACATGCACACATAAGCATACATAAAGCATACACATACAGCAGCCACACAAACACCACACACATAGGAACATACACAGAGTAATAATAATACCAGCTTTTTCAATCTTTAAGAAGAGTATTATGATACAATTTATAAAAGTACATATAATGTTCAAAAATTATTAGCTATAATTTGAACTGCCACAGTGAACTGGATTCATCCCAGTAGGGGTGCACTCTGCAGGTGAAGCAGACTGAAGGGCAGCTAGCTCTTGTTTTTGGAGTGTGAAATGCTGCACAGAGAGAATCAGGTGAATAGTGACACACCATCAAAAGAGTAGCTAACATTATTTGTTAATATACTGTGTGCCAGCAACGTTTGGAATGCCTGCATGCATTCGTAACAATAATACATCACATAGATCCTTCCTTCCAACTGAAATACTTATCCTGGGAGAAGCTCAGAAGGCAAGGGCTACTGGAGCTTAGACAGCTCAGAACACAGAGTTACACAGTCATGGTTAGACAATGAGTTACAGAGTCAGAAGGCCCAGCCATAAGTCTGTAAAAGCAACAGACCACTGCTAAGAAGACTCCTGGAGCTGGCCGTAGGTTGTACAGGAAGCATGAAGGACATGGCCTTGATATGCTGTGACCCATGCCTGGATGGACTCTTCAGAGCTTCAGCCTTTGAGTTAACCATATTCTGACAAGTAATCCCTCACCCACGTTCCTGTAAGTAACCCCAATAAAATTGCTGCTTTATGAAGCTAGAGTTGGATGCTATTGTTTCTTTCAGATTTCTCGGTGCCCTGTATGAGACAAACTGGTGTTTGTTTATGTTTTCCTAGGTAACACCTTAAACTGCTCCATGATTCCACAAATATATTTCATTGTAGACATTACATTTTTCATTCAAAGCTGCTGTGTGATTTTACATGGAAAGATGTGAGCCAACACTAACTCACCCCAGACAGGACACTGGTGACAGATCGAACAGTTGATACTATCAAGGTCCACCCTGGCAAACCAATAACTTTATCACTGGGCTTGTTTACAGGAATATGAGCAAAGGAGTTACTTAGAGAAGTAACGAAGCTTCAAGAGCCATTGTAGCACTGCAAAGCTCAACCCAGCCTGGGTGCAGACTCAGAAATGGTTCCTCACTGGAGTTCCCTGCATGACTGGTAGGCAGGCCAACATGTCAGAGTCTCATCTCCTTAGCTAGCAAAAAGTGGTGTGAGTCTCACTGGTGTGAGTTCCAGATTTTCCAGACTTGTGTGGTTTGCATCTTGAGTCTAGTGAGCCTCCATCCTTCCTTCAGGAGAGAGCATTTCAATCCACGTTTTGTTGCTAGACATCACCTGCACTCAAATAAACTTCAATATGCCATTCAAAGGAAAAGTTTTAACAAAATAGCTTGGTATTAAAAACAAAACAAAAAACTTGGGCACGGGCAGTCTTCAGAAAAGCACAAGAGCAGAAAGCAGAATCTATGTTCCGATACAGCATTTTGTTTCCATTTAATCTGTGTCTGGTTGGATAAATCAAGATGGCCACACTTGCCAGAGAAACAGAGAATGTGACACTCTCACCCAGCTTCAGTATGACAGCATGAATCCGTGTACTAGTGGGAACACCCAGAGATCTAAGTTAATACTTGGTCAGAATTAATTAGCTGTAAATTCTACAACAGTGAGGAAGAGCCATGCTTCTGTGGGTGCAGGGAAGTCAGACACTAGATCTCAGAAGGACAAGTACAAGCCTGCTGAAAAAAGTGTCATGGAATTATATGTATGTGTGTGTGTGTGTGTGTGTGTGTGTATAATGAGTTTCCCTCAAAATATAATTTTAAGAACATAAAGAAAATATTTTATTGTATTGGAAATTCTCTGAATTTTAGAAAGTGCCTTTGGATTACCATAACAATCTGGATTAGAAATAATTAGTTTTAGACATTTGAACTGCTCACAAATTGTATGAATTTGGACTCACAAACTCTTACCCAGAACAGCAAAAGCACATTTATTGTTTTGAAATAAAACTTACAAAAGAGCTCAATGTCTTCCAACAATATCTAAGGAGAACTCTCATAAGAAGTTAAAGGCAAACGAATGTGTAGCCTATCTGGCAGGGTATTCTCAAGGGCCATTTGTGTTTCTCTTTTTGACTGCCAGACTCTTGAAAGAATAGTCCCACAAAATTAGAATTCCCTAGGAATTTCTTGCTAGAGAAGAAAGAGAGCCCTAGGGGCAGCCAGAGAAGGCAAGGGAAAACTGGCAAAAGAATGTAACCTTTCTCTCTCCTTGTAGGAGACTTTGGGATCTGAGGCAGTGGTGGGCTTAGATTTGCACACCTCTTGCTTTCTGTTTAAACCACACCTCAGATGAAGATGACCTCCTCCATGATAAATCTGAGGGAGTCTCCAGATCTCTTTCTCTTTTCTGCTAGTTGTTATTAATTTGTCTCTCTTACTTGGTTTCTTGAGATAGGTGGTCAGACCTTGCTTGTGTAATACAGGCTATGACCCATAAGTTTGTTAACAAATAGGAAATGTACTATTACAGGAAGGAAGCTTTCAAAGTAAAGGGACAATTTGTTTGGTCAAATGACAAGATTTCAAGGTGGTGCATCCTAAAGTAGAAAACTTAGTTTGTGACAATCATAGGGCTTTGAAGGTAATCTCAATTCAAAGCTTCCTGAATTCTAGAGTGGCTCTGGAAAATACAACAAGAAATTTTCTAAGTCATAGAAACCCCAACACACTCTATCTAACCTGTTATGTTGCCGCAAGAAATGGCTTCTCTCTTCAACAGGATTTTTCTTTCTTGGATAGATTTGAGTTCAGGATCCAAGTGAAAATTTATCAGTAAAAATGTCTATACTGGGATTTTTCTGATCGAGGAAAAACATGAATGGAAATGTCTTAATTAGGGTTACTATTGCTATGATGAAACTTTATGACTCAAGAGCAAGCTGGAGAGGAAAGGCTTTATTTGGTTTTTACTTCCAGATTGCTGTTCATCATAGATGGAAATCAGAACAGAAACTCAAGCAGAGCAGGAACCAGGAGGCAGGAACTGATGCAGAGGCCATCAAGGAGTGCTGCTTATTGGCTCAGTCTACATGGTTTGTTCAGTCTGCTTTATTATAGAACCCAGGACTGCCAGTTCAGAGATGGGCTGGACCTTTACCTATCAGGCACTAATTAAGAAAATGCTTTACAGCTGGATCTTACAGAGACATTTTCCAAATGGAAGCTCCTTCCTCTATGATGACTCTAGTTTGTGTGCTAGCCAGTACAGAATATGACTTTGGGGATTGTATTTCTTTCCCTTTTATTTTCTAGCCTATTCCTTGCTTATCTCTGTTCCTTCTTTCTCTAATTTTCTATGTTTAGTATGCTCAGATCTCCTTTTTCTGCTTTATAATGTCTTTCTTCAAAGAGCTTTTTGTCCCTCTCCCTTTCTGTATGCTGAGGTTTGTCATGGGAACAAATGAGTACGAGCATGTACACATGCATACATGCTTATACAGAAAGAACAAAAATTAGATCAAGTTGAGTGGTAGAACTTGAGACAAAGTAACCAGGGGTAGGAAGGGCATGGCCATGATGATTAAGAGTTTCTGTTATTTGATAGGAAGTCTGGACACTAAAGGGATTTCTTGGCTTTAATTCACCTGAAGGCTAATTGCAGAATCACAATGTGGCCATTGCCACCCCACCACCCTACCACCCCACCACCCTGTCAGCCTCTTGACTACCATGACCTAGATACTACATGATCTTATAGGATCTTTTGAAAATCTATCTGAAGTAGTAAGAGAGGGTTCAAGATGGGCTTTGAATTTGATAATACTTCCCACACCAATTGACATGTAGAATAAATGTTTTTAAAGTCATGAGTTTACAAAGTCTGAAACTTAGAAAAAGAAAAAAAAAAAGAAGAAGAAGAAGAAGAAGGGAATTGGGCCAAACATTAAGGCAGGAGATGGAGAGTGTTATCTGAGACTCTTATCCTTCAAGTTCCAGAAGTAAAGTCAGCCAACCAAAAGGAATCATTTGATTTAGAGTTCTGAATTCCTCTAATCCCTTTGGCAGGTTAAAAGGACATGATCAGACTGTGCTGCATCTGTCAGTGATTGAAAGCAAATGGGAAACATTGCAAGAGTTCTTGTCCTGGGAAACATGCACAGGGCATGGTTATTGTGAAAATAAACATTAAAAACTATGGATGACCCAAACAGACTAATAACCACAGACACCTCACCAACACATGGAGACAGATGCTTTGGCAGACACAGTGTGATGAAGAAAATACATAAAATAACTCATTACAGAAGCCATGCAATTTCCTATAGAATCCTCCATATGTAGTTGTAGGAAAGAAAAATTATAAATAAATGATGCTTTCTTGGGATTTCTCCTATCTTCTCAATTTTCTAAGCTTTCTTCAAGGGACATCTAAGAGAAGATACAAAAGAAATCTGATTATATCAGGTATATTTACAGCCTTTCAAACAAATATTGTTTGTATGTTGTATTGATAAGATTTTCATCTATACCATAGAAGCTGTAATTAAGCAAAAATAAAATTTGTGTTATGAAAGAGGTGTTATTTAGAAAGAGATGGCATTTACCCTGGCTGCATCAACCCATTAATACCTGAAAGCTGGGTTTTGGCTCCCCAGCATGCACATATTTGTGATGACTGCCCACTTTTTTTGTGAACAAGGAAAGGAAAGACTTCCCAGGCAGGCAATCAGACATCTCAGGAAACAATGGTCTGGCAGGATTTCTCAGAGCCAAGGATTGAATGTGAATATTTGCTTTAAGCCAAATGTGTCTAAACAGAAATATCTTGAGTTCAACTCAAACATCACTTAATGATTCAGAAAGACTTTCTGCTCATTTATGAATCCTGGATTTTGTGGAGATTTGGACACACACACACACACACACACACACACACACACACACACACAGTTACACAGCATATGAAATTAAGATTGTCTAGGAGAATCAATAAGATTTGACTGGAAAAAAGGAAGGAGAAAGAATTAGGTGAGAAATGAAAATAATCAAAGTCACACACTTTTCTGAAAATGTTTTATGGAGTCTTTCGTCATATACAACACATAGACTTCAATAAAATGGATAATAAATTTAAACAAATGAGCGAAAATCTTGTTAATTAAAGTCACTATGACCAGGTAACTCCTCTGAGCTCTGAGCAAAATGGAGGACTCCCTTTACAGCAGGGCTTCCCCTTTTCTGCCCTTGTCTGGGAATCCCCACTCCACACCCTCGCTGCCTGGGAAAGGGTCAGTAGTTTGGCAGACCTACAAGCTCAGCTTTCTCTTTTCCCATTTAGAACCCACCTAGCAAGTACCTGGGATTCCTGGAATGCCTTTTCATACAAGTGAGGCATTCACAATATTCTAAACTTCAGCCCATGATTTTCATTTTCCCAGAAAACTGTTTTCTACTCTCCAAAGTTTATATATAGCACTCTCCCATCTCCAGTGAAGTATATAGTACACGCTAAATTTGTCTAAGAGAGCCACTTCACTGAAGACCATCCATCAGAAAAGACCTTCATCTAAAAGAGCTGTAAGACTAAGATGCTCAGAGAATCACTCTCAACACACACACACACACACACACACACACACACACACACACACCTGTTATGGCTTCTGCTTTATCCTTCCAGCCCAACACATAGTAGCCTCTGTACATCCTGAAAGAGAGAAAGCAGAGGGTAAGGAGCCCCAGCTGGCCCCAAACATACACACCACAAAGAAATAAATTACAAAACAAATAATGAAACTTAGTATTATGTATGTATATGTGTGTGTGTGTGTGCGCGTGCACGCGCTAAGTTTATATATGTATCTCCAATACAATAGATAAAAAAGTAAGTGTGAGGCATAGAGGCTGAACAACTGGTGGGTGGGAGACCTGGGCTGCTGGGGAGCAGAGAGATCTCTGTGGAGTGCACACAGGAAGTGCACCCCCTGACTTGCCCTGCCCTGCCGTGCCTGATCCAGCATCCAGAAACAGAACGTTGGAACTTCTGCTCACACCCAACAACTCTGAGGCATAAAACAGGGCTTGGCCCATCTGACACCTGGACCAGTGGAGAACCAGGGTCACAGACCAGATACAAGGGAAAGGCAAGAACATATCACTGACAACAAAATGGCAAGAGGAAAGAGAAAGAGTATATCCCAAGAAATCCAAGACAATCTAGCAACACCAGAACCCAACTCTCCCATAACAGCAAACATCGGAATTCCAAACACTCCAGAAAAAGTAGACACAGACCTGAAATCATACCTCAAGACCCTGATAGAAATACTTAAAGAAAAAAGGGAGGAAAAGCAAAAAGATTCAGAAGGTTTTAAAGAAGAAACAAGAAAAACACTCAAAGAACTCAAAGAACTAGAGGAAAACAGAACCAAAGAAATAAAGGAATGGAAGAGGGAAATTAAAACAGAAATTGACACAATAAAGAAAACGCTAAAAGAGATAACCCTAGAGTCAGAACACCAAAAAAAAGAAATCAGGAGTTGTAAGGAAAAGATGACAGGGCACCAATGAAAGGAAAAGTCACTGAAAGGAAGAGTCATAGGGCACCAATGTTGTGAGAGGATAACGATCCGAGTCACGGCACCAATGTTAGGGGAAGGATGAAGAAAGTGGGGGGCATATGGCCCATAGAGGTGCGGCGAGGCCTGAGGGCAGGGGAGATGCCTCTGGGAGGTCCATGTTGGGAATCCCTTCCCTGAGGGTCCAGCCACACAACAGTATAGTACGGAATAGAGTTTATTCAGGTCATGGGAGAGTTAAGAGGGTGGTAGAGGCAGAGAGAGAAGTAGAGGAGTAGAGGCCGACCATGAGCATGTGGGAGAGAGGGGGGAAGGGAAATGGGAGAGCAAGGCTGCAAGGGCACAAGGGCAGGAGGGGCCAAGAGAGAGAAAAAAGGTCAAGCAGCTCCTTTATAGTGTCAGGTCACTGGGGCAGAGCATACCTGGCCACTGCTGGGTAATTGAGGGGTGGGGTATACCTGGCTGTTGCTAGGTAACTGAGGGGTGGGGTTTACAGAATCCCAACAGGAGTCACAGAAGCAAGCATTTCCAATAGATTACAAGAGATCGCAGAGAGAAACGCGGCGGCAGAAGACAACATTGCAAACATAGACAAAACAGCCAGAGAAGATGCAAAAAAAAAAAAGCTCCTAACCCAAAATGTCCAGGAAATCCAAGACACAATGAGAAGACCGAACCTAAGGATAATAGGAATAGAAGAGGGAGAAGAGTATCAACTAAGAGACACAGTAAATATCTTCAACAAAATCATAGAAGAAAACTTCCCTACCTTCAAGAATGAGATGACCACGAGCATAAAAGAAGCCTTCAGAACTCCAAATAGGTTGGACCAGAAAAGAAATACCTCCCGACACATAATAGTAAAAACATCAAGTGCCCAAAGTAAAGAAAGAATACTAAAAGCAGTAAGGGAAAAAGGTCAGGTAACATATAAAAGCAGACCAATCAGAATCACACCCGATTTCTCAACAGAGACTATGAAAGCTAGAAGATCCTGGACAGACATCATGCACTCCTTAAGAGAGCACAAGTGCCAGCCCAAGCTGCTATACCCAGCAAAACTATCAATCACCATCGATGGAGAGACGAAGATATTTCAAGACAAATCAAAAATCACACAATATCTGACCACAAACCCAGCACTACAACGAATTATAGGTGGAAAACCCAATACAATGAGGGAAAATACAGCCTAGTAAAAACAAGAAATCTCCTAAACAAGAAAAATATAAGAAGAAAAAAACACAGACAAAACTCAACCCAAAAAAGCAATAATGGCAGGAAACAGAAACAACTATTCCTTGATATCTATTAACATAAATGGTCTCAACTCCCCAATAAAGAGACATAGATTATCAGACTGGATACATAAACAAAATCCAGCATTTTGCTGCATACAGGAAACTCATCTCAGAGACAGAGACAGACACTAACTCAGAGTAAAAGGGTGGGAAAAAAACTTTTAAGCAAACAGCTCCAAGAAGCAAGCTGGAGTGGCTATTCTAATATCGAATAAAGTAAATTTCCAACAAAAAGTTATCAAAAAAAATAAGGAAGGACACTTTTTACTCATTACAGGGAATATCTGTCAGGAGGAACTCTCAATCCTTAACATATATGCTCCAAATAAAAAAGCACCCACATTCATAAAAGAAACCCTACTAAAGCTCAAAAACTACATTTCACCCCACACAATAATAAAGAGAGACTTTAATACCCCTCTCTCACCAATGGACAGATTAGAAAAACAGAAACTGAACAAGGACACTGCAAAACTAGCAGAGACTTTGAACCAACTAGAATTAATAGATATATACAGAACATACTATCCTAAAGTAAAAAAATACACCTTCTTCTCACCACCCCATGGCACCTTCTCAAAAATTGACCACATAATTGGACACAGAACGAGCCTCCATGGATATAAGAAGATTAAAATACTCCCATGCATCCTCTCAGATCACCATGGTCTACGGCTGGTCTTTAACAACAACAAAGACAACAAAAAGCCCACATACACATGGAAACTAAACAACGCTCTGTTAAAGGATAGCAGGGTCAAAGAAGAAATAAAGAAAGAAATTAAGGATTTTCTAGAATTCAACGAAAACGAAAACACAACATACCCAAACCTATGGGATGCAATGAAAGCAGTACTGAGAGGAAAACTCATAGCCCTAAGTGCTTCCAAAAAGAAACTGGAAAGAGCTCATATCAGCAACCTGACAGCACAGCTAAAAGCCCTAGAACAAAAGGAAGCAGATATACCCAAAAAGAGTAGAAAGCAAGAAATAATCAAAATTAGGGCAGAAATAGACCAAATAGAAACAAAAAGAACCATTGAAAAAATCAACAAAACTAAGAGTTGGTTCTTTGAGAAAATCAACAAGATTGATAAACCTTTAGCCAGACTAACTAGAGGGCAAAGAGAGAGTATCCAAATTAACAAAATCAGAAAGGAAAGTGGGGACATAACAACTGAAACTGAGGAAATTCAAGAAATCATCAGATCCTACTACAAAAACTTATACTCCACAAAATTGGAAAATCTGGAGGAAATGGATGAATTTCTAGACAGATACAAGGTCCCAAAGTTAAACCAGGACCAAGTAAACCATCTAAATAACCCTATAAGACCTAAAGAAATAGAAGAAGTCACCAAAAGCCTCCCAACCAAAAAAAGCCTAGGTTCAGATGAGTTCAGTGCAGAATTTTATCAGACATTTATTGGGGATATAACACCAATACTCACCAAACTATTCCAAAAGATAGAATCAGATGGAATATTAGACAACTCATTTTTTGAGGCTACAATAACCTTCATACCTAAACCAAAAAAAGACCCTACAAAAAAAGAGAAGTTCAGACCAATCTCACTTATGAACATTGATGCAAAAATATGCAACAAAATCCTTGCAAACCGAATCCAAGAACACATCAAAACAATCATTCATCATGACCAAGTAGGCTTCATCACTGGGATGCAGGGATGGTTTAACATAAGGAAATCCATCAACGTAATCCACCATATAAACAAACTCAAAGACCAAAATCACATGGTCATCTCACTAGACGCTGAGAAAGCATTCGACAAAATCCAACACCCCTTCATGTTAAAAGTCTTGGAAAGAACAGGAATCCAAGGCCCATACTTAAACATAATAAAAGCAATATACAGCAAACCAACAGCCAACATCAAACTTAATGGCAAGAAACTTGAAGCAATCCCACTAAAATCAGGGACTCGACAAGGCTGCCCACTCTCCCCCTACCTATTAAACATAGTACTGGAAGTCCTGGCTGGAGCAATTAGACATCAAAAGGAGATCAAGGGGATACAAATCAAAAAGGAAGAGATAAAAACATCACTCTTTGCCGATGACATGATAGTGTACTTGAGTGACCCCAAAAATTCCACCAGAGAACTTCTACAGCTGATAAAAAAGTTCAGCAAAGTGGCTGGATACAAAATTAACTCGAAAAAATCAGTAGCCTTCCTATACTCAAAGGACAAACATGTGGAGAAAGAAATTAGGGAAAAGGTACCCTTCACAATCATCACAAAACTTTGAAATACCTTGGTGTGACTCTAACTAAGGAAGTGAAGGACCTGTATGACAAGAACTTCAAACCTCTAAAGAAAGAAATTGAGGAGGATCTCAGAAAATGGAAAGATCTCCCATGCTCATGGATTGGAAAGATCAACATCTTAAAAATGGCCATCCTACCAAAAGCAATCTACAGATTCAATGCAATCCCCATCAAAATTCCAACCCAGTTCTTCATGGAATTGGAAAGATCAATGTGCAATTTCATATGGAATAACAAAAGACCTAGAATAGCGAAATCCATCCTCAACAAAAAAAAAAAAAAAAAAAAAAAAAAAACATCTGTGGGAATCACTATCCCTGACCTCAAGCTATATTACAAGACAATTGTGCTGAAAACTGCATGGTACTGGTACAGAAATAGGCATGTGGATCAATGGAATAGAATAGACGATCCAGAAATGAGCCCTCATGTATATGGTCACCTGATTTATGACAAAGGAGCAGTAAACATTCAATTGAAAAAGGACAGCCTATTCAACAAATGGTGCTGGTCCAACTGGCACTCAGCATGCAAAACAATGAAAATAGTCCCTTTCTTATCTCCTTGTACCAAGCTCAAGTGTAAGTGGATCAAAGATCTCCACATTAAACCAGATACACTGAAACTATTAGAGGAGAAAGTAGGGAAAACCTTAGAACACATAGGCACAGGACAAAATTTCCTGAACAAAACACCAATGGCTCAAGCTCAAAGGTCAAAGATTAACAAATGGGACTTAATGAGATTGCAAAGTTTCTGTAAGGCTAAGGACATCGTCAAGAAAACAAAATGGCAACCAACAGAATGGGAAAAGATCTTTACCAACACCACATCAGATATAAGCCTAATATCCAAGGTGTACAAGGAACTTAAAAAGCTAGACACCAGAGAATCAAATAACCCTATTAAAAAATGGGGTACAGAGCTAAACAAAATGTTTTCAGTTGAGGAACACCGAATGGCCGTGAAACATCTGAGGAAGTGTTCGACATCCTTAGCCATCAGGGAAATGCAAATCAAAACAACCCTGAGATTCCACCTCACACCACTCAGATTGGCCAAGATCCAAAACTCAGATGACAGCAGATGCTAGCCAGGCTGCGGAGAAAGAGGACCACTTCTCCACTGTTGGTGGGGTTGCAAGCTAATACAACCACTCTGGAAATCTGTCTGGCGATACCTCAGAAAATTGGATATAGTACTACCTGAAGACCCAGCTATTCCACTTCTGGGCATGTACCCCAGAGACACTTTAATACACAACAAAGATATATGCACCACAATGTTCATAGCGGCTCTATTTATAATAGCCAGAAGCTGGAAGGAACCCAGATGTCCCTCAGAAGATGAATGGATACAAAAATTGTGGTTCATATACACAATGGAATACTACTCAGCCACCAGAAACAATGACTTAACCAAATTCTTAAGAAAATGGCTGCATCTAGAGAAGATCATCCTGAGTGAGATAACCCAGTCACAAAAGAACAGACATAATATGCAGTCACTGATAGTGGGATGCTAACCCCAGAGGCTTGTACTCCCCCAGAAACAACTCACAGACCGTATGAAGTCCAAGAAATAAAGAAAACAAAACAAAACAAAAAAAATATTTACAAAACAAGAAAACTTTAACTATTTCCATGTTACATTTTGTTTTACATGTCCTTTAGCTCATTGTAACTATTAAGTTTTCAAGGCATACAATCAAACCTTGAAAAAAATCAAGTACTGACTAAAAAATATATTCATATAGTTTTATGTAAAAATTATGTTAAAATCTGAAAAAAAGTACTGACAAAAAATGTATAATTTTAAGCAAAAATTGTTTAAAATCTGTACATTTATCTTTGTTTTGTAAAATAAAGTTGTTTTATAAAAAAAAGTAAGTGTGAAATGGTCAATCTAGAATGCAGTACTCAATAATTAGTGGTCAGTAGCAAGAAGCATATATGCCATCTTGCAGAAAAGAATCTGGGAAAGGTCTGTGGATTCAGGGAGGTACAGTAATAGTGGGGACAGGACATCACCAAGCATAAAAAGGCAATCAAATAAGCAATGCAACCTGGACACGATACGTGCCAATTACGGTGCATGTTTTGGCTCTAATGCCATTGTATTTCCTTTCCGTTCTTAAATGACCCATCTCAATGTTTATTCTTTCTATAAATTTATACAGTGAAATATTCCCACACAAAACTGCTTTAAGAAGAAAGGCTTCCAGGAGGTGACTAGGTCATAAGGGATCATACAAGGAAATTGTCCTTTGAAAAGAAATTCCAGAGAATTTTTTCACATTTTCAGTGTAAAGACAGAGTGAAGATTGTCAGAAATAATCCAGCTCACCATAATGCTAACTATGATCTTGGATTCTTCAGCTTCCATAACAGAAGAATAAATATTTTGTTCATAGGATACATGGTTTGTGGTATTTTATTGTACACTTCAACAAAAATACTGCTGAACACATATTTTCCAATCATCTTTCTCAAAAAAGCAATCAAGTTCCTTGCCTAGTAATATATCAATAAGCTTCTTCTAGTTCTAGCATGGTATGGTATTGTTTACAGACCAATCTGACATAAATGTTTGATATTAATTATCTACTAAGCACTTTAACTAAGAGAGTAAAAACTGAAAAGAAGTTAATTGTGTGTTCATGGAATTGCCACAGTAAGACATTGATGATATCAATATCATGCTTTCTACAATCATAATGAGCTCACATATGGAACTAATAACTTCCTCCTTCAATTGTCCTCTCTGTACCTTTTGCTTTCCCCTAGTAATTCTTCATCTGACTTTCAGTTATTTGTCTGGTGAGGTTGTGTAAAGCCTCATTCATTAGTGTCTGCCTGTGTGGCTCTTCGGAACTTCTCTGGAAACACAGCTGCCTCCGTTCCAGGGAGCAATAGCTCTCTCCTTGAAATGATATAATGACAATTCTACATCTGCAGATCACTATGAAAACTAACCCCAGCCAGCATACAAGTCTTATCTTTGCTATTTTAGTAAATGGCAAATATTACTGCAATGAAGCCATTGGTTTGTCACTGAATGGATATATCCCAGCATTAAATTCTCATACTTCCAAGGGAGAAGGACCAGAGGCTTGGAAAGTAGGTCATTAACTGAAAGAAAGAGAAAGCCATTCTCATTCCTTCTCCCTTATTCTTACAATACATTTTCTGGCTTTGAGAAAAAGGCCACTTACATGACACACTGTAGGATTGATGTGACTCTAAAAAGGTTTTCCAATAACCGAAGAAATGAAGGCTTCAATAAGCCTTTTATCTCCCCATAAGACCATAGACCTAATAGATGACAAATTAGACATTTATTGACAAAAACACAACAGACTGAAGATGGAAACTAAGTGTGTATGCTTGTCAGCTCCAGAGGAAAATTAGAAACGTTCAAACCATCATCATATGGTTGGAGATTGGCTTAAGATGATAAGATTCCAGCATCTGTCATTTCTAACAAACTGGTCTTTTGACTGATGGTAATGAGGTTAATATTGGCAGAGCCAATAGACAATGAATGTGAATGAATGGACAAAGCCTATGCACCCCTTATACCATGAACATGCTTTTCAGAAAAGCATGGACAAGACTTCTTTGCCAGAGAAAGTGACTGATGTAGAGCAGATCATCCTGTTCACGTAAGTACTGACAATCTCCTTCAGAGTAGAGGCTTGTCAAGAACACCACACACAGAAAAACATTCTTAAATCTTTACAAGTTCATCCAGACAACTTATACTTGGTCTCTTTGTCATGAAACAACTATTCTACCCCCACTCTATTGAAAAATCAGGTTTCCCTTTCAACGACATTAGAGACATCTGCACTAGTAAAGATCTGTACCTTCAGATATATTTTGACAAATAAAGAAGACAAATGACAAGTACTCAGACTATAACCCACACATATGTTACCCTTTCTAGTGTTATTGAGAGTTCTATAGCCACAAATATTGCATCAATCTACTTTTGTAGATGTTAGCACTGTAGATATTAACACTTTCTGAAATCTGGATTTAAATGATTATGGACATTACTAATGAACTCATCAGTCTTTAGAGCTGGCTATGTGAAAAAGCCTAGTAGAGGATTTAAACAGTACAGCTGTACTTTCAAGGACAAAGGAAAATGGCTTTACTCCAAAACAATAGAAAAGTTCCTATACATAGTGTAAAAACACACTCTGATAGTGTTTTCCATCATATCATATAGGCAGTTTCCTACCTTACTAAAAACACTTCTGACGCCAGCCTACCAGGGCATAGAATAGTAGTTCCCTTGTTTATCTTGCAAGCCAGTTCACATAAGATGCCATTCCAAAACTCTGCCAAGTATAAATTGTTCCTAAATATAGAAGTCTGCCAATCATTCTTTTGATTGTTTGCACAAATGCTTTTAACATAGGTTGCATACATTACAGTATGTGCCTTTCATTTTCAGGGTTCCATTTTGATATACCCCAATTCAATGGCATCCAATTAGAAATGTTACTGACGCCCCAGAATCTTGTTTAACTGGATTTGTTTTTCCCTCTGTGACTTTTAGATTCCTCACTGCTCTCTAGGTCTTCTAACTATATCTACTTGTGGCAGCTTCCATGCAAGTCGATGAGGCAAAGAACAGGCTCTTTGGTGAAGCAAAATCTTTCTAGAACTCTTTACTTGTTGACAACGTGGGAAATCACAAACAGGAAAGAAGGAAGTAAGGAAGATAAAATAGCTTTTCCCTCAACCTAATGGAAGAAAGGTTATTGCTAGGTCTTGCTGTGGATTTCTCCAAGCATACAGCAGCAGCTTTGGTAAAGATGCTACCTCAGTAAGCCTACAGTAATCACTGCCATCGTCACAAGCTGCTGTGTCTTCTCTATAGGTCAAGGAAGCATGTGGAAAAGCTTTGACCAGTCATCGGCCAAGTAAAGCGTTCCCAGCACCCAAGCCCATCCATAAACACCCATGCGGCAGGCTGTTTATCCAACTTCTCAAAAACTTCACAAATCACATTCTTCCTGCCTTCATCTAAACATCCCTTCTTGCAGTCACATTTCTAATGTCTGCTGATGTTCTGCAGCAGAGAAAACAAACTTCACAAGGGTTCAGATATAAGCTACGTCCTCTAAGGTTTGTAATTGGTCTCCTAGAACTCTCAGTGTGTTCAGACTTTTGAAAGGGGTCTAGAAGCAGTGATACTTGTGGAGCTGAGCAAGAGAACAGACAATTCCTTCTTGAAAGGTGGTAACCTCAGGTAAGGTCAGTTCAAGGACTTCAAGCACAAAAGTGACAGCTGAGCAAAGGAGGAATCCATTTGTGACAGGTGTGGAGTTTGGCAGTAGGAATTATCCCGACTCCCCCATGTTTTTAGTTTATTTTTTAAGCCACTTCATATTTTAACTATGAAGAAAGGTGTCTATTTAACCTATTTATATTAAAAATATTACAGAAAGGGGAAACCTCAGAGACAGTAAATACAATAGTGACAGAAAACCAAGATTTGATGAATGAAAAATGACTCCTATATTCTCTATACATGTTAATAAAGACATTCTTAGAGTGGGCGTTCATATAACCTTTATTATTTAATTGTACTTAGGCAACAGGAGAACTACTGTATGTGGTGGAAGAATGTGCAGAATAAAGTCATTGAAATATTAGGTTTAAAGATGAAATCCCCAATTAAATAACCATATTATAATGCCAGTTGGTGGGTCTAAGGCATGATTTGCTGAGCTATATATTAATATATGTATGTCTTAAAAAATTAAAGACATCTTTTTGTGCTTTAATACTGAATTCATTTAGCAATAGCATGACCTTTTCTAGCCTTTCTTGATCCAGCAGGTACCAAATGGAAGATATAAAGATTTTGCCAGCTACTTTAACCAAACAACTATTAGTTTGCATGGTCTGAAAGATATAAACTGGAGATGTTTTATTCTGTATATCTGTATAATGTTAATTTTAGGATACAGGGATTACCTTTTAGCACACTTGAATTATAGTTGTGTCTATTTTTTTAAGCCACTCTGTTTCAAGCCTATGAATATGCATGTGTTTCTGAAGGCTGTGGGTTAGTTGGTTTTCATTTGAATACTATTACACCTAACTGATAATAATAAAGTAGGGATTCAAAAGTAAATTAAAAATATGCATGCACAGGCCCACAGGAAGCAAGCTGAATTGTTGAGATGGGTTACTACACTGCACTAAAGCTTATTTCTGATACTCCTGATGTTCTATTTAATTATTGCTGAACTTTTTTAGAATTTAACTTCAAACTTACTAATAAGGAAAGAAACTATAAAACATTTTCATGCTCTAATTGTACTGTAAATGTAAATGGCCTCATCACATGAGAAGAAAATAAAAATGAAAATCTTTATAACACAAATTCATTCACTTTGTGGCCTCCAAGACAAAGTATAGCCTTTTTCCCATCTGGACTAAGACTTAACATATTTATTATGGTATTTACTACAATGTTTTTATTTGCTCAGTAAAGAACAAAAAAGGCCTTAAATTAGGTACATAAAAGAGAAGCCTAAAAATAATTATTTTGCATTAAAATTAAATAATGTTTGAGACAAAAGATATTGCAAATTGAGTTTAAAGACAAGTCAGAAACTGAAAAAATTTGCAATTCTATTGACTTCAAGCTAGTTTGAAGCTTAGCACTCGGCAGCTCCATGTGTAGATACAGCCAATGTGTAGATCTAACAGTACATATCTTAAGTAAAGAATGCCCTGTGCTTAGGTAGAGTACTGGAGTGATCAGCTGGACATCGGCATTGCTGTGTCTCTATCATGTCTAATCAGGTAAAAGTTTAGCAGATAAATGTTTGAAAGGTGAGGTAAGTTTAGTAGAAAAATGCATAGAGGTCACTCTTGGTGACCTCCATCTACTTAAATAGACAGACATACTATGATTTAAATATGTACTCCCCAACTTATAAGTTGGTGATTAATCCTCAGTGCACCAGTTTTGAGAGATGGAGCTTTTAAACAGCTACTATTCCCTGAGAACTCTGCCCACACCAATACCTTAATGTCCTTATTATCGTGTAAATTGGCAGCCTAGGGACTGCAGTTACCATAGAACCTATTTCTTTCTTGCTGTCTTGATATCTAATACTTTCTGCTTGTTATTATACAGTGTGAAAACCCATGATCCTGGGCTTCACCAGCTCTAGAGATGATGCATTCCACCGGAGAAGCACAAAACAGACTGACTGAAAATGACATAGTCCAGTGCTTCTTAACCTTCCTAATGCTGAGACCCTTTAATACAGTTCCTCATGTTCTAGTGACCCACAACTATAACATTACTTTTATTGCTATGTTATAACTGGGATTTCGCTAGTTATGAATTATAATGAAGATGTTTGATATGCAGCATAGGTGATCTGAAACCCAAACGAATTCAACCCCCGAAGATCATGACCCCCAGCTTGAGAACAACGGCTATAGCCGGCCATCATGTCTTATGTCTCTCTTTGCTGTTCATACTCTGAAGACTTCACAGTGATTTGAAAAGACTGAAAAAGCTAGGAAATAGAAAAGAAACAATACTCTGAAAGTCAAAAGGGCAATGACTGAAAAAAATGATATAGTCTCAATTTCCTAGTTCGTATTGTATTCTAGAGATTTAAAAAGGATGGGGGCATATGATTTTAAACAAACAAACAAAAAAACCAAGGCTTTAATTTTTTAATTTAATTTAGTTTTTGCATATTCACTTTTCATCTCACTGACTGCCTCCCTTTAGGTAACTCTCTCCCAAAATCTTCCCCCCCATCTACCACCCTCATTCATCCCCCATCCTCTTCTCTGAGCAGGTAGAGGGCCCCTGAGTATCCCCCCTCCCCAGGCACATCAAGTCTCTGTGAGGCTAGGCACTTCCTCTCCCACTGAGGGCAGACAAGGCAGTCCAGTTAGAAGAACATATCCCAAGTACAGGTAACATCTTTTGGGGAAGCTCCCGTTCCAGTTGTTTGCTTGGTTTTTGTTTTTCTTAACATGCCTCTAACAGCTTTATGGTCAATAAAAATGCTCTCTGTCTTCCAGAAAGAGATGTCCTCATTTTTGGTTTTCATTTTGATTTTGTTGGAATTTGTCTCCTCCTCTATCTTTTAGTATCTTAGTGAAAAATCAGAAATAAAACTGCATGAAGGATAAAGGGCAAGATGCCACTTACAATGACATCATCTACGTTGTATTTTTATCACTAGGCCTTGTGATTTCCTTTCATTTTAATAATCATAACAGCCTGTTAACTAGCCCCACCTATCTGTCTCCCATCTTTGTTCCACAGCTCTAGGACCGGGCTGATCCCATAATCATATTGATAACATGGCCTCTTATTGTTTTCATGTACCACAAGGATAGAAACTATCTCTTTAAATTGACATAGTAACTGAGCCAAAATCTGCCCGAATATGCTAATAATTTTACTTAGAAAATTTCTCCACCATTCATCCTTCATAGATCTGTCACTTAAAAAATGATCAAACATCTAACTAATATCCAGACACTCGAGGCATCTTCACATTTCTGGAACTTTCTTCAAGTTGTTCTCTGGGCTTCAAAGGTTCTTAGATATTTGTTTCATTAAGAGAATTGCTATCTACCCTTCCTGATTTATCCCTAGCATCATTTCCAAATTATGAAGCTGTATGAGAGACTCAATATTTTTTTTCTGAATTTATTTGATGGAAAATTCCTAGGAAAATCTGGGGACTTTTCCCTAGTCAAATCTTGTAGGACACAGTTAATAGAACAAATTTGAGGGAAATAATAGGCTAAATGCTGGCTTCACTATTATTATGCTAAAGTGGCAGGGAGACTTATGCAGTGGCCAAAGTCAAGGCTGAAAAGAAAAAGAAGGGATGAAACAGGGTGGTGTTGGAGAGTAGGAAATATAGGTTGAGATACTTGTCACACTAACCAATAAAACTATGGAACTCAGACTTAGCCTCGATGAGTATGGCATATAAAATAATTTAATAATTATTAAATGTGAGTCTGTCACCTTGAACAGGGAGAGCACTGTGGGACATAGGACTGTATGGGAGTGGAAGTGCACATTGAAAAGTGCAGACCACCAAGGCACTGTCCATTTCTCCAGTGCTGGTCTACGCCCATAGCAGGGGTCTAATATGGCCTGTGAATGCCGCCCTCTTGAGTAGAGTATTGCCCCCATGTCAGCAGCCTCTTGTAGCGGCTCCCCTCTCCCAGTGGCCAGATGGTAATTCCAGGCCTGTGTTGTTTCTTGTGCACTGACAGCATCCAAGTTCATCAAAGTTAATGTGTCTCGGGGCCACCACATTTACTGTGCCTGTATCAGGAAAAGGCATTGGAACTGTGTTTAGTTATTGGTTGTGCTGGGAAGCAGATTCTCAAGGATCAACTCTTCTCCTATGCTCCTCTGGGCTCTCTGCTCTGTCTGTGGCTATGGGCCTCTTCTGTTTGATGATTGCCTTCTTCATCATCTTAGTCATATGAGGCTCCTTGGGGCCCCGAGCCATCCCTGCTACTTTGACTCTGCCGATCCTGGTGCTAGAGCATGCTAAGGCTTACCATTAAGCGCAATATTTTTCTTTTTATTTATTTATTAAAACCCCTCCTTTTAAAAAAGAATTGTTTATTTTATGTCCATGAATGAGTATACTGTAACTATCTTTAGACACACCAGAAGAGAGTATCAGATCCCATTTCAGATGGTTGTGAGCTACCATGTGGTTGCTGGGAACTGAACTCAGAACCTCTGGAAGAATAGTCAATGCTCTTAACCACTGAGCTGTCTCTCCAAATTCATTTCTCTTTTTTTTTAAAAAAAAATTGAATGTCAATTTGTTGATTGCTGAGTGTCATTTTTTAAAAATTGTTGAATGTCAATTGAACCTACTCGAGTTTTTGCACAGAAGACAATTCTCCTTATCCCATTTGTTATTCTGTTTTCTGAGAGTTCTGTTCAGACTCAGTTTTGATATCTCCTGTTTGGTTCATGACAATCAGCTATTTTAGTGTTTGCTTACTTCATGCTCTATGGTCAAGCACTGTGTCATTAACAAAACTCAGTAGCAGTCCAGAAGCTATTTCTCTAGTGCCATGCCAAGCTCTATTGTAAATATTACGATCTTATTCCAGATACGCAGGGCCCGAGTCATTAGTCTACTCTTGATGTTTGGCCTCTTTTAGCAGCACTGATGTCGCCTTATTTGATCTTAAGAAATCAGCAGAGATTTGGTTCCTATGACTCATTCTCATATCCACATATATGTTTGTAGATTGCCCATCCCCTGCTGTACAGTTACCTAAGAAAATAAAGGCATGTCTCTTTCAAAAAGTAACACTTGCTGAAAGATCTCGGGTTTGTTTCTCTGATACTGTGTGAACAATGGCTCGAGATAAAAATTAGTTGAGAAATCTCTGAATATGTTAAGAAACATCCTCCCTTGGTCCATTTAATTCATAATATACCATGTACCTGCCTTTAAGAACACATCGCTAAACAGAGCTCACAAAATCAACTTTGCAGAGCTCATAGGAACAGGCTTACTGAAGTAGACTATGGATCCTACATGAGCCTATACTAGGTCCTTCACATACATGCCATGGTGGCTTACGGTGCAGTTTTTGTGGGATTCCTACCAATGAGAGTGGTGTGTGCCTGACTCCTTTCCCTGCTCATGGGAACCTTTCTCTTACTGGCTTGCCTCATCTGGCTTTGATATGAGGGTTTACACTTAATATTATTGCCTATTGTTATATTTGGTTGATATCACTGGGCATCCTGCTCTTTTCTGAATGGAAACAGAGGAGGAGTAAATCTGAGGAAAATGGGGAGGTGAGGAAGCAGTAGGCAGAATATACTATATAAAAGAAGAATAATTCTTAAACATTTAAAAATGCATACAATACTCTAAAGTAAGACCTTCTTGTAGTTAGTACAATAATTATTATGCCCACTTGGTTCCCTTCATTTAAGCATTGTCACATGGACCTTGCTGTTTCAGATTCTTATCTGTTCCTCCTGGCAGCCTTGTAGGACAAGGAGAGCTGGCTCTCAGATTTGCAGTGACATGTGTGCTTCTCTGATAAGTTCATTTCTGATGACCAGTTCATGAAATATCACTTGAGGCATCATCCAGACTTATGAGTCTATTCTAGCATGACTGCCTTTGAGGTTTTCAATTCCTTTCTGTCCTGTCTGCTAAAAGGATTCTGACACTTCAGTGACTCTTGATGGGGGTCATCTTTCTCTCATGTTTTCAGAAGTCCTTGTAGTTGCTAGCTCAATCATTTCCTGGGGTCTTTTCCAGAATGTTGAGTCATCTATATTTCAAGAGAATGCTCTCATATTAATTTTTCTGAATTTAATTTCATGGTTTGACATAGGAATTCAGGACTCAAAATCCAATCTTTTCAAACACATGGTGGTTAGTCCTTACAGATCTCTTGGTGAAAAATCTCTTTCTTTCCTTATTGGAGTTCACATGATCCTAGCTGGATAAGATACTGACTCAAACTAATTTATAAATTTTCTTGGAGGTGAATGGACCTTAATGTTAACATTCTTATCAAACAGTGCAGGCAGTACTAGAAATTGTTCTTTTTCAAGAGCCATGGCTGTTAGATTGACTCATTTTGCACTGACTGACCAGTTAGCAAAGGCTGTATCTCTAAAGAGCTGTCTCAGTACTTGGGGTTCCTGTAGACCATTTCCAAATGCTTCACTTATGCATTTCAGCTTCTTGATCTGGCCAGCTTTGGCTTTCTGGTATGCTCTTAAAAGTTCTTCTCCAAGAAGCATAGTTCCTCCTATGTAATCTTTTTGTATGCACATTTCTCCTCCAGGGTGTGTTTCTCAGGGACACTAAGCTAAAAGACTATGTACCTTTCACTTGTCCTCTGATTTTGAAGTGCTCCATATGCCCCTCTCCAAATTATAGAGGCAAAATTGAAATTCATTGCCACGTAGTAATACCATGCTGTCAGAAACCATGCAGAAAACTGAATGAGTGCATAATATGCCACATCTTTACAGTGAGAAGAGAGGCCTGATGTTTTAAGGGAGGATGACACTAGCAGGGTAAGCTTATTTATAAGAGAGGAGGGTGTGAGTCCAGAGCAGAGGGGTAGAAAAACTAACAAGAGAGAGAGATATGGGAAGAGAGATAGATAGATAGATAGATAGAGAGAGAGAGAGAGAGAGAGAGAGAGAGAGAGAGAGAGAGAGAGAGAGAGATGGAAAGAGATTTGGCGAAGAGTACCTGAAGGGATTAGCATGCAAAGGGAAGCCTGATTAAAGGAGCGGCTCCCTTATAAGAAGTCCTGCGGTGGTAGTGTGTTAGGAGACTGCCAATCCGAAGATCTTTTAGGTGTTGTGCTGCAAAACATACAGCCTCGATGAGAGCGGATAGAAGAACACCTGGTGCTTTATGCTTTTGGCTGAGCTGCATCATGCCTCATTAATGGTGTATCTATTCTCTTTCTTCCCTCTGTGCCACATTAAAAACTGGAGATGAAAGCATGCCATTCTACAACATATTTGGCTCAAAGAAAAAGATGCTACCCAGGACTACAAAAGATCTTTCTTTAATGAAACTTTAATTAAACTTTGCTTTAATTTGGATCACAATGAAGAAAATAGGGAATGTTTCATGTTGCCTCAAGTGGTGAACACTGATGCCCCTGTGAATAGTGTTGCGTTTAAGCCTCTTATACTCCTTTGTCAGTTTCAGTCCTACTGGAAGTCCACTGTGACAACACAATCAATTGTTATTTCCTTTACAAATCAATATGTCTTTCGGGCGATATGTTTGAAATATATGTCTTGTGTATGTGCCCTCTGAGATGTTAATAAAAGCACTGGTAATGACAGGAACAAAGCCAAGGGACATAAAATTTAAATAGGACCCAGTTCTTTTCTTAGAGTTAATATAATTTTATCTGCTATCAACATGCCACCAAATGGGAGTATGGAAGAAATAGGAAATGATGTTATTCTGAAAAGTTCTTATGTGTTAAATATCTCAAAGTAGCAACAAAGTCTACACCTGAAAACATTGACTCGAGAAAAGATTCAAATACTGCATAGTGTGTTTAGACTTTGGACAATTTCCAAATGTGCAAGTTGTTCATGACAGTGTGTTGCCTCTTTATTGACTGGTGGTTGGTACATCTCAGGTTTTCCTTTGACCATAGGCCTTTGCCAATAAGACCAGAGATGTGTCTTCCTCTGTACAGAGTATAAGAAAGTTGGCTAAGTTTTAAAAAAAGAACTCAACTGCATCTCATGTACGAAAGACTATGCTGGGTGTGTTTCCTACAGAAAGGAAAGGAAAGATACATTCAGAACTTCATCACTGAGAAATATTGTTAATTGGCGTCACATTAAAAAGTGTTTTCTAAAGGAGCAGGGTCAACAGAATGTATATACTGCAAGTGGTGATGGTTATATTGGCTTGCAAATCAAGGAGGAAGCATTCCAAAGGTGGTCATCTGCAAATTGGAAAGACAGAGGATCCATAACTACTTTATCCTTCCAGAAGGCTGGTTGTGCCAGCAGGACAACCTAGCACTGATACCCTAGATGTTTCACAGGGAGTTACTGACACTGAGTCCACATAGGAAATCTGAAGAAGCTGGAATCTGATGCAGCAGCTATTAGATATACTTTCTTTCTTTCTTTTTCTTTTTCTTTTTCTTTTTTTTTTTTTTTTAGTACAGAATAGAGTTTATTCAGGTCATGGGAGAGTTAAGAAGGTGGTAGAGGCAGAGAGAGAGAGAGAGAGAGAGAGAGAGAGAGAGAGAGAGAGAGAGAAGAGGAGAAGAGACCGGCCATGAGCACGTGGAGGGAGGAGGGAAGGGAAGAGAAGAGGAGAGGTAGGGGTGAGAGCAAGGCTGCAAGAGCACAAGAGCAAGAGAGAGAGGAGGGGTCAAGCAGCTCCTTTTATAGTGTCAGGTCACTGGGGCGGAGCATACCTGGCTACTGCTGGGTAATTGAGGGGTAGGGTTTACAGAATCCCAACATTCCCCCGTTTTTGTTTAATTAAAAAAGAAAAATTAGAGGCAATGGTGGACCAGGAATAGGGTTGTTGCGATCTCTTGACTGCTTCATGCTTGTTTGGGGCGACGTTTCTAGAGAGTCCAGAAAAGTGGGGGTAGGGATGTTTGTCCAGTATGAGAGTTGGCTGTTCCCTTGTTGTCCAGGGTCTGTGGAACCATCTGAGGATAGGTCAGAAGGAACAGGTCCAGTGGAAGCGTCTGTGTCTGTGAGAGAAAGCTGACGCATCTGTAGGTGGCTTCTCTGGAGCTGTTCTAGATGTGTGAGTACCTGGACTTGAAAAGATGCTGGAACACACATATGTATACATTATAGGTAGAAATTAAGTACATTTGGTTTGAAAGAAAGATTTTTTAGGAGCAGTCCTAATGCTGCCATTCCTCCTCTTTTCTTATCATAAAAAGGAGAAAAAGGGAGGGGGAGGCCGATGGTGAAAGGGGAATAGGGCATTAAATCTCATTGGCTACTTCCTGCTGTCTTGGGGCGTTGTAGGGGGTACAGCTGGCTTTTACCATCAGGAGCCACCTGGCAAATGTTCACATCAGGCTCCTCTATGGACAGTGGCTAGAAATCCTGTAACAGGAACTAATTAATAGGTTGGTTAGAAAGTTTCTGTGTCTATCATTGAAGTAGACAGAGGATTGATAAGATTTGGAGCAAATTACTACAGAATGTGTCTCAATGTCTTAGAACAGTTTGCCATGCCATGAAGAGGGATAGATGAAAGGTATGGAGTCATGGCAATGTATGAGTCAGGGCAGCTGAATGTTGATAGTACTTACTGGGGACCCTGGTTGATTTTTTACAGTAGAGCTTACCAACAACTTCTGTCTCCCACCTGGGATGTCATGGATCCTATATGTGGAAAAAGAGCTGTAGGTGTCTCGAGAATCACCTTAAAAGGGGCCTGGTAGGGTATAGTAATTGGATGACAACAGAAGAATGTTTAGCAACAGACTCGGGGGTCTACTGAGAAGCAGGTAAAGGAAACATATTTGTGTTAGTAGGTTGACTGGCTAGAAGAAGCAGAGGGGTTGCTGGCGAGCTTGGGTTCAGGCAAATGGGGGGGTAAAGAAAATAGAGCCTCCCAATGTAGCTAGAAGATCTCTTTCCCAATAAGGGGACAGGACATGTTGGCACTACCAAAACAGAATGACTGAGAGGTACACCTCTAAAAATGTAAGTAAGTGCTGGAATCTGGTGAGGAAGGTAAGGTGTCCTCTTACCCGATAATAGGAAAATGGGAGGGAGAAGTAGGTCCCGAAAACTCTGTCAGGACCAAGTAAGTGGCCCCAGTGTCCAAGAGGAAGGAGATGGGCTGCTCACATACCATGATAGCTACCCATGGCTCCCTGTTCGTGATGGCAGTGGTTAGGTCAAGGGAACCTGGGACTCTTCAGTTGTCCATACCCAAGCCTAGAAGGCTGGAGGGTTATTTGGGCATGATGTCCCTCTGTCTTGAGTGACATAGGGCAATCGACAGCCCAATGTTCCTCTGGATCATACTTAGGACATGGCCCCTTGGCTTGTGAGGGCTGGAGCAAGCTTACACCCAATGACCTATTGATCACATCTGTAGCAGAGGCCCGGTAGTGTAGCAGTGGCTAGGGCTGGTTGGGAAGCCTTTGCCAGCATATGCTATTTGTTTGTGAGCCTTTTTACTTTTCCCATGGTACACTTTAAAGGCCAGCACCAAGACTTCTGCCTGTGGAGTTAGGAGTCCCCTCTCTAGCCTTTAAGCTAGTCTCTTATGTCAGGGTAACTCTGGGAAAAGAAATAGGTCATTAGAAGTTGTTTACCTTCTGGGTTTTCAGGGTCTAAGTTAGTGTCTATCTGTTTGATGGATCTCATCTGCATGCATTTTTTTCTGCTCCAAAACTCGCTGGATTTCCTCAGGAAGTAGATTATTAGTGAGAATCACATGTAAAGCATGGAATATTAGACTATAAGATTGCAGTGGAACGTCAGACTATAAGACTGCAGCACAGAAGAGGACAGATAGGGAGGTAAGGGGCATGGTCAGTGGTGCTTGAAGCCAGGTGTCTGGCCGTGGAGGGGAGGGTTTTGCAAAACTTAGAGTAGCATGAGTAGAAGCTGAAGTAGAGGTTTGGATCTTGCAGCAGAGAGAGGATGGCTCATTGGCTGGATCGAGAGCTGTGGTGTCATCTGCCTTATTGCCTCACTGCTAAAAGGAGGTGGGTGGGGTTTTCAAGAAGAACACAGACAAGGATTAGAGCAGATATAGATAAATGCCTGTACTCAGGTAACCTCTTTCCATTTACCAGATCATTGGCAGTATGAGTGAAGGTCTCATAAAATTAATGAGTCTAGGGTGCCATTTTGAATCATTTTCTAGTGGATACTGAGTCCAGACATTGTTGTAGAGGTGTATCAATTTAGATGTCTTTAGCTGACGTGTCAGTGTTAGAGATTTGGAATTTTCCAGGAGACATCCCAGTGAGGAGCCTGGTGACATGTTTTGAGACATTGAGTTGTCCATTGGGAAGGTACAGGGAGGGGCTACGGAGCTATCCAAACCAGTGTCCCAGTGAATAAAACTCAGTAGGAAAGTTTCGCCTATGTGCAGGGGTCGCCAGTCGTCACTTAGACTCCTGGTGGCATCGCCAGATCCCGGATCTGGCAGAGAGTGCCCTTGCCAGGCCTGGTCTTTGGCTGAGTGAACCAGCTGCTAGAGCCCTGGGGGAAGGGATAAAGTGAAGGGCACTCCCGAAGGGACCTTCTCAATGGTCAATGTCTGTCTCAAAACTGTGGCTATAGAGAATTAACCCTCTTTGCCCGCAAAGGCTGGCCAGGGCTTGTTTGGGAAATCGGGGATTCTCTCTGCCAACTGGAGTGACAATCTCTACCAATTTGCCGATGTTTGTGTGGGAATCTTAGCCATGATCTGGTATCAGGAAAGGTGAAACCCTGTGGCGTTTGGCTTAACTATCTCAGTGGCCTATGCGGCGAGAGGTATAGTCAAGAAAAGAAAAAAAAAATTCATTGTACATTTGAAATCTAGAGGAATCCCACCCTTTAGAATAGGTAGTGAGCTTTAGGTAGATGTACTTATCTGGGTGGAGTCTTATTTGGTCCATTGGAGGTAGATCTGATTGGGTTCCTGTAGCTTATAACTTTCTAAAAGAGATAACAACATGAGTTAACAACATAAACATTTTTAAGATGAGCCTTTATGGAGCAGAAGGAGCAAGAATTATATGTAGTGGAAAAGGAAGTTTAGCAAGAGGAAACATGAAGTATTAATGGAACCAGAGCTTACATAAGTGACCAGTCATATCAGAACTACTTATTAAAAAATAGAAATCTGTTTCTTTAGTTGTTAAGCTGCAGTTACCTTAGCTGTGAGTGCAGTCAGAAATCTGGCTCAGAATAAATAAAACTTTAATCTAGCAGGCTGAATAAGATAGAAAATAAAGGGAAACAAAGCATGATTGAGACAGGCACTACTGCACACAGGTGAGAAAGTGCAGTTGGGGCACTGGAGGCACTCACATACAGGGAGGGGGTTTGGTTTTGTGGCGGCAGGGCAAGGCTAGCAGTTTTGGCCTGGGGGCGCATCACCCGCCCCTCGGTGAGCCGGGGAGTACCTGTGCTGCCACCATGGCAGGGGGACCACATGTGTGATCTGCTAGGCAAGCAGCTGCTTATTAGGAGGCCTGCTTTCATGGTTTCCCTAGAGACTCCCAGCAGGGCCAGGGTCCCTGCAGAAACCCAATCGCCACCATCTCCACCGACTCTGGGAATAGTTAGAGCCTGGGGCACTCGGCATGCCCTTGGCTCCTGCAAGCTCGGTGTCCCAGACCAGATGCCTGCCTCATTGGCTCTCTGCTAACAGAAAGAGTCTGGGACAGAGATTGGGATCTAGAAAGCACACGTGGGATAGGAACAGCTAGGTCTAGCAAACAGTCCTAAGCAGAGGCTAGGGGCAGGGCCAGACCCGCTCTTCACACAGAACAGATAGCTAGGGAGAGAGTGCAGTTTATTGGTTTCTGTTTACTGTAAATTAAACTAAAGCATCCCAGGAAATAGGGACAAAGACTAGCCCATGGGTGAGGGTACGGATAGCTGCCATGGGGGCGCTAAACTCGGAGGCTGTGCTCCGCAGAGGTAGCCCATGGGTGAGTGTCAGCAATGGGGCTAAATCAGAGGCAGTGCTCCTCGGAGGCGGTGCTCCAGAATGAGATCCAGGCCCGGCCTGGGTCTAGTAGAAAGGGGGAGGGATTCCCAAGGGCAAAAGTCCTAGAATGAGGGTCAGTAAAAGCACCTGTCCTCAGGGGTAGTTCAGGAACATTTCCCTGGGACCTTTTGGATGCTTACTCTGACCAATGTGGGGAGGGAGCTTACTGGGTCTTGGGCTAGTGAGCATCGGGAAGCGAACCTGCATTTTCTTGAGTCCTGCGGCACCAATCCAATGTTGTTAAAGGTCACAGAATGAAAGAAAAGAGATATCTGGTCATGAGGAAATCTAATCTCACACGGGGCACCAATGCTGTGAAAAGCACCAATGTTAGAAGAAGGATGAAGAGAATGGGGAGCCTATGGCCTGTGGAGGTGCAGCGAGGCCTGAGGGCAAGGGAGATGCCTCTGAGGGACCCATGTTGGGAATCCCTTCCCCCTGAGGGACCAGCCACACAACTGTATAGTACAGAATAGAGTTTATTCAGGCCATGGGAGAGTTAAGAAGGTGGTAGAGGCAGAGAGAAAGAGAGAGAGAGAGAGAGAGAGAGAGAGAGAGAGAGAGAGAGAGAGAGAGAGAGAGAGAGAGAGAGAGAGAGAGAGAAGAAGCCGGCCATGAGCACATGGAGGGAGAGGGGGGAAGGGAAGGGAAGAGGAGGGGTAGGGGTGGGATAGCAAGGCTACAAGAGCACAAGAGCAAGTGCTAGATATACTTTCTTATGCTGAAAATATAAGGACAGCCAGTCTCACAACAGTTTTCCCTCAGAACCCCTTACATATGGGCTACCTGTTAGATGGTTCTATAAACTGTACCAGAAGTTTCTAAACTAATACTCTAGCAACTCTCTCATCAATATCCATCAAAACCATATTTTATCCAAATGTACATTTCTAATCTGTTTTTGTTCCAATGGGACAAAATTCAGGAAATGATTGTTTTCAAATTCACTCTAAATATCTGTATATAATAATTCTCATGTCAAATCCAGTTTCCCAGGTTTTTCGATAATATTTTTGTAGGTACACAGCCACATTTGTAATTTATGTTTTGTCTATGAATGCTTCCCCATAATAAAGGTAGGACAGTGTTACTGTCAGAAAATACAGCTCACAAAGCATATTTATTACTTGGCATGTGTTTTATTCATTGTGCAAGGTGATAGATTTCATAAAGACATTTGCATACACATATATATTATCTGCTTCTTACAAAGCAAACACTTAAATCCTTGCTGAAGGAAAGTAAGTTGCATTTGAAGACAGATTCTATGTATGTGTGCAGGGCCAAGTATTAGTAGCAAAATTCTGTACTAATCAGAGCAAACACTCTGAGGCGTGGGCACATATTACTTAAATTTTCACTTATATTTCTGAAAGTCTCTAGTTAGAAGAGTTTCTTAAATACCTGTGTAATTCATATTGGCTTAGTTGTAACATACACATGTAACATATATATATGTATGTGTGTGTGTGTATGTGTATGATGTAAATTTATTACTTCCATTTTGATTTGTGAACATCACCATACTGTAATCCTGGCATTAACACCTATCTATTCATTCTGTTAGTTCCTTGGCAGCAGCCATATTATTCTTCCAGGCCCTAAGTTATTTGTGAACTTCTATAGAGTGATGCGGCTACTTAGGGGAAAACAGAAATTTCTCAAAGAACACAGGGTGAGACTAGGTAATAAAAAAGGGGCTCTCATGAATGTCTTGGGCTGTTCTTTTAGGTCGCATCTATTTACAATCGCACTTGGAATGTAACATATTGTTCTTTTCTTGACAGTAGTTAATTACATTTCTGGGTTACAGATCTACCACAGTTGTCTATGGGTCAGAAAACACTGAAACATCACATACGCTGTGAAGAATAATTCCTTAGTCCCTAAGCATGATATACTTCACAAAGGCCTAGAATGGGTAAGATGTCAATAAATAAAGAACAGTCTATCACACTCTCCCATTGCCATGATAGCTTCTCACATGTACTGGCCAAGCCACCATGGACTGAAGTCTCTGAAATGTGAGTCAAAGTAAACTTGTTCTTCCTCATTTGGCTTCTGTCAGATATTTCTGTCACAGCAATGAGAAAATAAATAAATGCATTGCCCTTCATAAGATATTATTTTGAGTCATTAATGAAAGAAACATAGTATGGTGAACCTCAAACTTCAGGAGTGAAAATTATGCTATGAGAAGGGGAAACAACCAGTGAAGGCACATTTTTCCCAGTGTAGGGGAATGCCAAGGCCCTGAGGTGGAGAGGGTGAGTGGGAGAAGGAGTATCTTCATGGAAGTAAGTTGAAACAGAGGGGAGATGGAAGTGGAAGGATAGGAGATAACATTTGAAATGTAAATACAGAGAATATTCAATAAAAACTTATTATTTTTTGTTAAATAAAAAATTAAATAAAAGAAAAGGGAACCAAAATGGATGTTACTTTTCATCTGGTATCCAGAGAGTGACTAGATCAGCCCTTCTCCCTGGAAAGCAAGGGAATATGGGATACGCTTCTCCTTTCAGGACTTGAGCCCACTTTTAACAGGTCAGAAGAGAGAGATGATGAATCAAGTCACTGAATATAAACTCTAAAACATTCTCTTCAAATTTCATAATTTATCAAGTTTAAGTGCATTTTTAAATGTATACGATAGCCTGGATTGACTAACTTCCTTATTCTATTATCATCTGAGATGAGTTCAAGAGATAGATAGAACATTTAAAGGGAATATTAATGTACACATGTGTGTGACTGTGAGATTCAAGGTAGCCCATGAATAATCTGACAAACATCTACTCCCTACTTTTGTATTTATTTTTGCAATACTGTCCTAATGATGGATATAAAGGTGGCTAGATCTGAAAGCAAAATTTACTTTGGTAAGGAAGTATTGTTAGAGACATATGAGTCAAAGTTGTATCCCTCAGGTGGGAAGGTCTTAGTTTCTTGACATCAAAAGGGTCTTAACTACAAAAAGAAGAAAGTAGGCATAAGTCTCAAGGAGCCTTCACCTTGCCTTTTTCAAAGAGTAAATACTTCAAAGCAGCTAATTAGAAAAAGAGTTAGAAAATAATTTGTAATTATAACCAATGTATTATACTATTTAGGACCAAAGAAAGGCCAAGTGCCTTTTCTTCCATCTGATGGTTTTGTACTTACTATGACAGTACTATTTAAATAATTTTATTTTAGCTGTTTCTACTGATCCCATACCATTTCCAATAGAATACAACCCCATCAAAACAGTAGAAACAGATTTTTTGTGCTTGTTTTCACACCTGTAATAAATTTTTAAAGGTATAAGAAATAACTAAGATGAAATCAACTCCTAACTTAATTGATATAGTGACATAAAATTTATTTTGCATGAAAAAGAAAGTTGAAGTTTCCACTTCTTTATAAAAGCACATTTTTAATTTTAAAATTAATATAATTACATGTTATCTCCTTCCTTCCCTTTGCTGAATTCCTTCTTTACCCATGTATGATTTCCTCTTGCTCTCTCACAAATTTATAATATCTGTTTTTCTAGTTACCATTATCTATGTTTGTAAATATAAATATAAGTAAAAATTATATATATGTAAGTATAAAAATTGTCCATTTCACATAATATCACTTGTTTATATATGAATTTAGAGATGACCGTTTGGTATTGGCTAACCAACATGTGGATAGGAGCAAGAGCCTACAGTGTTTTGGGAATCTTGGTATAATCTTGATCAACAATTCAAAAGGGGTATTTTTATGACTGGTGATAGGGTGCTTATTTAATACTCTGTGCATCCTCGAAGCAGTATTGTCATTCCATGTGGGAACATTTCATATATATATATATATATATATGTATAAGATATATATGAAAATATGTCTGATAAATAGTATGATGATTTCTTATAACATTTTCAGACATATTATCATAATTTTATCCTCTTCTGTGGTAATTTAAATAAAAATGACCCCCATATGATCACAGAGAGTGGATATATTTGAAAGTATTAGAACAGCATACTGTTGTTCAAGTGAGGCCTTATGAAAGAAGTCTGTCTGGGCTTTGGGATTTCAGCTAAGACCAATAGCCTTCTTCCTGCTGCCTGCCATTCCGGAGCTAGAACCCCAACTACCTCTCCAACACTATGTCTTTCTGTATGTCATTGCTTCTGCTATGGCAGTGATGGACAAAACCTCTTAACTGTAAGCTAGCCCCAATTAAATGTGTTTCTTTATAAGAGTTGCTGTGGTCATAGTGTCTTTTCATAGCAGAAAACCCTAATTATGACACACCCTTACTCTGTGTGTCCTAAATTATCTCTCCCTAATTAAAGTTACTCTATTTTTCACATTTCCCCTTTCAAATCCTGCTGTTCTCTCTATCTCATGGCAAACTATGACTGTTTTTCCTTTCCTGAGTTCTGTGGTTACCACAGGTTTTGAACTCATATAAAATGATTTGAAGCTAAGAGTGACAGACAGATGAGAGAGAACATGGGATATTTGTCTTTGTAGGCCTATGTCATCTCATTAAATAAGATCATTTCTCATTCTATTCATTGATGTGAAAATTTCATTATTTTTATTTTATCTACAGCTAATAGTATTTCATAGTGTACACACACACAAACACACATATATTTTCACTATTTATCAATTGAAGGTTTTTGGAAGGAATTATTTTTGAAAGTTTTGTTGTTGTTGTTGTTGTTGTTGTTGTTTGGATGGTGGGTTTTTTTTTTTTTCTTTTTTTTGACTCTTTATGTTTTGAGGTTTTTTTTTTTTTTTTTAGAGATTCTGGATATTAATCCTCTGTCAGATATATAGCTGGCAATGATTGTCTCCCATTTGTGGGCTTCTTTTTCATTCAATTAATTGCTTAGTTATATGTGCAGAGGCTATTTAGTTTTATGAGTTAGGTGTTAATTGGTGCCCTCATTACTTGGCAAATGTGGTCCTAATAAAAAAAAATATTGACCGGGGAGCAGAGAGGTGCAGAGCACTCAGAAAGTGTTCCTCCTCCCCTCAATTGATATGGGGGAGCAGGAACCCTGCCTTAGGGTGCCTGTTTCGACCCAGTGACCCATGAGTACAGAACAGGTGCTCAGGCCATCAGCCACCAGGAACAGCGGAGATCCAGGGACGCAGGCCAGGTACAAGGGAGAGACAAGAATCAATCACTGACAACAAGACCACTTATAATTACAACAAGATGGCAAAAGGAAAGCTAAAGAATGTAGCCCAGGAAAACCAAGACAACCCAGCAACACTAGAACCCAGCTCTCACAACACAGCAAACAGTGGAATGCCAAACACTCCAGAAAAAAAAGACTCAGACCTGAAAGCATACTTCAAGATGATGATAGAGATCCTAAAACAAGAATGGGAAGAAAAGCATAAAGAAATAAAAGCTTTTAAAGAGGAAACAAGAGAAACACTCAGAGAGGAAAACAGAACCAAAGAGATGAAAGAATGGAAGAAGGAATTTAAAACGGAAATGGACACAATAAAGAAAACACTAAAAGAGACAACCTTAGAGGTAGAAAACCTAAAAAAGAAATCAGGAGTCACAGATGCAAGCATTTTCAAAAGACTACAAGAGATGAAAGAAAGAATCTCGAGGACAACATTGAAAACAGACAAAACAGTTAGAGAAGATGCTAAAACCAAAAAGCACCTAACCCAAAATGTCCAGGAGATCCAGGACACGATGAGAAGACTAAACGTAAGGATAATAGGAATAGAAGAGGGCAAAGAATATCAACTAACAGGCACAGTAAATATCTTCAACAAAATTGTAGAGGAAAACTGCCCTACCCCTAAGAATGAGATGACCATGAGCATAAAACAAGCTTACAGAATTCCAAATAGGTTGGACCAGAAAAGAAATTCCTCCTGACACATAATAGTCAGAACGCCGAGTGCCCAAAGCAAAGAAGGAATACTAAAAGTAGTAAGGGAAAAAGGTCATGTAACATATAAAGTCAGACCAATCAGAATCACACCTGATTCCTCAAAAGAGGCTATGAAAGCTAGAAAATTCTGGACAGTCATCATGCACACCCTAAAAGAACACAAGTGTCAGACAAGCTGCTATACCCAGCAATACTCTCAATCACCATAGATGGAGAGACCAAGATATTTCAAGAAAAAACTAAATTTACACAATCTCTGACCACAAACCCAGCACTTCAATGAATTATAGGTGGAAAACCCAATACAAAAAAGGAAACTATATCCTAGTGAAAACAAGAAAGCACCTAAGCAAGAAAACCAAAAGAAGAAAGACACACAGGTACAACTCAACCTCCAAAAGCAAAAATAGACAGAAACCGCAACCACTATTCCTTAATATCTGTTAACAGAAATGGACTCAATTCCGCAATAAAAAAGATATAGTCTACCAGAGTGGAAACAAACAAAACCCTGCATTTCCCTGCACACAGAAAACTCATCTCAGAGACAAAGACAGACTCTAATTCAGAGTAAAAGGTTGGGGAAAAAAAACTTTCCAAGCAAATGGCCCCAAGAAGCAAGCTGGAGTGTCCATTCTAATACACAATAAAGCAGATTTTCAACCAAAAGTTACCAAAAAAGATACAGAAGGACACTTTTTACTCATTACAGGGAAATTTTGTCAGGAGTAACTCTCAATCCTTAACATATATGCACCAAATACAAGAGCACCCATATTCATAAAAGAAACATTACTAATGCTCAAAATGCATTGTACCCCACAAAATAATAGTGGGAGACCTCAACACCCCACTCTCACCAATGGGCAGATCATGGGAACAGAAACTAAACAAGGACACAGTAAATGTAGCAGAGGTTATGAACCAATTAGAATTAATAGATATCTACAAAACATATCATCCTAAAACAAAAGAATACACCTTCTTCTCAGAACCTCATAGCACCTGCTTCTAAATTGACCATGAAATTGTTCACAAAACAAGCCTCAATAGATATAAGAAGATTTAAATACTCCCATGCATTCTCAAGCCTCAATAGATATAAGAAAATTGAAATACTCCCATGCATTCTATCAGATCACCATGGTCTAAGGCTGGTTTTTAATAACAACAAAGACAACAAAATGCCCATATACACATGGAAACTAAACAATGCTCTATTAAATAATAACAGGGTCAAATAAGAAATAAAAAAATTAAAGATTTTATAGAATTTAATAAAAACGAAAACACAACATACCCAAGCCTATGGCATGCAATGAAAGCAGTACCAACAGGAAAACGTGTAGCTCTGAGTGCTTCCAAAAAGCAACTGGAGAGAGCATACACTAGTAAATTGACAGCACAGTTGAAAGATGTAGAACAAAGGAAGAAGATACAACAAAGAAGAGTAGACAGCAAGAAATAATAAAACTTAGAGCAGAAATTGACCAAATAGGAACAAAAAGAACCATTCAAAGAATCAACAAAACCAAAAGCTAGTTCTTTGAGAAAATTAACAAGATTGATAAACCCTTAGCCAGACTAACTAGAGGGCAAAGAGAGAGTATCCAAGTTAACAAAATCAAAAAGAAAAGTGGAGAAATAATGACTGAAACTGGGGAAATTCAGGAAATCATCAGATCCTACTACAAAAGCCTGGAGGAAATGGATGAATTCCTAGACAGATACAAGATATCAAAGTTAAACCAGGACCAGGAAAACCATCTAAATAATCCCATAATACCTAAAGAAATAGACGAGGCCTCAAGCACCTCATTTCCAAAAAGTGCCCAGGTCCAGATGGGATCGGTGCAAAATATTATCAGACATTTATTGACCACATAATACCAATACTCTCCAAACTATTCTACAAAATAGAATCAGATGAAACATTACCTAACTCATTTTGAGGCCACAATAATCCTTGTTCCTTAACCACAAAAAGACCCTACAAGGAAAGAGAACTTCAGACCAATCTCACTAATGAACATTAATGCAAAAATACTAAACAAAATCCTCGCAAACTGAATCCAAAAACACATCAAAATGATCATTTACCATGATCAAGAAGGCTTCATCCCTCGAATGCAGGATTGGTTTAATATACGGAAATCCATCAATATATTCCACCATATAAACAAACTCAAAGAAAAATACCTCATGGTCATCTCACTTGATACTAAGAAAGCATTTGACAAATTTCAACACCCCTTCATGTTAAGTCTTGGAAAGAACAGGAATCTAAGGCCCATACCTAAACATAATAAAAGCAGTATACAGCAAGCCAACAGCCAACATCAAACTTAATGGTGGGAAACTTGAAGCAATCCCACTAAAATCAGGGACTCGACAAGGCTGCCAACTCTCCCCCCTACCTATTCAACATAGTACTGGAAATCTTGCTGGAGCAATTAGACAGCAAAAGAAAATCAAAGGGATAAAAATTGGAAAAGAAGAACTAAAAACATCATTGTTTGCAGATGACATGATAGTGTACTTAAGTGACCCCAAAAATTCCTGCAGAGAAATTCTAAAGCTGATAAACAAGTTCAGCAATGTGGCTGGATATAAAATTAAATAAAACAAATCAGTAGCCTTCCTCTACTCAAAAAGAAACATGCAAAGAAAGATATTACGGAAAAAATATTCTTCACAGTAGTCACAAACAACATGAAATAACTTGGTGTGACTCTAACTAAGCAAGTGAAGGACCTATTTGACAAGAGCTTCAAATCTCTAAAGAAGGAAATCGAAGAAAATCTCAGAAAATGGAAAGATCTCCAATGCTCATGGACTGGAAGGATCAACATTTTTAAAATGGCCATCTTACCAATAGCAATCTACAAATTCAATGCAATCCCCATCAAAATCCCTACCCAATTCTTCATTTAGTTGGAAAGAGCATTGCACAATTTCATCTGGAATAACAAAAGATTTAGAATAGCAAAATCCATCCTCAACAACAAGAAAACATCTGAGAGAATCACCATCCCTGACCTTAAGTGATATTACAAGGCAATTGTGCTAAAAACTGCGTTGTACTGGTATAGAGATAGGCACGTGGATCATTGGAACAGAATAGAAGATCCAGAAAGGAGCCCTCACATATATGGACACTTGATTTTTGACAAAGGAGCTGTAAACATTTAATGGAAAAAGGACAGCGTCTTCAACAAATGGTGTTGGTCCAACTGGCACTCAGCATGCAGAAGTATGAAAATATACCCTTTCTTGTCTCTTTGTACAAAGCTCAAGTGCAAGTGGTCAAAGATCTCTACAATATACAAGGTACACTGAAATTATTAGAAGAGAAAGTAGGGAAAACCTTAGACCTCATAGGTACAGGAGAAAATTTCCTGAAGAGAACACCAATGGCTCGTGCTCTAAGGTCAAATATTGACAAATGGGACTTAATGAGATTGCAAAGTTTCTATCAAGAAAACAAAAGGGCAGCCAACAGATTGGTAAAAGATCTTTACCAACCCCACCTAAGATAGAGGCCTAATATCCAAGGTATACAAAAACTCAAGAAGCTAGACACCAGAGAATCAAACAACCCTTTTTAAAAATTGGGTACAAAGGCACATGCACCACAATGTTCATAGCAGCTCTATTTATAATAGCCAGAAACTGGAAAGAACCCACATGTCTTTCAGTAGATGAATGGATATAAAAATTGTGGTATATTTATACAATAGAGCACTACTCAGCTAACAGAAATAATGACTTTATGAAATTCTTAAGAAAATGGATGCATCTAGAGAACATCATCCTGAGTGAGATAACCTAGTCACAAAAGAACAGACATAATATGCAGTCACTGATAATGGGATACTAACCCCAGAAAGCTGAGAAAACCCCAGAAACAACTCACAGACTATATGAAGTTCACGAAAAAAAAAAAATGAAAAACTATTATGCTTAATCTTTACACAACAAGAAAATTTTGACTAATTTCAGGTTACATCTTGTTTTAAATGTACTTTATACTCATTGTAACTAGTAAGATCTTAATGCACAGTATCAAACCTTTAGTAAGTCAACTACTGGCAGAAATGTATCCATATACTTTTGTACAAAAATGTTTAAAATCTGCATATTTATTTTTGTTTTTTAAAATAAAGTTGTTCAATTAATAAAAAATAATAAACGGAGTTTACCAAAAAGAAAAAAGAAAAATATTCTTACATCTGTATCCTGTGAAGCAGTACTTATGTGTTCTAGATGTTTCACAGTTTCAGTTTTTACTTTGACCCATCTGGGTTATTTTTTTTGCTAGGGAACAGATACAGATCTATTTTCATTCTTTATCATATATTGATTTTTTTTATCCTCCAGCATATGCTTTTGCAATTTTTTGTCAAATATTAAATGAAATTACATGTATCAATATGTGGCACTTACTTTGTTCCATTGGTCTATTTGTATATTTTCCTATCAGTACCATATTCTTTTTATTACTACATTTTGTGATATTTGTGCTTTCTGCTTGATTGTTTTGGCTATTTGGGTTTTTGGATTGTTTGTTTTTAACTCCATACATATTTTATGATAGGCTTTTAAAAATCTATTTCTATGAAGAGTGAGATGTAAATTTTGATTGAGGTTCCATTGAATTTGTAAATGGCATTTGGTTGGATGGTCATTTTCAGACTATTCTATTCATTAATGAGTATGGTACATCTTTTTATTTTTTAGGGTCTTACTTCAGACAGTTAAAGTTTTCATTTTAGACACCTTTCACATTCTCATAAAGGTTTATTCCCAGATTCTTTATTTTCTTTGAGGTTATTGTAAATTCCAGTGTTTTAACTATGATCTGCTGTGAGAGGCTTCTCACTTTCACCTATTTGGTTTTGCTCTTGTAAATATGTGGTATGACTTTCCTTAGTTTGGAGCAATTTTCTTCTAGGGTGTTGTTGAGGATGTTATCAGTGCCACTGATGTGAGATTCATCTCCATTATTTATTCCTATAATTGGAAAATATGATTTTATCTGGGTTTTTTGTTTTGTTTTCATGTTGCCCTTCATTTTCTGCAAATCTATTTTATGTTTTAAATTTTTTATTTTATTATTTGCTTATTTCATCTATATATGCAACTTTATTTATTGAGTTCCAAATACTTTGTCTTCTGTGGATTCACTCATAAAGCTTTCTTTGCAGGTTTCTAGTTGAGTTAGCCAATTTTTCAATTTCCTCTTCATTTCTGATTATTCTCTATGATGTTTCTGTCTGTTTATTGAACAAGAATTTTAAATTCAAGATTATTTCATTTCCACCAGCCTGTGTTTGTGTCTTCTTGGATGTTACTTAAGCATTTATTCTTTTTAAAGTAAGTTCATAAAGGAACACTCCTCCATTGTTGGTGGGATTGCAAACTGGTACATCAACTCTGGAATTCAGTCTGGCAGTTGTTCAGAAAATTGGACATAGTACTACCTGAAGATCCAGCTATTCCACTTCTGGGCATATACCCCAGAGACACTCCAATATACAACAAAGATACATGTACCACAATGTTCATAGCAGCTCTATTTATAATAGCCAGAAGCAGGAAAGAACCCAGATGTCCTTCAGTAGATGAATGGATACAAAAATTGTGGTACATTTACACAATGGAGTACTACTCAGCTATCAGAAACAATGACTTAACCAAATTCTTAAGAAAATGGTTGCATCTAGAGAATATCATCCTGAGTGAGATAACCCAGTCACAAAAGAACAGACATAATATACAGTCACTGACAATGGGATACTAACCCCAGAAAGCTCTGAACAGCCCAGAAACAATTCACAGACTGTGTGAAGTTCAAGAAAAACAAAAGTAGGTCAGCTTTTTACCCAGTGTACACATTAGCTTAGCTACACTGCTTTGTGGGATTGTGTTGCTTTGTCTGTGATCTAAGAATGGTGCCTTTATTTCATGTTTGTGGACCAAGATCTTACTTTTAAGACAATAAATAAATAAATAAATAACTTCATTATTCAAAAAATAAAGTAAGTTCATTTGCTTTAAGTTCATTTATATATTTCGTTGTGTCTTATGTAAAGTCCTTGAATTTTTTGATGAAGTTTATAATTGTTATTTTAGATTCTGTGTCGTTGGGTTTGTCTAGGTAATTATCACTAGTGAATATTTCTACAGGACTGTTGAATTTTGGGACATGAGAACTGCCTTGATTTTTCATATTGTCTACATTTTTGCAATGAGATTAGGATATTTGAGATTCCTTTGCTAGTTTTGTGTCTGACAGAAATAAAGCAGTTTAGGGTAGAACATAGGATGAATGGGGTGGATAGTTTGAAGTTTGAAAATGACTTATGTGGGGTAAAATCAGGTGTGCACAGCATTCAGACCGTGTACCCTGTGTGAGCTAGTCTAAGCCTAGAGTTTGAGAGTAGTCCTAGGAGCTACAGAGGCTGTGTTTAAGGGAGAATTGGGCTAATCATCTGGCTAGACCTTGACACAGATGTGCAGGATCTGAGAAACTAAAATATTTCTTATGAAGGACAAGTAACTTGGATACTAGTGGAGTATGTCTTGACCAGAGCTTAGAGGTTTAGAGCCTTTAAAACAAGGGTGGCCAGACTAGGATGGGGAACTATGTGTGGGTCCTGTTTAAATCTAAAATGTTGCTGAGATATGTGGAGAGGATGGTCATTCAGATTCTTCTTGCTAGATCCTAGTGAAGGGTATGTAGGATCTGATTGGGTGAGGAAGTTGGAATATGGTAGGTGAAAGAATTTCTGCATCATTTCATAAGAGAAAATAGATAGAATGGTTGAGCTGTAAACCGAGTAGAGTTCTGAGAGAAAATAGCAATAGGATAGTAGGTGCTATACCAAATATTAGGAGGCTAGTCTTAAGAATGTACCAGAGCATCTGAAGTGTTGAATGTTTGACATATTCACAATTCACACATCCTTTCTAGGTAGGGCATAAATCATTTGGAGCCCTGTGTTCCAATATTCACTCAGATGAGGAGTTCTTGAAGAACAATGTCTTTATCTAATTCCATGTGGGTCACAGCATGAAGAAAAAGGAGCACTTCTGAAAGACAATACAGTTCCTGTGACTTCTGAAGCTTCTCAATTAGTTTCCATTGGTAACTGAGGCACTTCAAAAAATGAGCCCTTAGTTATAACAACAATTCAGGGTAAGAATTCAGGTAAACCCTGTCCATAAAGTTTGTCCTAGGGAACACATTCTATTTGCTTGTGTATCTACCAAGAAGGTATGTTTGTGGAAGTTCTCAGATCCAGAGAATATATCCTTATGTGCTTATAGCCTTGCTATAGATTTATTTGTAAAAGATATTTCATCATTTTTCATATAGGTTTATTAGTGATTACAGCTTATCATAGTTCCTGTCAATGTGACACAAGCCCAGAAAAATCTGGGAATAAGAAATCACAACTTAAGAATTGTCTCGGCAGAGCAGAGCCTGGCCTACCTGCCAGGCGAAACAGCGGCTCATAGAGGCTGAGCAACTGCGATTGGGAACAGAAAATTAGAACTTCTGTTTCCACCCGGAGGCGACTTCCGGACGCAGAGCGGAGCCTGGCCTACCTGCCAGGCAGAACGGCGGCTCATAGAGGCTGAGCAACTGGTGAGTGGGAGACCAAGACTGCAGGGGAGCAGAGAGATCTCTTCAGAGTGCACACGGAAAGTGCACACCGTAAATTGCCCTGCCACGCCTTGCCCAATCCAGCAAACAGAAACAGAACGTTGGAACTTCTGCTCACACCCGACGATTCTGAGGCATAAAACAGGGCTCGACCCATCTGACACCTCAACCAGTAAAGAACTAGGGACACAGACCAGATACAAGGGAAATGTGAGAACATATCACTGACAACAAAATGGCAAGAGGAAAGAGAAAGAGTATATCCCAAGGGAACCAAGACAATCTAGCAACACCAGAGCCCAGCTCTCCCATAACAGCAAACATTGGAACTCCAAACACTCCAGAAAAAGAAGACACAGACCTGAAATCATGCCTCAAGATGCTGATAGAGTTACTTAAACAAGAAAGGGAAGAAAAGCAAAAAGATTCAGAAGCTTTGACAGAAGAAACAAGAAAAACACTCAAAGAACTCAAAGAACTAGAGGAAAACAGAACCAAAGAAATAAAGGAATAGAAGAGGGAAATTAAAACAGAGATTGACAAAATAAAGAAAACACTAAAAGAGATAACCTTAGAGTCAGAACACCAAAAAAAAAAAAGAAATCAGGAGTCACAGAAGCAAGCATTTTCAATAGATTACAAGAGATCGAAGTGAGAATCTCGGGGGCAGAAGACAACATTGCAAACATGGACAAAACAGCCAGAGAAGATGCAAAAAATAAAAAGCTCCTAACCCAAAATGTCCAGGAAATCCAAGACACAATGAGAAGACTGAACCTAAGTATAATAGGAATAGAAGAGGGAGAAGAGTATTAACTAAGGGGCACAGTAAATATCTTCAACAAAATCATAGAGGAAAACTTCCCTACCCTCAAGAATGAGATGACCACGAGCATAAAAGAAGCCTTCAGGACTCCAAATAGGTTGGACCAGAAAAGAAATACCTCCCGACACATAATAGTAAAAACATCAAGCGCCCAAAGTAAAGAAAGAATACTAAAAGCAGTAAGGAAAAAAGGTCAGGTAACATATAAAGGCAGACCAATCAGACTCACACCTGATTTCTCAACAGAGACTATGAAAGCTAGAAGAATCTGGACAGACATCATGCACTCCTTAAGATAGCACAAGTGCCAGCCCAAGCTGCTATACCCAGGAAAACTATCAATCACCATCGATGGAGAGATGAAGATATTTCAAGACAAATCAAAATTCACACAATATCTGACCACAAACCCAGCACTACAACAAATTATAGGTGGAAAACCCAATACAATGAGGGAAAATACAGCCTAGTAAGAACAAGAAAACTCCTAAACAAGAAAACTAAAAAAAGAAAAAAACACAGACACAACTCAACCCAAAAAAGCAATAATGGCAGGAAACAGAAACAACTATTCCTTGATATCTATTAACATAAATGGACTCAACTCCCCAATAAAGAGACATAGACTATCAGACTGGATACATAAACAAAATCCAGCCTTTTGCTGCATACAGGAAACTCATCTCAGAGACAAAGACAGACACTATCTCAGAGTAAAAGGGTGGGAAAAAAACTTCCAAGCAAACAGCTCCAAGAAGCAAGCTGGAGTGGCTATTCTAATATCGAATAAAGTAAATTTCTAACCAAGTTATCAAAAAAGGTAAGGAAGGACACTTTTTACTCATTACCGGGGAAATCTGTCAGAAGGAACTCTCAATCCTTAACATATATGCTTCAAATAAAAAAATCACCCACATTCATAAAAGAATGTGGTGAAATTCTAAAGCTCAAAAAATACATTTCACCCCACACAATAATAGTGGGAGACTTTAATACCCCACTCTCACCAATGGACAGATCAGGGAAACAGAAACTGAACAAGGACACTGCAAAACTAGCAGAGACTTTGAACCAACTAGAATTAATAGATATATACAGAACATACTATCCCAAAGTAAAAGAATACACCTTCTTCTCACCACCCCATGGCACCTTCTCGAAAATTGACCACATAATTGGACACAGAACGAGCCTCCATCGATATAAGAAGATTGAAATACTCCCATGCATCCTCTCAGATCACCATGGTCTACGGCTGGTCTTTAACAACAACAAATACAACAAAAAGCCCACATACACATGGAAACTAAACAATGCTCTGTTAAAGGATAGCAGGGTCAAAGAAGATATAAAGAAAGAAATTAAGGATTTTCTAGAATTCAAAGAAAACAAAAACACAACATACCCAAACCTATGGGATGCAATGAAAGCAGTATTGAGAGGAAAACTCATAGCCCTAAGTGCTTCCAAAAAGAAACTGGAGAGAGCTCACATCAGCAACCTGACAGCACAGCTAAAAGCCCTAGAACAAAAGGAAGCAGATATACCCAAAAAGAGTAGATGGCAAGAAACAATCAAAATTAGGGCAAAAATAGACCAAATAGAAACAAAAAGAACCATTGAAAAAATCAACAAAACCAAGAGTTGGTTCTTTGAGAAAATCAACAAGATTGATAAACCCCTAGCCAGACTAACTAGAGGGCAAAGAGAGAGTATCCAAATTAACAAAATCAGAATGGAAAGTGGAGACATAACAACTGAAACTGAGGAAATTCAAGAAATCGTCAGATCCTACTCCAAAAACTTATACTCCACAAATTTGGAAAATCTGGAGGAAATGGATGAATTCCTAGGCAGATACAAGGTCCCAAAGTTAAACCAAGACCAAGTAAACCATCTAAATACCCTATAAGAGCTAAAGAAATAGAAGAAGCCATCAAAAGCCTCCCAACCAAAAAAAAGCCCAGGTCCAGACGGGGTCAGTGCAGAATTTTATCACACTTTTATTGAGGATATAACACCAATACTCACCAAACTATTCCAAAAGATAGAATCAGATGGAATTTTACCCAACTCATTTTTTGAGGCTACAATAACCCTCGTACCTAAACCACACAAAGACCCTACAAGGAAAGAGAACTTCAGACCAATCTCACTTATGAACATTGATGCAAAAATACTCAACAAAATACTTGCAAACCGAATCCAAGAACACATCAAAACGATCATTCATCCTGACCAAGTAGGCTTCATCCCTGGGATGCAGGGATGGTTTAACATAAGGAAATCCATCAATGTAATCCACCATATAAACAAACTAAAAGACCAAAATCACATGGTCATATCACTAGACGCTGAGAAAGCATTCGACAAAATCCAACACCCCTTCATGTTAAAAGTCCTGGAAAGAACAGGAATCCAAGGCCCATACTTAAACATAATAAAAGCAATATACAGCAAACCAACAGCCAACATCAAACTTAATGGCGAGAAACTTGAAGCAATCCCACTAAAATCAGGGACTCGACAAGGCTGCCCACTCTCCCCCTACCTATTCAACTTAGTACTTGAAGTCCTGGCTGGAGCAATTAGACAGCAAAAGGAGATCAAGAGGATCCAAATCGGAAAGGAAGAGATAAAAACATCACTCTTTGCCGATGACATGATAGTGTACTTGAGTGACCCCAAAAAATTCCACCAGAGAACTCCTACAGCTGATAAACAAGTTCAGCAAAGTGGCTGGATACAAAATTAACTCAAACAAATCAGTAGCCTTCCTGTACTCAAAGGACAAACATGTGGAGAAAGAAATTAGGGAAAACGTACCCTTCACAATTGTCACAAAAACTATGAAATACCTTGGTGTGACTCTAACTAAGCAAGTGAAGGACCTGTATGACAAGAACTTCAAACCTCTAAAGAAAGAAATTGAGGAGGATCTCAGAAAATGGAAAGATCTCCCATGCTCATGGATTGGAAAAATCAACATCATAAAAATGGCCATCCTACCAAAAGCAATCTACAGATTCAATGCAATCCCCATCAAAATTCCACTGGCACTCAGCATGCAAAAGAATGAAAATAGACCCTTTCTTATCTCCTTGTACAAAGCTCAAGTGTAAGTGGATCAAAAATCTCCACATTAAACCAGATACACTGAAACTATTAGATGAGAAAGTAGGGAAAACCTTAGAACACATAGGTACAGGAGAAAATTTCCTGAACAAAACATCAATGGCTCAAGCTCTAAGGTCAAAGATTAACAAATGGGACTTAATGAGATTGCAAAGTTTCTGTAAGGCTAAAGACATTGTCAAGAAAACAAAACGGCAACCAACAGAATGGGAAAATATTTTTACCAACTCCACATCAGATAGAGGCCTAATATCCAAGGTGTACAAGGAACTCAAAAAGCTAGACACCAGAGAATCAAATAACCCTATTAAAAAATGGGGTACAGAGCTAAACAAAACGTTTTCAGTTGAGGAACACCGAATGGCCGAGAAACACCTGAGAAAGTGCTCGACATCCTTAGCCATCAGGGAAATGCAAATCAAAACAACTCTGAGATACCACCTCACACCAGTCAGAATGGCCAAGATCCAAAACTCAGATGACAGCAGATGCTGGCGAGGCTGTGGAGAAAGAGGAACACTTCTCCACTGTTGGTGGGGTTGCAAGCTAATACAACCACTGTGGAAATCTGTCTGGCAATACCTCAGAAAATTGGATATAGTACTACCTGAAGACCCAGCTATTCCACTTCTGGGCATATACCCCAGAGACACTTTAATACACAACAAAGATATATGCACCACAATGTTCATAGCAGCTCTATTTATAATAGCCAGAAGCTGGAAGGAACCCAGATGTCCTTCAGAAAATGAACGGATACAAAAATTTTGGTACATATACACAATGGAATACTACTCAGCCACCAGAAACAATGACTTAACCAAATTTTTAAGAAAATGGCTGCATCTAGAGAAGATCATCCTGAGTGAGATAACCCAGTCACAAAAGAACAGACATAATATGCAGTCACTGATAGTGGGATGCTAACCCCAGAGGCTTGCACTCTCCCAGAAACAACTCACAGACTGTATGAAGTCCAAGAAATAAAGAAAACAAAAAATATACATATATTTACAAAACAAGAAGACTTTGACTATTTCCATGTTGCGTTTTGTTTTGCATGTACTTTACGCTTATTTTAACTATTAGGTTTTCTATGCATACTGTCAAGCCCTTGAAAAAAATCAAGTACTAACTAAAAAAAATATATTCACATGGTTTTATGTAAAAATTTATTTCAATGTCTGAAAAAACAGTACTGACAAAAATGTATAATTTTAAGCAAAAAATGTTTAAAATCTGTACATTTATCTTTGTTTTGTAAAATAAAGTCGTTAAAAAAATGGAGGTTCTATTGCTAAGGACAAAAAAAAAAAAAAAAAAAAAAAAAAGAATTGTCTCATTAGAGTGACCTGTTGGCATATCTATGGAGCATTTTCTTGATGTAGGAGCACCCAGCCCACTGTGAATGGTTTCATTCCCGAGCAAATGAGTCTGGGCTATATAAGAAAGATAATCAGAGAAAATTAAGCCTGTAAGCATTGTTCCTCTGTGGTCCTGGTGTAGCTGTTATCCCGGGGTCCTGCTCTGGCTGCTCTGAATTGCCTCTAAGACAGGATGTGAAATAAAACCTTCCTCTCTACTTTCATTTGGGTAAGTGCATCATCACAGCAATAGAACACCAACCAGAACCCAACCCAAGAGGGCTAGGACACAAAACATCTTGTGCAATGAAAGGTTAATTCAGAAGATTTAGTTCATACAGACCCTGCCTATTTTTCAGAAAGACTTGGTTGACTCCTAGGAGATGCTCCCTGAACCCCTAGAACACTGTCCTTTAATTGTCTTTGTGTGCCTGAAATCTTGTGCTGAGGTACCACTTTTATCAGATTATTTTTGTGATTTATGAAGAAAAACTAGTTTTCCCTAGGGAGCAGGTTGGAATCTGAGTGGGTGAGGACATTCACACCAGGGTGACATGTCACTGTGAGTGCCTGAGATGAAAACACAGATGTCAGGTGCAGGTAATCTTCACTGCATGACAGTACTTTGTTTCAATCTAACCTGACATAGCTTGATTTTTTTCTTCCCAACTATTTTCTTTATTTTTATGTCAGCTTTGGGTTATAAATCTAAATCTCTCACATTTCTCTTGGTACTCCTGACTTCTGTGTTTAAAAATCTTTTTTTTTTTTTTTTTTTGGAAGCCATCAAGTGAAAGATCTCATCTTATTTGACCTTGCCCATTCCCTCCTTACCAATCTTTGCCTCTATCCTCTCACCTGCTGAGACATTGCAAGTCCTTTTTAATTAACTTGCTTCTGACCTGTTCACGGGTTTAGTCACCCCTGTAGCAAGTTCTATTGTCAACAGTTGAGTTAGTCAATGCTCAGTTCAAGCATTGAGACCTGAGGCAGATTTTCAACAGTGTAGACTCTAAGAACTGTACTGCTAAAATTCCAAGCTGTTTGTAATGTATTTGCCATCTTTGCCAGTCCATTGAAAGATTAAAAATAGAGTAGCAATGGAAGCTCACAAGTGACCCAAAGCTGGAAAGGATGGAAGCAGACAATGAATATATGCACTTTCCTCTCTCAAACATACATCCTGGTTTGGGGCCACATAGAACACTTAGTGAACAATAAAGTTAAACCAATGACAATAAAATAAGGTTAGCTGTCCACTCAGCCCATAAAGTCTCAGCAGGTTGACTATCAACAACAAAATGTGGCTATACGTCTTCACCTACCTAATGACACATCTTACCCTTTAGACCATGGATGGGTCTTACTTCTGAGCTAAGGGCAGGCATCGATGATAGGACATACCCAAGGTGAAATTCAGGTGACCCAAAATAATAGTGCATAGAGGTTTCACCAGAAGATCAAGCCATAGGGAATAGACTACAGTTCTCATGTTCCTGTCAACAATAACTATTATAAAAAAAAAGGCCTGGGGTAACAAATAAGTCTCTCAGGTCTACATGACTTTCTATTCTCACAGGTGGTAAAATATTATCTTGCATTCATCTTATTAAAATCTCATTTAACCTGTCCTCTTGTCTCTGTTTTCATTCTTTGTTTGGGAAGTATTCTACGAGAGGTTCCTAACCTTAGCCCATTTAACCCCAAAATCCAGGTATTTCTTTATGTCTCTGGTAACAAAATCAACACCTTGGATATATTCTAATGTACCCACCCTCTGTATGTTTTACTGATTTCCTATTTAGGGCAGGACTCTTATTCTCAAGATGTATCTTTCCCTATCAAGAGTATAACAAAACCAAATAAAACATTCTAGAAATCTACGTGTATTATATAATAACATTTCAATATTTTTTTATCAGAGAATGATTATATTTCAAAGAAAATTCAGTATATTTTATTCTAATATTGCAATATATTTGGGCTAAATTATAATTGTGAGGACATGAGGACATTTTTGTTGTTGTTTTTAGAATAGCCAAAATCTCTTTTCAGTTATGTTGGTTTTAGCTATCTGTTGAGGTTGTAACATATTATGACAAACTTAGTAGCTGATAACATTTATTACCTGGACTTGTCACATTCAGAGGCCACAGTATCCAGACTGGTTTCTGTGATGCAGGTTTTAGAAGGTCAAAGTCAAAGATTTCACCAGCAGAGCTAAAGGACCCAGAGGACAATCAGCTTGGTGTTGAGCCCAGCTTCTCTTGAAAGAATTCTTTCTTTCAGGGTAGAAATGGAGTCCTTGAATTTTTCTAGCAGTTAATGAGTCTTAACCCGGCTCCCAGAAGCCTTTCCCTCCAGCTCTCCTTGTATAGATGTACAGCATCTGCACCTCAAAAATGCTGTCTTCAGAAGAAACTGCCATCCAGAGACTGCTCCACCTGGGGATCCATCCCATATGCAGCCACCAAACCCAGTCACTATTGCTGATGCCAAGAAGTGCATGCTGACAAGAGCCTGATATAGATGTCTCCTGAGAGGCTCTGCCAGAGCCTTACTGATACAAAGGAAGATGTTTGCAGCTAACCATTAGACTGAGCATGGGGTCTCCAATGGAGGAGATAGAGAAAGGACTGAAGGAGCTGAAAACATTTATAACCCTATAGAAATAACTATATCAACCAACCAGAACCTCAGAGCTCCCTGGCTCTAAAACACCAACCAAAGACTACACATGGGGGGACCCATGGCTCTAGCCACATATAAAGTAGAGGATGACATTGTCTGGCATCAATAGGAGAAAAAGCCCTGTTAAGGCTCACTTTCCCAGTGTAGGAGAATGCCAGGGTGTTGAGATAGAAGAGGGTAGGTGGGAAGGGGAGCATCTTCATGGAAGCAGAGGGCAGGGGGATAGGAGAGGGGGGAGCTGGAAAAGAGCATAACATTTGAAATGTAAATACAGCAGCTATCCGATAGATAAAAAGAAGGATGTCTTGAGTATGTCATGTTCTTATGCTCTCCCTACTTCAATCTTCTGTCCCAGGAATTATTTAACATTGACCAGAAAAATTCTCTCCTTTAAGAGATTCATTGGGAAATTTAAGTCTACAAATAAAATCCTGGATCATTTCTCTATCGGAAAGCTAATAATCCAAATTGCATTTGCACGGTGTTTTGTTTGTTTGTTTTGTTTTGTTTTTGATCAGGCAATGTAACATTTTAGTTCAGGTTTGGGGATTAAGGTTTGAATATGTTTGAGTAGCTGACATTTACCTACCAGTCCTTGTTTGAAAGTGTAGTGACTAGACCTCAATGTATCCTTTCAACAAGCATCACAGAACTCTGATTGGTCATCTCCATCACTTTTTCTGGCTTCGTTTCTTTCTTGTGTCCACTTCCCTGTACTTTCACCTAATGTTTTCAGGGAACACGGGATCTATTAAATAGACATGCTGAGTGTAAAATAAACATGAAAACTGTTCCATTGCATGTGGAAACATTCCATACAGAGGAGTCAAAAGCATCCTGTTCCTACTGTGAGCAGAAAACATAGATATGATAATAAATATGGTTTATCTTAGTATTTCTCATTGCCGTCACACTGCTACCAAGTGTTCAAATTTAAAATCATGTATTCTTTTAGTTTAACATTGAAATATGACCTTCATTACTGTTTGAACCTATATGTCATTAGAAAGGATATGTGAGTGGATATATTGTGCTTATATATCACAGAAAATATAGCAATTAAACATTAAATACTTGCATGATCCACATGACAAAGGAAGAAAGGTAATTCCAGAGTTGGGAGAATACGCGATTCCAAAAATGCCTTCTCTCATGTAACTTTAATTTTCTTGATTTTGAAATTCCTTGGGCTCCTTCTTCTCAAGATTCTCAGATGAGTAGCTCAGATCCAGGAATCACATGCACATAACAATGTCAAGAGAGATGAAGCAGTGGTCAAAAAATAACCACTTGTATGTTTCACAGAAGGCGAAAAATATTCATACTAACCATATAGCTTACAGGTAGTTCAGTCACAAAACATACTGGATCAAAAACATAGGAAATAATCATTTGCCTGTCACTAGCTGCTCTGGACTTTTTCAGTATACTAGATGTGTTAATGTTTTCCTCTACAATGAAATGACAATGCCTCAATTCTTTTATTAAAGTTGGTTATTTATTTACATTTCAAATTTTATATCCCTCCCCAATTTCCCTTCCAGACGTCCCCTATCTGATTCCTCCTCCCTCTGCTTCTATGAGGATGCTCTCCCACCTACCCACCCACTCCCACCTCACCATCCTGGTATTCCTCTACACTGGGGAGATGGGGCCTTCACAGGACCAAGGGCCTCTCCCCCCATTGATGCCAGATAAGGCCATCCTCTGCTACATATGCAGCTGGAGCCATGTGTACTGTTTGGTTGGTGGTTTAGTCCCTGGGAACTCTGAGGCGTCTGGTTGGTTGATATTGCTATTCTTCCTATGGGGTTGAAAACCCCTTCAGCTCCTTCAGCGACTTCAGTCCTTTGTCTAACCCCCTGTGCTCAATCTAATGTTTAGCTGTGAGCATCCACCTCTTTATTTGTCAGGCTCTGGCAGAGCCTCTTAGGAGAGAGTTGTATCAGGCTCCTGTCAGCAAGCATTTCTTGGCATCTGCAATAATGTCTGGGTTTGGTGTCTATATATGGGATGGATACCCAGGTATACGCCCAGGAGTGGAATAGCTGGTTGCTCAGGTAGTACTATGTCCAATTTTCTGAGGACACGATAGACTGATTTCCACAGTGATTGGACCAGCGTATAACCTCACCAACAATGGAGAGTGTTCCCCTTTCTCCCCATCTTCACCAGCCTCTGCTGTCACCTGAGTTTTTGATCTTAACCATTATGACTGGAGTGAGGTAGAATCTTGGGGTCATTTTGATTTGCATTTCCCTGATGACTAAAGGATATTGAACATTTTTTTCAGGTGCTTCCAGGACATTCCAAAGCCTCAGTTCTTAAATGTGAGGAATGAAACAGGGCTCAAAAATGCCTTGGAACGACACGTGCACACCTCAGCAAAATCCAGTGAAATAAACCACGCAAGACACCCTGAGGACACCAGAGATAGCATTGCCTTAAATGGCCTGGTGAAGAACTTCCAGGAGGCCACAGAGAAAATGAGCAATATATCACCAGCACATGTGAGGGCATAAATGGCCCTACAGCACAATGTTGTGCTTGTCTCTCATGATAGAGAATACACAGTCTATCTGCCTATCTGTCCATCTGTCTATGCTTTCCAGGATTGGCAAATACTTAAAAAATATGAAGCCATAAGCACAGCAAAGAGAAAGTGGCTGTTTAGTAATTTCGCTCATTACTTTAATATGGAAATTAATACCACACCTGGCATTTAGTCATTAAGATAAAGAGGTGACAGGTTTAGATAGCTGACCAGACAAAAAGGAAGCATCTTTATTCCCACCTATTTCCAGCAAGGGATGTTTTAACCTATTGGCCTACACCAGTGAGGTAAGCATGTCTTAGTCTACTGATCAGTATGCCCTTACCAATTATAGGTAGCTTTAGAATAAACCATAAAAATTATTCCCATTGAAACAGCATGATTTTCAAGGTTGAATGCTTGCCTGTGGCCCTTGGCTCATAAGGTTTGCTAGGATGAAAGTCATTTCACTTGTAATAAAAAAAATTACAATGCCTCCACAGTCTTGCATGCCTCAGTAATTGTACAATTCCATTAGTTTCCACATGCTATGCCTGGTATATGTTCAGCAAAAGTCAAAGTTAAAAACAATAAGCATAAGTTAGGTTTCAACCAATGCAATAAACTCAGTGAAATCCCAAGCATGTCGGTGGCTGTACCCTGCTTCCATCTCAGCTCCCAAGTGGTACGCTATAAATGAAAAGGAACACTTGAAGCCGTTCACTAATTCCCTCTGCAGCCTTCCAAACCGGATGAGTAATAGCCCTGCTGAAAGGCTCTGAAGCTTAGTGTTTTGTTCTGTTCTTGTTTTCTTACATGACAGGTGGGGTCTGTGAGAGTCTGAACTAAATTAAGGCTTGCTCTGAGTCTGAGGCTGCAAGGCTTTTACATGGATCAGTCCTTCTCTGCAAAGTGGAGGCTGTGACGCTTTCTCAGGAGTAGTCACATCCTGATAGACCACAGTGGAGGCCACCCTGCTGACATGCTGGGCACATTGCCCGCATCCATTCCACTAACGCTCTTCTGGCTCCTTTCCTCGCATGCTTAATCCTGGGAAATGACAGGTGCAATGTAGACGAGGCTGGCACCATGTCTGACTGTTCCAACGGCTGGGACTTTCTGTCTGACAGGATTTACCCAGTCGTGATGGATGGTGGCTGGAAAACAAGAGGGACGTGAGAAGGTAAACCAACTGCTTTACACCACGGTCATCTGTAAAGTGCCCACCTATGCGACGATCTGAGAGGCTCCGTATCTGACAAGAGTTGAGGGAATTAAGAGTAATTTGATTACAGGTGCTCAACTGGCATTCATTTTCCTCTTATTATCTGAGAGCCCTCCCTGGAGAGAAGGCACTAACCTTCAAGGGAGCCGATGAATGGCTCTATTAAAAGCTCTGTAGTTTGTTCATGGCTCCGTAGCATCTGACCATTTTATGAACCCAGTGGAATTGTAAATAGGAAACAGAAGAGAGGAAATGTCTTCCTCAGACACTGTACAGATGACTAGCTCTGTCTTCAGTGATTTGTAATCCAAAAAGAGACTTCACACGGATAGAATGATGTGAGCTCATAACTGTTCCTTCAGCCAGGGGTCTGCATCTTGAGGATTTCCCTAAACAAACAGGCTTCTCAATTCAGTGTGATGCTAGACTGTGGTGGTTTCTTACAAAAATAAATGAGATTTATTTTTAATAAAAAGAAACTGACTTTAAATAATTTGTCAGTGATTTTTTTACATATATGGCTTGTATTGTGTATATTTGGCTTATTTTATCTCAGTTAAAAGATAAATCCATAAATATTTTGAAGTGTGTATTTTCAAGAACCATTTGATAATAACCACTATCTTCTCTGAGTAACATTAAGGTGAATAATTCTTATCCACTCCCTCCGGTGAAATTATATGGCAATAACAAAAGTCAGGAGTAATGACATTTTTACAAACCTCACTCTGACATTGATATTGGGTACTTTTTGATTTCAAAAAAGAGTCAGTGTTTTATTGGTATTGTAGTTTAACAGTTACTTCTGATATGTCATTGAGAAGAATATGAAACTTATATGTTATCAATAGGAACAGAAAGTTGGGTGAAAATTTTGAGCAAAGCCCCACGAAATTCAAAATAATTCATTATGCAAAATGGAAATGATTTTTTAAATTAAGTTATTCTTTCCAGTAATCTTGAATGTGAGTGTTTTAAAAATCATCATGATAATGTTCTAATGGTAAAAAGAAGACAAAGATTTCTCTTGTACAAAAATTTACGAACTCTATACAAACTCTAACCAGTCATGGACGTACATTATCTGTGAAATTACTTCATATGTTTGCATTTCTCTACACTGCCACTGATGCACTAAAAGATGGTGGCTATATAGAATTTTCTGCTTAAAGTTACTCAGTGATCTTATTGCTACCAACCATTCCTAGAATTATTAGGTATCTTCAGGACATGAAACAGTTTATTCTGGAGATATACAAAAGATAAACATTAATTTAATTGTTACTGTCTGTGCCAAAGAATGAACTAGATCTCTAACCCACACACAAATTCTTTGATTGCTTTATAATAGGTCTCAAATCCATCTGAAAGTAGCATTAATACCACCTGGGTTTTATGCTACACTTAGCCAACATGAATTCTGAAAATATTCTCATTATGTATTAGAGAAAATGATGAGAAACTTTTCAGAGCTAACTCTTCATCATACCTGTACAACATTCACATACAAGTATTTATGGTAATGATTATGTGTGCCTCTGGGCTGTATGTGCACATTTGAGTGTGTGCACATATTGGTGCACATAGAGGCCACACATCAATACTTGTTCCTCAATTGCTTTCCATCTTTTGAGACAGGGTCTTTTACTAAGCTTGAAACTCACCAAATGGTTAGACTGATTGGCAAATTATCTCTAGGGATCCACCTACCTCAATTACAGAGCTCTGGAGTTACAAACACACTTAGTGCTCAAAGTGACATTCTGCCTTTTCTGAGTGTTGGGAATCCTAATAAAGTTTCCCTTTCTTGAGCATTACATAATTTATTACCCCCAGTCCCATAGTCTGTAAGTTATAAATCTTAAAGTTTGGTGCTATACAAAATGCTGTTGGCACGTGTACACATTTACTATATGCCAACAGCAGCTATTTTTCTTATTTTTCATTTAATTTTCATCTTTTGTTTTTACTCTTACAGTTAGCTGAAACTTAAAGATTAGTGACCATGTGTACACCTACAAAAATAAGACTTTGATTATTATTATATTGCTTCCCATAATAATAATAATACATAATACATATACATAATATCAACTTTACAAGTAAGAAAATAGAGTTGAAAAGCTTAGAAAATTTCCGTTGAACGTCCCTTTATTGGACAACCATAAAGGCCTTTATCTTCACCATACAATACATGCCACTCTACTCTTCATGGGAACAAATGAAATTAATAATAAGTTCTGACTTGTCTTTTGTTCAAAAAGAAAAAAAAAAAGGTAATGGAAAGGAAAGGGAAGTCACAGTAAGATCTTTATCTTTGTTAACAAGATAAAATGTTTCATTTTTATTGTAAATTTAAAACTTAAAAATTTAAAGTGCAAGTTATACTGTTTACAAAAGAATACTATAGGCAAAATCTACTTTAATAAGTGTGCTCAAATGTTTTGACCTTCCCTCTTCTAGTCTACAGTCCAAAGGTAGGGAAGAAAAATTGGTAAATACGACAAAGATATGTCTCAACAACAATGGTCTCAATTCCCCAATAAAAAGATATAGACTAGCAGGCTGGGTATAAAAAAGAGATCCAGCATTTTTCTGCACACAGGAAACACATCTCAGAAACAAAGACAGACACTACCTCAAAGTAAAAGACTGGAAAAATTTTACCAGGCAAATGGTTCCAAGAAACAAGCTGAAGTAAAAATTCTAGTATTCAATAAAATAGACATTCAAACAAAAGTTATCAAAAAAGATGGGGAAGGACACTACATAGACATCTGAGGTGAAAATCCACCAAGAGAAACTCTCAATTCTGAAATCTATGGCTCAAATGCAAGGGCACCCACATATGTAAAAGAAACATTACTGAAGCTCAAACCACATATTGCAACTCCCACAATAATAGTAGGAGACTTTAACACCCCACTCTCACCAATGGACAGCTAATGGAAAGAGAAACTAAACAGAGACACGGTGAAACTAACAGAGTTTATAAACCAAATGGACTCAACAGACATATACAAAACATTTCATCCTAAAACAAAAGAATATAAAATCTTCTCGGTGCCTCGTGGAACCTTCTTCAAAATTGGCCATATAATCAGACACAAAAGAAGCCTCAACAAAACAAATAATCCAATGAATCCTATCAGATCACAAGGGACTAAGGCTGGTCTTCAACAACAAAAACAACAGGAAGACAACATACACAAGAAAGCTGAACAACTATTTACTCAGTGATAACTTGGTGAGGAAAAAAAATAAAGAAAGAAATTAAAGACTTTTTAGAATTTAATAAAAATGAAGGACAACACACCCCAACATATGTGACACATAAAATCAGTGCAAAGAGAAAAGCATATAGCTCTGAGTGCTTCCATAAATAAATTGGAGAGAACATACACTAGCAGCTTAATTGACTCAAAGGGTTGAAAAAGTGATCTCTTGATGCCAGAATTTAATGCTGATCCAGAATAAGTAGTAAACAGGCCAATATAACATATTTCCTTTTTCATTAACAGGTAAAATTCTTAATATCTTAAATCCCTTTAAAAAAAAACAAAGAAAGAAAGAAAAACCCACAACAACCTGGTAACACATAAACTGGAGGATTTCTGAAAATCACAGAGTTAGAAATGGAATAAGATCCAAATCATGCACTTTTTTACTCCAGGTGATGAATATCCTGGGTTTTCTCAAATACCAACCAGACAGCTTGTTTTATGGAATAAAATTCAACTTTGTTTTTTATTTGGTCAGTATTTACAATCCAAATTAGCTGAATGGCTTACGCAGATGTGAGCTGGCTTGACTTCAGCATCGCACACTGTTTCTGGATTCCTATGATACTTCCATGACATTACTGTCTGCTTGTCTACATGGCTCCCATTTCAGGAATAAGGGCCCTATAAGAACATCAAATAATTCATCCTTATACCTCCTTCAAAAATGATGGCATATGGGTTCCATCAGAGTTCTAAAAGAATGTTTCTACATTACCATGCACTTTCAGAACCAGTAGTACAAAAAGAACTGATACTGAGTGTCAACTAGATGCCAAGTCTTGCCTTATGTTATTGACACACTCAATTGACAACCATTCAAAAAATAATAAAGCAAACCCATTAGAATTTATCCTAAATCTCACTGTAGATTGAAGAAAGCTGAGATGCATCAGCTTAGCAAGGCTTTCCTTTAACTGAAAAGTTAAGGAAATGTTCAAGGTCAGACAGCTGAGCCAAAAAAGTTCTGTTACAAAAAGGCCACTCAGAATGAAACTGACTGCCATCCCGTGACTTTCCACTTCTGCTCTAACCTCCTATTCTCTACAATGTATGGCCAGCTCAACAGTCATAGAATGAAGATAAAGACTGATGAAGTCTATCTGGAGAGATGGCTCATTGGGCAAAAGTGCACACCTTCAAGCCTGATGTTCAATACATAAAGATTGAGAGAACCAACTTCACAAACGTCTCCTCTGATTTCCACACATATGACATGGGATGGTCGTGTCTCTCACACTAATAAATCTTAAAAATTGCAAAGAACCAAAATAGCAGCAAAGTCATAAAACTATATAAACATGGAAATACAACTAGAACAAAATAGAAAAAGTCCACAGACTTTTAAAGAACACTGCCATAAGAAAATCCACAATAATGTAATACATGTTAAATAATTCAGAACATTACACCAGCTTTAATAGGTTCTCTTGAAAACATTAGTTATGTAAAGATTAACAGTTTGGAATTTAAATTATCTATATTTTACTCCCTCATCATGGAACAAAGGCCAATGATGTAGAGAACCAGTGTTAGACATTATGCAGATGCTCAGAGTACTCACACTCTTATGTATACCTTCAGACACATCATGCTTAATGTTACTTGGAACATCAAAATTTCAGGGTCAGTGAACAAATTTTCCCTAAGAAGTCTTACTGATTTAAGATTAATTTTTTTTTCTACTAAGAATCCAAGACAGAGAACTAATGGCTAGTATTTGGGTAGAATATTCAGGAAAAATACCAAAAATAGTACAGATGAGGCATAAAAAAAGGTGTGAGAGTAAAAATTGCATATAAAGAAGGGAACAGAGTAGTTAACACTAACAACTCCATTTCTCCAGCTGAGACTTGCTCAAACCAATTTGACTGGGAAGAAAATGAATGGAGCGCCAGCATCCCCCAGGGATATCGAGAACTCATGGGCCATTTTTTTTTTTTTAGCTGATCTTTACAGGTTTCATGCCAAGATGAGGAGTGTATAAGCTTGCCTAGTTGCAAAGACATACCTCAGGTCATAATAACTCACACAAATAACCAGGCATTAGTAGCATGGCCCATTTGAGATTATTACCACTCCCCTCTACCTCTATCACACTGTGCGTCACTCCAAAGCCACCCATGTGCACTTAACTCCTGGCAAGCAAGCATTATACTGTTCCAGTTGCTGACCTTAAATGCCATGTCACACTTACTCCATGGAGTGACTAGATTCTGCACAGCCCCTAAAAATTAGTATGTTCATTTTACACTGTGTGCCCCTCTGACCTGTGAGCACTTCCTGCTACTACACACCCCAGAGACACTGTAAGCGAGCCTTTTACTCCTGTGGACATATTTACACAAGCACTTGTGACAACTAAGTAATCATGTATCAGTGTTTCTACACCTACTACTACCTGCATAGTGCGTGCACTGAACCTAATCAGCATGCAGAGAATTACAAGCATGTTTCTAGTGCTCCACACATCTAGCCTAAAACTCTCAAGCATCACAGAAGAAACTGCATAGAGAAAACACTACTAAAGCCAAATGTTAACACACATTCCATGCTCACAAACGGATAAAGACAACCATGTCAACCCAGGAACAAAATTACATGTAACTGATGCCTCCACAGGAACTCTACACCTTCCCAGTAACACCCCCACCCCACACACTCACATCCTAATAAAAAAAAGAAGAAAACCCTGCAAAAGATTCCACAGGAATGTTTTTAAATAAACATAACAAGATTGGAGGGTGGCTGAAGAAATGGCTCAGTAGTTAAGAATACTGTCTGTTTTCCCAGAAGACCCAAGTTTAGTTCCTCATATCTTGTGGTTCATGATCCCCTGTAATTCCAGCTCCCGTGGATCTAACAACCTCTTCTAGTCTCCATGGACACCTGCACTTGTGTGTATATATCCATACAAAAATATATGGATATAAATAAAAAACAAAATGATATATTTAAAAGACAAGGTAGAAAAATGCAGAGAGAAAATTCAGCAAAATTATTGTATCTAAATTGAGACACTTAGAAGACTATTTTAAAGATGAAAAGAAACCTTGGATTCAAAGAGCTTATTAAAAATAAAATACATAAGAAATCATAATAAAATACTATATCAAGCAGAAGAAAGACTTTCTCATCTTGAATGCATGTCATTTTTAATGAATTGCAAATTAAAAACAATAATAAAGAAAAAAGAATGACATCAGGTCCCAAGACCTATGGGCCCATGCAGTGAAGAAAGGGAAAGAAAGCCTGACAGAAGACACATACTTTCAGATCCAGGAATCTCAAAGGAGTAAATAGTTCCTACTTCTGGCCCATTATAACAAAGCTGTCAAAGCCCAAGAAAAGAAAATTCTAACAGAGCGCTAGAAAAATGGCAAATTATGTCAAAGAGAGCCAGTCTGGGTAAATGAAAGACTTTCCAGCAGAAACTTCACAGACACAGGAGAGAGGGTGATACTGTGTTTAAACTCCTAAAAGAATCAAATTTCCATCCAAGGACATTAAACCAAGGAACAAGACATTTTTGAACTAAGCAGAAACAAGGAATTCATCATCGTCAGACTAGACACACAGAACAATGGGTAAAGTCACTTTGCTTCTAGACACAAAGGAAGATCAGATCAATCATGAAACACACACACACACACACACACATACACACACAAAATAAAAGCCAAATAAAGTGAGATTTTACAAAAGACCAAGAGAAAAATCTGATACTTTAAAGAGAAGGCACGAGAAACAGTTTCTACAAAAACAACAGAGAATGACACATAAGACAAAAGGTAAAGTCTTTCAAGGTAAATATAACCCTGAATACAAACGTGCTAATTTCTCTCATTACAATGTGTAGACTCACATAATGTAAGTGGATTAAGGACAAATTAATGAGGGCAACTGGGGTGGCTCAGCAGGCAAAGTCCCTTGCTCCCAAGACCAGATTTGGTTTCAAGAATGCACACAGTAAAAAGAAAATCATGTTCTTTTGCAGTTTATACTCTGACCTTCACTAATGCAGAGTCCCACACATACCAGCACACAAATATTTGTTGTAAAATATTTATTTAAAATGTATTTAAAAGTGACTTTAGAAAAAAAAACAATGACATATCAACTCCCCTACCCTATACCAATAAAACTTCTCATTTGTAAAAGCGTATACGAATCAAAGGAGATGAAGTAAGGATACGTAAGAATGGAAACCAAAAATGAATGGGCATAGCTATACTTACAATAGATAAATCAGACTTTAGATCAAACACGGTGAAACTGGGAACAGAAAGGAACTGAATGGTGATAAAGGGATAAACTCGAGAAAAAATGTTTTATGAAAATGCAGGCATTCGGTGACAGGCACTGCATTACAAAGGAAACATTATTAGATCTAATAGTACAGTCATAGTGGGAATTCAACACCCCACTGCTACCAGAGTGTAGAGAACCCAGACCAAAGAGGAAATCAGGAAGGGAACATAAAAGACAGGTTTTAGAGTTCAGAGGAGCCTAGCGTATCTACAGAACATTCCTCCCCATGGATACATTTTTCTCATGATCACACAGAACATTTTCTAGGATGTATGCCATGTGTTAGACTACTACAGAACATTTTTATGCTCTTAGCAAAGCATCAACGCTAATTATTTTCAAACACAGAAAAAGAGGGTACTCCCAAACTCGTTCTATAAAGTCAGGATTACCCTGACTCAAAAACAAGATTCAAAATAACAGTAACTGAGGAAAACTACAAACATGTCTGACAAAACAAACATAATATTTATCAATAAATACTAGCAAACAGAACCCAGTTGTACCTCTACAGATCTTATGCCAAGTCAAGTTGAATTTATCCTAAGGACAAGGATAATCAGCATATGTAAACTGATAAACATTTACACATATGTATTAGTACACAGATATATACATATATTCTGACTAATATATACACTCAAATTAATCATGTAGAGCATCAAGGGCTTATCCCACACTTGAAGTACTTAAATTCCCAAATCATAATATTTGCGTATAACTTATCAATGGGTTATATGCTGAAACCCATTTTTTAAAAGTACGCTCCAAATCACTTAATTCATGTAACAATCAGTGGTCTGAGGATTGTAAACACAGACTATCGTAGTTCATCTTGGGTTATAGCCATCCGAAATTAGGTATGCAACTATGCTAAAGGGACCCATGTATGCCACAAATATTGACATGGTTATGTAATAAGCTCATCTTAGCATTGTGAACACAATAAAAATGGAGAAAAAAAGTTATGGTCCCTTCTCTCAGTTAAATGTTGACAGATATAAGTAAAACATAAATTACACAAACAAAGCAAATGTTCAAATAATAATAAGAGAGAAAACCACAAGGGCTACAGTCAAGAGGAACACATGAAATACTGTTGGATTTCTTCTGGAGGACCAGATGATGAGTTAGTAAACCAGAAAAAGTATGTCACTGAGTTTAAAGAAGTCATTTCAGTGGGAAGATCCAGACCTGCAAAGGCTTGAGGTTAGAAGTACTGCAATACTGACATAAAGAATCTGCAGACTGAGACAATAGCACCAGGGTGTGACTGTACATACAAAATACAGTTCTCACTTACAGTAGATCTTCAATGCTAGAGGTCAGACTTTCCAGTTCTTTGTGAAACACTGTCTAAAGTATGTTCATTAGCTTCAGAGTGATGGGAAATACTGGAGGACTTGAAATTGAAAATAGCAAAAGTCCAATGACAAGGAACAAAAGTGTATACAAGATGGAAAATGAAGAGAGAGCTGCTTCTGTGGCTAACAGACAATATTCATGCTGCATGATTGTTTCCTAAGTGGCAGCACACATACCTGTGATTGAATCATAAGGATTGCAGTTTCTTTTTTTATTATTCCAAAATGCTATACATATATGTGTTTGACTATGAGCATGTACCACACACCCAATATCTTCTCTTCTCTTTTATAGTAAGTATCTATTTTCATAGCTTTTGTCTGTTTTTTGGTGAATCATAATGGTTATTTCCCTGACTAATAGTGATACTGTCTATTTTTTATTTTTCAGCTTTGCATTTTCTATAGTTAAAAGCCTATGTACAGTTATTATCTTTAAAGGAGGACATCTGTTGTCTTATTGAGCTATAGAATCAACTATATAGTCTAGATATAAGTTATTTATTAAAATTTGATTTACAAATATTTTTTTCAAAACTATAACATGTATATTTAAATTCCTTCTCTGTATGTATATGGGTGAATTGGTTGTATTGAATTTTATTGATGGCATCTAGGAAAGTAGGGCTCCTTAGACTGCACTTGTTATTCTAGAGGTATGGATAGAAACTGTGAGGAAAATGCTCAGTGTTTGGAGGCTGAGTTGGAACAGGTACTCCTCAGCAGCCAAGGGCCTCTCTCTTGTTCTCCTGTTATTGTTGTGACAGGTGATCCAGGGCTTTTTACTACTTGAAGTACATTTAGACCATGATTTTCACCGCCCTGTTGCTGTATCAATATGCATTGTTATACCAGGACTCAGTTTAACACAATTGTGATTGAAAAAATGCCCCAGCACCAAAGGTGAAAGAATGGGCATCACTGTGAAAGTCACAATGACACAACCTGGTCTTCATTGTAGGCCTGGCTGCCTGTTAGTGGGCCCTCAGACGCCTGCTTCACTACATTTTTGATATCATTTATACTTGGCAGCTTTCTGCAGGTGGCATTTCAGATCCACAATGGAAACATTGGGGGTAGATACATGGAAGGCCATCCCAGTAAGCTTCCCATTCAGCTCTGGGATGACCTTGCCCACAGTCTTGGCAGCACCAGTGGATGCAGGGATGATGATATGGTAGCCCCATGGCCATCATGCCACAGCTTTCCATAGGGTCTATTCACAGTCTTATGAACAGCAGTGATGGCATAGAATGTGGTCATGAGTTCTTCTAGGATGCCAAATTTTCATGGATGACCTTGGCCGGGGGGGCTAAACCTTGGTGATGCAGGAAGCATTGCTGACAGTCTTGAGTGAGTTGTCATACTTCCTGTGGTTGACTCCCATCACAAACACAGAGGTATCAGTAGAGGAAGCAGAGATGATAATCCTTTGGGACCACACTTCAAGTTCCTTGCCTTCTATATGTTGGTGAATATACCAGTAGTCTACATAACACAGTCAGCACCAACATCACCCCATTTGATGTTAGTGAGATCTTGCTCCTGGAAGACCAGAATGGCCTTCCTGTTGATTACAGGTTTCCCAATCTCAGCCTTGATTCTACCATTGAATTTGCCATGGGTAGAGCCATACTGGAACTAAGTAGTTGAGGTTGGTGAACGGGTCATTGATGGCAACAATATCCACTTTCCTAAATGAGTTGGCAGCCAAATCTGTCCACTTCAACCTTTACCATCATGTCTAAGGGATGAGGCTGGAACTGCATGAAAAGATGTGCCTATCTCTTAAGCAGAGAGGAAAAGAGAGCCATAAATTCTTGATAGTCTTTGAAAATGCGAATGTATCACATTTTTATTTAATCCAAGTTTTCAGTTGTATTGCTCACTATTTGTACTATGTACACCTATATATATGTGCGTGTGTGTGTGTGTGTGTGTGTGTGTGTGTGTGTGTGTGTATTCTTGTGGAGTCCGTAGGGCACAAGACCTCCTGAAACTAGAATTCAAGGTGATTTTGACCTACCTGATAAATGTGCTGGAAACTAAACCTAGATCCTCTCCAAGAGTCCTGTGTGTGTTTGTAACTGCTGAACACTCTTTCCAGCCCTTTTCTCAGTAATTTTTCTCAGTATTTCATAACTGTAGTTCTTGCATTTGGGGCTAAGATGTACTTGTTGTTTGGTTTAAGTTTTCAAATTCCTCTGTTTTATGTATATATCTCATTATCCTGATACTAATAGTTAAAGATTGTCATAAAAGTCAATCCCCTAATCCAACTGATTGATGCCAGCACACAGTTAACTGCTCCCTAATAGGTCAATTAAATGTAAAAATGTAGCCTGGTTCTCATCTTTGGATGAAAATGAGTCATCTTGCACAGAGGTGATACAATGAGGTTAATACAGAAATTACAATCAATGACTTAAAGGAAAGCACAGAATCAGTTATTTTTTAAATACAGAATATAACTTAAATATTCACATTCTGAAAAGAACAAGAAGGTCAACTGAAAACACAATAATTTAAATTTACAAAAAAAAAAAAAAAAACCTACTAGAATCCCTCAGCAGGAGTTGGACTGACATAAGGTATAGACAGGCTTCTGAAAGGTGAACAGGAATTATCCAGCCTGAAGAACAGGAGGAATGCTAAATGACTAGGATAGTGCTGCGGTGGAGGTATAGGAACAGCATCAAGTATATCATCAGCGCATATGTGATAGTGACCTTGTATGTCAGCAAACATACAAAACTGAGGTGACTATATTCACTGAAAACTAGACTACAAGATAAAAGTATAGGTCACTTGGGAATATGGAAAATATTAATTAAAAATGGTAACTAGTTGAACAATATATACATATATTACATCAAATATTTGCCCACATGCATATGCTCACAAATAATGAATTCAAGATGAAAATAAACAATTACAAGTAGTATTTGGAGAGCTTCTCTCTCTTCCCAATGACTAATATAATAACTGAACACTTGTAAGCTTGAACTGTGTAGACTTGAATCAGTTTGAAGTGAGATGTGTATAGAACAGTAAATGCAGTAATAGCTCCTGGATCAAATAGAGAAATTATTAGGGAAGTATAAAATGTGTTAGACTATATCCTAGCATAAAATGCAAGTTTTGCTTTGTAAAACAACAACAAAAATGCTTTCTCATGTACATAGAGATATTTTTGAAGTGCCTGGCTGATTCTGAAGTATTTTCTCTTGCAGTAATTATGTTCGAGGATGAACTAATTTGAGCTGGAGATGCTTGGGCTGATTCCCCAGGTGCTAAATTAATGACCTCACAGAGAGGGTCGGCTTGTGCTTTAGGGCCCAAAGCAAAGATTTATAATCTCACAACACTCTTGGCTCTCCAGTGAACACAATTCTTTTGGTATAAGGACTTATCATGTGTTTCTCTTAAACTTTTAGAATGTATGACCAAAGCATGTAAGATGTAATTATGGTCATGCTTAAATGTAAATGGTAAATTCAACAATATAGAATAAAATAGGCAATTTTAAGTGGAGCCATTGAAGGGAGGATAATATACTAATTATAGATTATCTTATATAATAATACTTATTTAATATATAGAATAAAGAAATTACATCAAGATCTATAGCAGAAAGCAGAATATAGTGCATAAAGCTACAAATGGCATAATTCAAAGACAAACCAAAAAATATAACAGACATAGAATATTTTAAGGAGATAAAATATGCCTATTTGTCCCAAATTATTTTTAAATAAAAAAAATTAACAATGTTTGTGGTTCACTTAAGATTATGGTAGTCACCTGCAGTACAAAATCCAGAAATGATAAAGGTAGACTTTTCATGGAAACAGACAAGAGGCAGGACAGAGAGTCAGCCTTTCAATCCACTGTAGTTTTACCATGTGCTGCCTACATTGTTTTGAATATGTAGAATATGAATTTGAATTTTGAATATGGGCATGGTGGTTCACACCTTTAAGTCCAGTGCTTAGGAGTCAGAGGCAGGCAGATCTCTGAGTCCTGGACTAGCCTTATCTATAAAGAGAGTTCCTGGACAGCCAGGAGTACACAGAGAAACCCTGTCTTGAAAAGCCCAAAACAATCAATCAAAAACACAATAGCATGGTCAGTGATTCTGACACACACATCCCTGCTAAGGAACATTTTCCATCTCAGTAGGACTAAACACAATACTTTGAAGCGAATATAAGAAGATCAAATTTTGCTTTCTGGGATTCCCTTGTGCCCAACTCTATTTCCATCATATTTCAGCTCAGGCAAAAAACGAAGTCAAACAGTGGGAACTCTAAACTCCTCAGATTGTTTTTATCCCTTGTCAACACTCAGTGAGCTCTAAAATCTCCTGTTCCTATAAAAAGAGAAGCATGTCTTAGTCATTGTCTTGATATATATTCCCTCAGAAAATAGAGCTAGAGACAGTTGATGGATGTGGGAGATGATTGAAAACAGGAGTGAGAGAGGACAAGACCACAGGAAGAAGAGCTGATGATCATTGAAATGGTCAGTATGAGGACTCAGTTCCCGAGAGTTCTTCCTAGGAAGTTGGGTACTCTAGGCTATCACCTACTATGATCGGAAGATGTTCAGATGTGTCCTAAAGGGTTCATGTGTGTGAAATCTGGTCCTCAGTGATGCAGTGGCAGGTGTTGAACAGATAAAGCACTTGGTCTTTGGGTCACTTGGGGACATGTCTCAATGATATATTTATTGAAGAAAGCCTCTTCTTCCTCTATGTCCCCAAACATGCCTTTTTTTTGCACGCTATCTTCTCTCAAAAGCAGTCACTCCACACTGTGACATAGTCATGAGGACTCTCCCTAAAAGCAAGTCAACATGCACCATGCCCTTAAGTAGACCTTCAATAAGATCAATGAGCCTCTGTTCTTACAAAGTTTCCTAGCTTATTCATGATGATGATAAAAATAAAAACAGTAAAATGAAAATGGACTTATATATCAGCCAAGGAAACGCCAGCTAAAGAACTACCCTCCAGCTGTGCTGCCCCCTCCTATGATTAACTGCCTTTTATTTCACATCTGTGGTTACTCACCAGTTGCAGATGCCCCCAGGTCAGAAACAAGGGGAGAGAGAAACCACCTACTAAGACTCTGTCAAAGCAGAAAAACCCATGCTTTGCTCTGATGAAAAAAGTTGATTTGGGGTTTATAGTTTCAGAGGATTAGAATCTATGACCACGATGCTGGAGAACATGAAGAAGGCTGGCATGGACCTGGAACAATAGCTGAGGGATCTTTTATTGTGAAACAAAACCACTAGGCAGAGAAGGCTAACTAGGAGTGGCTTCAAAAGTCCAGTCTCAACAACACAGCTTCTCCAGAAAGGCCACACCTTCTAAACTTTATGAAGTGGTTTTAACAACTGAGGACCAAACAGCCTTTTGGGCAATTCTCATTCGAACCACAGTTGTGTAGTCTCAGTCCACCATAGCTCTCGCTGAGACCAAAGTTCAGGAGAGGATATGACATGACATGGAGCAACTGGGACACCTTCTCTTTCCTCCAGAGATAAAGGCATTTGCCTCAGGCATGACTAACAATGATATATATTACAAATTCTGCCATATCTACTTCAGCATCTATCTTACAAAATAAATGAACAGACATTTAGGTTGCTTTTACAAGTATTCCATTAAAACAATATAAAAAACATCAGTTATATGACTGCCTCTGGTTATTTGCAATTCACTCTGGATATTATTTTTCAGAATAGAGTAGGAACTGGATTTTACTTGTGTGCTCATTTCAAGCATATGGTTATCAAGACTACTATCATAAAAATGTCACAAACCCATATTTCTTTTGTGATAACTTTATTCTTCCCATAGGCTATATTAGTCTATTAATGAAGCAAGAGACTTTTATTAAATTTTGTTTACACTGATTGTGAAGTTATCCTCTAAATGACTTTTGACACACTTCTTACCTGCATTTACCAAGATGATGTGAACACATCATACTTTTGACAAAGCATGTGCCTGCATGGGTATGTGTTTATAGATGTTTAGCTATAAGTACGTGTGTGTGTGTGTGTGTGTGTGTGTGTGTGTGTCCGTGTCCATGCACGAATTTGCTTCGCAAAGGTCAAAGGAGGACATTGGGCACATTATTCTTTCACTCTTTCTTATCTTCTTAAAGCAGGATCTCATACTCAGCCGGAGCTCTGGGCTTTTTTGTTGGTGGTCAGGTGGTGCAGTGAGCCTCTTGTCTGTACCTTCCTCACTACTGGAGTTACAAACTCATGTATATGTACACAGTTTTTGTTTCACGTTGTTTGGTTTGTTTTGTTTTTGTATTTGAGACAGAATCTCACTCAGTGTATAAACCTAGCTAGTCTGAAACTCTTTCTGAAAATCAGGCTAGCCTTGAATCATTTTCCCTGTCTCTGCCTTCCCCCGAGCCACCGTTTCCAGTCCTACCCAGGTCTTTCTGAGGACACAGGAAATCCAAACTCATGTTTGCACAGCAAGTGCTCTCAACCACAGAGCAATTTCTACAGTGAGCAAGCATTCTATTTCATGAGATAATTTAATATACTCACCCCAGTAGACATGTATATGAAAATCAAGCCTGTCCACAAACTGTCCAGAAATATCTATGGTGTCCACATATAAAGACATAGTGAATATACTTATTTGTTATATTAATTTCCATGGAAAACAATGCAGCAAAGATAATTTACTTAAACCTATCCCATATGTTGGCATAAGGGCAGCTGCAGTGACTGTGCTCCAGGAAAACTAGTCACGACTAGCTCAATCCTGCTCTCCCGAGTAGGTATGAAGATGCTGTAGCTACAGAGACAATCCTGTCACTAGCATAGCCTGTGTTTTCTCCTTTCTCGTCCTCATTAGTGTTGACAGATGTGCCACACTGACCTGAGTTCAGCTCCTTCTACATGACCAATGGCAAAGAGTTGGCCAGATGAATTGACCCCTCAGCTTTCCCAGCCTTAATGCTCTTCCCTTCTCGGATTGTGGATTTATGAGGTACTTGGCCGGAACAGGAGAACGATCAGCAGCCTGCAGAACAACTACATTCACTGCTTCCCTGGTGCGAGGGCACCAGCAGCCAAGAGGAACGCTTCAAAGGTTTTCATGGCTTTCTTGGTGCAAGTAAGAATGGATGTGCTAAAATACCCAAGGATCTTCCGTGAAGCATCTTATGTCATGGTGGACCGCAGAATGAGAGCGGTGATAGGCAGGGTCCAAGGTAAGATGTGTTCCTCAGGACAAGCCCAGTAACTACTTCCTCTAACAAGACCCTGCACCCGTCCTTCAATTAGCTCCAATAATGTACTGAAATTTGAATTTAACAGTGGGGTAAACCATTGATTAAGTGAGAACCCTCACTTTGTCACTGTCTCTGGAAAGACCCTCAGACACACACCCAAAGCCTGGCTTGACTAAGAGTTTCTCTAAGAGTTGACAGCTAAGTTAACCATCTCACTATGTAGAAAGGGGGAATATAACACTTACTGATAGAGTATCTTCCCAAGCATGACTCCATTAAGACTTTTGCATCCAATGATTTGGAGAATGGTTTCAGGCACCTACTCATTCTGCTTGCCTTCCCTCTCATTTTGACTATAGAGTTGCAGTTGTTTTATTCTTAGTTTTACATACTTCAAAATTATTTTACTTTGTTGGGTGTGGATTAATTATGAGTAGCAACAGATCCTTTGCGGGCTGATATAAAAACATAAAAGTAAAGAAAGAGAAGGAAAGAGCAAGATCAAAAAGGAAGCAAAGGGTTAACCAGGTGGTGGTGGCACACACCTGATCAATCCCAGCACTTTGGAGGCAAAGGCAGGGGGATCTCTGTGAGTTCGAGGCCAGCTCTATAGAGCAAGTTTTAAGACAGCCATGGCTACACAGAGGAGCCCTGTCTCAAAAAAAAAAAAAAAAAAAAAAAAAACCAGACAAACAAACAAACAAGCAAATAAAGTAAAGGGAGAAAGATTCCTTACCACTATTTACTGAAAAGTGTTCAACTGTTTTGCAAAAATTATAACTCTCCATTTACATGAGAAAACATAAATGCTATCAGGAAAGAAACCAAAACTCAAGGACATTTTTTTTAGAATCAGGAAAAGAGGATTTTTAAACTCTCATCTTCATAAGCTAAAACTGCAAATTCTTTCTGAAAAAGCTCAATGGATGTTGAATTTTTCTAAGTCATTTCTCTATGAAACGAAGCATATAGAGTTGGCTATGTGTTCTTAAAACTGACTTAAGAAACTGCTATGATATCCACCTTAAAGTTTAGTGTCTGTAGAGAGGGAACACAGAAGAAGGCAGAGGCACTCCAGGGAGGCCATGCTTTTCTTTCCCGGGGAACGGTGCACAGGACACTCTGATCTCCCTGTCATCTCTGGAGGACAGCAAGCAAAATGTGGGTGACTAAAGACCACCTGTCATTTCAGAAACACACTGTCCCCAGACTGCTCCTCACAATCCTGAATACTCACAAAAGGCAGTGCTCAAAGCACCGTGAGAGGCAACCAGCAGACCTGCGCTTCCTGTGTGGAAGAGCAAGGCTCAAGTGTAAGTGTCCACACACCTGCAAAATCTCTGAACGCTCCTTTCCTCTCCCCTGCAGTGACCTTAGATGTCACCACAGCGCCTGCAGCCCCTTGCTTAGGCAATTCATTCTTATCCGTCTGAATGTGAGGAAATTTCAGGAAAGCCCCAGTTCCTCAGTCATAAATAGTCTGGACTTTGGCCTGAAGGGCCTTTGATTCATGTCACGTGGCACCTCCGCTGCACACTGACGGCAGCAGACACATTGAGTTTTCTAAGCAGCGTTGGGGCCGGAGAGCAGGAAGTGGCTACTGTGATTAAATAAAACGAGAAGATCAATTGTCTGTCTGAATATTGACAGCCAGGGAACCAGTCATCCTTGACCTCAGACATGAAGCATTTGTTCACGGAGAGTTAAAAGCAGGAGCTCATATTTTTTTTTCTTTTATCTTTTGCAGCAGTGATTGGCAGAGTGCAATAAAAAAGCCTCACAATTGCCTTTGCAAACATAATGCGAGGTAACACAATGGATCAAAATGTTTGGCCTTCAACAAAGGCTGCCCGAGCAACTGGACATTTACATGTGAAAATACAAATCTAGATACAGGGCATGCACCCTTCATCAAAATTTAATTTAAAAATGAAATTACTTTAAATTAACATGAAAAGGTAAGCTTTGCTGGATTGCTGCTAACCATAAGCCATTCATCAAGGTTATAAACCTTTTGGGAGATTAAAACCCCACCCCCTAAAATATTCTAGATAACCTTGGGTTTGGTAGTGTCTTTTATAGGTAGAATTCAAAGGCACAATCCATGAGAAGAAGATTAATAAACTAAATGCCAGTTTTTTTAAAAAAAAACCTGCATTTTTCTAATAAACTATAATCAATAGCACATACAGAACTCTTTAAACTAACAAGTATAGCCATATAATCGGTTTAAATAAAGAACTAAGATCTAATCTAGTATTGTTCTACAAATAGAAGAGATCAAACAAGCATGAAATCATGATCATTATATTTTTGTGTTAGGAAATAAAAGTTATAACACCAAGGAGCTATTACATCTACTGGACCAAGCCAAGCAAGGCTGACGCAGACTGAAAAAGATACTGTCACTCATCCTGGCCAGAATGCAAAATGGTATGTCGACTTTGTGAAGAGATTTCTTCCAAAAACTAAGCATTTTCTTATCCATCAACCACTGTTTCTTTTGATTTCTTACTAAAATACCTTCAAATTTTATATTCTTATCAACAGGTGTACATAGATGTTTATAGAAGTTTTCCCATAATTACCAAAACCTAGAAGTACATACAGATTTTTTTTTTCAGAGATTGAATGTACAAACTGTAGTAGATTCAGATGAAGGAATAATATTTAGCCCTGAAAATTAATGACATATCAAACGATGAAAAGACATAGAGGAAACAGAAACACGTGTTGCTGATTGACAAAAATCCACTATGAAGAAGCTTCCAACGCTGTAACAATATGGAAAAGAACAAGATATCAAGAGAGTAAAATAAGGAATGATCAAAGTGTTTGAAGAGAAGGAGATGAATAGGTAAAAGGCATAGAATTTATAGACCAGGGAATCAACTCTGGGTGATACTATTATAAAAAAACACATGTTGTCACACAGCATCAGAAGTGAGTCCCAACGTGTATGTATTATGAATTATATTTTTTAGAATAATACGATTTTCTAATAATGTCATATTTGAGCATTTAAATTGGCCTATTATTTTTTAATTGATTCACCATATTTTGTTATGAATTTCTGAAGTTTGTGCAGTTGTGTGTTGTTGCTGCCTCTAGTCACATTATCTCTGCCTTTTAACTGGATTGTTTGTCATGCACATTTAATGTAATTTAACTCTGTCAAGATACTATTTGTTAAACATAGTCTTCTATTAGTTCCTTGAATCTTTAACTCATCATTTCCTGATTTATTTTAAAAAACAAACTCTTCTTTCTCAGGTCCTGAGAGTAATGTGCTAATGGTTATAGGTTTATGTTTTAGCCAATATATGATTGTTCTTGGATTTGCACACTTTTCATTAACATTCTATTCATTCCACTCTTATATAAAAGCGCTGTACTTTCCTATATCTTCTTCAAGACCATTAAGTCAGGCAGCAATTGGTATAATAATATTGCTCACAGAAGTTTAGAATCCCCTTCAAAATAGCCTGTTGCCATTTCTTGTAGTAGCAACTACAAAATAACCTTTTAGTTTCAAAGGAAAAGAAAGAATACAAATATAATGTAAGGCTGTATTTTAAGTTTGCAGCTGACTAATCTTATCTCTTATTTCTTTTTAAATAAAATCTTGACATGTCTGAACAAAATATATTTCTAGTGGATTGGTCTGTGTGCATTATATATAACTATAGAAAATGTATAATTGTTCTGGTTTGATAACACTTTTAATCATGACATATTTATATCCCAAGTGATCTCAGTTGTTTCACTTAAGAAGCCAACTTATGTGGTGTGAGACAACATGACAATTTATAAACAAAGGTTGACAGTTATGGGTAGTAAGTCAAAACTAGAGAAACAGAAAATTGGGAAGGTTAAGCTGAATCTATAACTAGGAAAGAAAAAGCATGAAAAAGTGGGACAGAAGAAAATGCAGAGAGAGGAATTAGAAACTAGGATTTTCAGAGAGAGAGCCTGGAAGTAGGCTAAGGTTTCAGAACAGAAGAAATCCAGAGAGGAATAAAATAGAAACAAAGGGCCATTCAGTATGGAAAGACATGCTGGATCTTTGGTTTCTGTCTGTGTGTGAAGCATACTTGGGTGGAGTGGGGGATGCTACAGGACCTCAGAATGGAAGGAGAGCTGATTACAGATCAGGGAAGAATCAGCAGGTATGGAGAACTGTAATTTCCAAAAGAAAATAAAAAAGCAAAAACAAAACAAAACAACAACAGAAGAAAACCAAGATAACTCCATTTGGACCAAAGGGCTTCTTAGCTCTTTCTTGCATAGCCATATAACTACTGGACATCCCTCCAGATATCACGGAGTAAACACTTAAAGGTTCTTTAAAATCCTATGTACATAAAGTTAAGTTCCAAAGTTCTCATGAACAAATTCAAGACCTTTTTGCTCTCTCTCTCACACAGATGTCTAAATCCCTATCCCATTCAAAATAAAAAATGTTTTTTATTGTATCTTCCTTGATGTTAATGAAATAATCTTAATTATGGCAAGAAATCATAATGATAATGGTGTTGAATTTAATGTAGATAAAACTGCATTTCAGTTTGTTTGAAATTTTTTATTTCATTATTATGCAAAATTATTATTTTTTAATTTACCAAATCACTTTTTACTGGAATGTACATTGGACAAGAAAAAATTAAAAACCCACATATTGTCAAACCTTCTGAGTAAGAGCTCACAGGAGTGTTGGTGTGAACACTGTCTGAGTACATATTTTGATAGTCTCAGGACAATTGAAATCCAAAATATGTTTTCCTAATGTTAAATAAAATCATTCAATGTGTGTAATGAACAATAGTGGCAGTAATCAAAGAAAAATCGAGATTATCAACAATAAAAAAATAACGTCTCCTAGCAACCAAGTTTCCATCTCTCTTTGTTTGTTTGCTAACAAGCACTGAGCTGTTTTGTGCTGGTTGCTTCATTCCAGACACTACCAGCACATTATCAAAGACCAGAGCAAAGCCCCCTGTTTTAACTGGCTTAGATTTCCAATCAGATTTTATACAATTAATTTTATTAATGTTGTAGACCTAATTCACTATGAATTAGCCATAACTATGATTTGTTATTGTCGTGTTCTAAAAGGAATAGTAATGTGGAATAATTATTTGTTTAAATAATGGCATCATTGGCATACAGATGCTACCACAACAGAGTAAAAATTTATTATCATTAATAATAAGATTAAACAAAATCATATCCCAGAAGAGATCCCAGGAGGACCCTTTAGCTATTTTAGTTGAACTAGAAAGAATACTACTAATTAAGATATAACACAGAATGTCATAGCAGTAGACCATTAAATAGAGCCTAATAAAAAGCTCTATTGCCATCAAGGCTACAATATAAGAGTGAACCCTTAGATGAAATAGACCTGAATTGCAAACATTGCATATCAAACTTTGGCCTCGATTCTATTTGAAGCGTCTGTATTAATTCCTTTGTATCATTTAAATTCTCTCCCACAGCCATGGGCACGTGCACACACAAAATCAGAGGCCAGCATAATGAATCTGCCTATATCAAAGGAGACAAGCTGTAGTAGTTCTGTATTCCTTCAAGCAGAGTACAGATTTGGTCATTTGAAGAAGACAGACTTGTGTTTTTATTGTCATTATGTTCTTGACTTAATGATATCAGTACAAGGAGAGAAGTAACAGCACTCTTGATTCGATTCTGCAGCAGCTAAAGCTATTCAAATTGGCATTCATTTGTCTACTCCTTGTATTGTTGAGCTGCGGTAAAAGATGGCAGATATATGATTTGGATTTACTGCAATCAAATTATCAAATTATCAAACTGAAATATGTTTCCTTTTTAAGCTGGGATCTCACTGTGTAGCCCTGGCTAGTTAGGCATTTGCAGTGTAGACAAAGCTGTTCCTGGATTTACAAATATCTACCTCATTGCCCACCTGAGGGCTGGAACTACAGGCATGTGCCATGTTTCCTGAGTTCTATATCTTTAATTGACTTTTAAAAAAAAGCTAAAAGACCATTTTCTCCTTTTATGTACAATTTTCAATATATGCATCTTTGGACATGTTTTAACAATGGCTTTCACCTTTGGCTTCTTCCATATTACTTCAGTGCAACAATGAAAACCTCCTATGACAGTATTTAAACCAAACTTTAGCATCACACTGCACAGTTGCCTTTTCAAAGACAGTATGATTGCATATAAACACACAGCTAAGTAGAATTAGATGTCAAACATGATGCGAACGGGACTGTCTAAGTACCCATAAATCCTTGGATCATGTTTTTCAAAATGCAGTAAACCATAATGAAAGGAGCAGTGTGGAATCAGTGAATTAAAACAGTTGCATTTCTAACAATCGAACCTGTAAAATTAGTTTAGTATTATTCTTAGTGAAAGGGTTAGTAAAACACTATGATTTTCAGAAGTTACAAGTTTACGTTTGTCCAAATATTATTTGTATGGAAGAAAAAACATGAAGTATGTATAGTCTGCTTTTTTATTCTTTGATGATTTTTATTCATGTGGAGTTGTATATGTACATGCATATGAATGCAGGCACTCACAGAAGCCACAGAGTCAAATCCCCCTTGAGCTGGAGTCAGGAGGTAGATGTAAACCTCGCGTCACTGTGTGTCATCCAACTGGGAACCAAAGTTTTGTCCTCTCCTCTGCAAGGGTGGTGCAGGTCTTAACCTCTCAGTGTTCTTTGCAGCCTCCACTACTTTTCCTACTCACAACCGCCTGCTGAGTCTGCTTTTGAGCAAGTAATTAAGACTGTTCAGTAAAATGTGTACAGCATCTTTCAGTGACAATTGCATAGTCACCATGTCCGTGGTTTTAATGGAGCTTTACAAAACTATCCACCTGCTGTCATGCAATTAAAATTATGTCCCCATTCTTGAGACTGGGAAGCAAATATAAGAAACATTTCTCTCATGTTTACCACTGACAGAATATAGGGAAGCTTTTGTCAAAGAATAAAACCCAATAGATTTGTCTTCTAAACTATCAGAATTGTAGGAAAATGATGTAACCGTGTGTGTGTGTGTGTGTGTGTGTGTGTGTGTGTGAAAGAGAGAGAGAGAGAGAGAGAGAGAGAGAGAGAGAGAGAGAGAGAGAGAGAGAGAGAGTACAAATTTATACACTTAGAACGACAAATAATTCTCCCTTCTTTCTTGGAGATGTGGGATATTATGTGAGGGTAGGAGAAGGTCCTGGGCAGTAATTTTGTGCCAGGAATTCTGGTAAAAGCTACTGGTAAAAGCAGGGATTTCCACCCACTCAGCAAGTTCCTGTCAGCACTTAGCTCTCTGTATATGTGTGCACAGGGCACAGTGCCCAATGCATTTCTTCTGGGGACACAGTAGTGAGGCGCGGTCAGTGTGAGCATACTTCTGCTCAGGCTGGAGAGCTTCGCTTCTGAACATGGCCAGTGCCTTTCAACACTGCTGTCAACCGGGCTCAGATAGGGCTCTGAACTCCACACAATGAATGAGATAAGGCAAATGAAGCCCAATTACCTTACTGACGTCATCCAGCTTTTGACTTGAATTTAATGGAGGGGCTGCTTCTTGAAACAGGGCGCCATTTGTATCACATTATGCAAATGACTAGACTAATCTTTTGCATTATACATAAGAGCTGCTTATTGTGCATTAAGTAATTTATCTGACTACGAAGAGGCTATGAATGCTGATTTTTATTAAGCTCTTCATTAAGTGAAAATGTAGGCACGGCCAGTGCACACATTTGCATGTTCCCATCTTGTATGGGTGAATAAAGGCATAGACCCATCCAGTTACCATAGATGTGCTTTTGTTGATGAAATCATCAAGAAGATATTTTTTCAGTTGTATCAATTAATAAGTTGAGAATGAGATGATCTAAAAATCAGAGGAAAGGTTAAAACCCATCACACTTTTTGTTGTAAAACATGGATCTAAATTTGCCTTTAAAAACACAGAATACACAGTCTGATGTCAATAGTTTAAATCTTATGACTGTGGCCCTTTATATATTGGTGACAATTTCATAATTACTATAAAAACAGACATTGAAATACAACATAGCATTAAAGCAAGCACTTCTGGTTTTAGATGCATATAATTCTTTTCAGTAAAATAAAATTAAAAAAGGGATAAACTCATTTTTTTATTTTACAGATACTCATTAATTTGGTTCAGATGTAGGCAGAGGTGTGTGGAGACAGATTTTTGAGTAGTGTTTATACGATGCTTGGATACATAGCTCATTAGGTAACACATTGGAAGCAGAAGCAGAATCTCGACACAGACAAAGGGTCTCTCAATAGGTTGTTTAAAATTTGACCTGCAACTCTTACAAGAGATGTCAAAAAGAAATTATTCCACATTGTATGTGCTGGGTAAAACCAAAACAAATTTGCATTATTTTAATCAGCCAAAACTATTAGAAACATTCAACACAGACATCATTATAAACATTTTGAACTTATTGTTTGAGAGACAATTTTAGCAATGTAGTTAACAGCTCCCAGATCAGAGATTGTTTTTCTTATACTTTTTCAAAGAGTTGGGGCTAGAGGAAATAAAGTTGGCCTCTTTCCTTAAAAGTATGAGACAGAAGCAATGAGGTACCCAGTGGGGGATGGGCAGGAGAGCTGAATTCCCCCTCTGGCTTCAAACTCCAGTTCCCAGTTTTAGTTCATTAAAATTAATGACCCATCACTGCGTGTCCTGCATGAGAATAGCTCATTCCTTTATCACCCAGGTAAGCTAAAACACATATTACTATACATGACACAAAACCAGCCCTGGGATTTGGCTACAAGCCTAACTTAACTGCAGAATGTTTATTAAATTATTAAAATTTATGGGTTGATAGCACTCTCAAGCAATTTATTATGGCTGTAAACCATTTTTAAGTTTTGAAAACACAATAAAGTTGATTTAATAATCCCCCTAATCTTATACACAACTTCCTCCAGAATTTTCTTCAATTATGCCTCGTAAATTACAATTTATTGTGTATTAGAGCAACACTAAAAAACAAATACTCCCTGAGAATTTCATCAGATCCATTTACTATGAAGCGTTTGCCAGGAAGCAAAACAAATTCACATGTGACCCTGCATTCAGAGGAGCTGAAGTTCAAAGCGAAGCCACAATGGAGAGTTCTTTAGCCAAGGAGAAGATCTGAAATCTTTGACTTGAGCCAGGATCTGGACTTTAATGAATGCCACAGCAGAGAGGTCAGGAGGAGAGAGGGGCGGACCCAGGGAAATTCTCTCCACTATTAAAACAGCTTGCCTTGCAAAGCACCAGCACAGTCACCTTTGTAAAGCTTTGGCGGAGAACAAATGGCCTGAGAAGAGAAATTACAAAGAGGCAGTAATTGCAAGCACACATTGTGTTCTCCTAGGGGGCAATAAATCTTCAGTGTAAGCAAATTTACTTAGATTTAATGACTTTTAAGTGCACATTCCATGCTTTTAAAAAGCAGAATTTACAGTAGTTTAGAATTTGGAAAAACCACTTGGAGCATAATCCCTAGATGCAGAATAATCTAGAATCTGTTTGCATTTTATAATGACTTGATTAGGGTAGAATTACCTGCTGGACCTAATGGGTCTTTGGGAATTTTAAAACTCTGTTTTCGTAAATGAAATAGACAGTTTGAAAGTATGAACGGTTTCTTGGATGAAACAAGAAAATATATTTATATTAAATATATTTACAGGCTAGATCAAGGAAAAATAGGCTAATTTCACTTGGTGGGAAAGCTATATGAATTCAGAAGAAATACCACATCTATGTTCCTTAAATACTTCAAGCATGTGCCCTGATGCTCACTTTAGGAAGCTGGAAGCTGAAACCCCTATTCAAGCAAACCTATCATTAACTCCAATTATGCTAAATCTGCAGCTGGTGATTTCCTGGGCTTGCAGAATCAGACCATAAAGCACAGCTGGCTCTAGGAGAACCTTTCAGTGGCAGAGAATTCCTTCTAAAATAGCATTTGTTCCTACGTGGGATGTGCACAGGATATGTTTATCTTAGCAAAAACAATGGAGGAACAAGACAGGAAACTTGTATTGACTTTGTGACAAGGAAGCCTTGATAAGAGAACCATAGAGGTCCCATAGTGCAAGTTCAAAGGTTGAACTCCATATTACACTGAGCTAAGATCCGGTTTCCTTCTCTCTTGATGTGTTCTGCCCTTGATGCTTGGTTCTGTGAATGCACACGTACCTGTGCTTGGTGGCTTCCTTCCTACCTTAGTCACGGTGACATCAAGGAGACAAGCCAGAAGCAAGACCAAAAACAGTTCCCAACCAGGCTGACATGCAACATGGCACAGATGTAGCCCGAGCGATACAAATGAGCTTCTAACCTTTCCTGCATCTCTGCCTGGCTTCCCGTCTTGAATGTGCTTTTTCTTCACAAGCAGTGCTTGCTTCTAGAACTATTCACACGCCTCCATTCCAGTTTCTTATTAGGGCAAGCAGAGTCCTGGACATTCCATGTGGGTCCCATCTGGACTCTGGTACTCACCAGCAATGAGTTTACACGTAAGAAACAGGGAGATTGGATAGACACAAACAAACAAACCAGAATAAAACAAAAAGAAAGAAACAAGAAAAACCATGACTGGGGCTATAAGAGGAGTTTCAGGAAATGGCTGGCTGGCTTCTTTTTCCCCTGATAAGATGAATTCTATGAATTCTATACATATATCTATCTGATCCTTGGATCTTTTATATTCTATTGTTTGATTCGTTGGAGCGGGTATACCTACATTTCAGTAAAAACAAAACAATAAAAAAAAAAAAAAAACCCAAACACAAAACAAAAAAAATCTTTCAATTAAGAAGCTAAAAAGAAAATCAGAAAGTTTGTTCAGCTTAATTAAAATGAAAACATGGTATTCCAAAAATTAGGAGTAGCTAATGTAGTCCTTGGGAGGAGTTTTGTGACAGTAGTGCTTACAATATGAAATGGCACTTAAGATTTTAAGACCATGATTTAAAGAGTTCTCTTTTGAGAAGTGAGAAATAGGAAAGCTAAAGCCTCTAGCAGAGAAACAATAAAGAAAAAAAAAAACAACTAAAAAGATTCGAGAAAAATCTATAACCCACAAAAGTAGTTCTTTCAGACACAAGACAGAGAGAAGGTGAAAGGGAAGTAGGAAGGGAGGGAGAGAGGGTGGGCATGATAGAGGAAAGCAGAGAGGGAAGGAATTGAGAGAAGAAAATTAGTTTTACTAATCACTGTGATATCCTAGGGACAATAAAAGTGATAAAGAAATGTGATAATCCAGAGACAGGTAAACAACACAGTCAATAAATGACCTGTAGTCTTAAATATCTGACTTCTCCCATTATCTACATTTCAGCATGGGACAGGAGTGCATGCGGGCTCTCCTTAGAACAGGGTGACCAAAGAGCCTCAGCTAATGAGCAAATCTAAGGTCCTAGCCTCAGAGCACAAGGTTTAAGGCTCCTGAGGAATGACACCGAAACTTAAGGTCTGGCCTCCAGATGCTCTCATACCATGCATATGAACACATAATTGCACACACACACACACACACACACACACACACACACACACACACACTTAAAAAGAAACCTAATAAATCTTTTTTTCTAAATTACATGTATTTATTATTATGTGTGTGATATGTACACATGCGCTACATACATTATGCATATGGAAATCCAAGAACAACTTGCAAAGGTCACTTTTTTGCTTCTAGGATGTGGCTCTACAGTTAGAACTCAGGTTATCAGACTTGGTAGCAGGAACCTTTACCCACTAAGATATCTTGTTAGGCAACATTTGCATAAATTGGCTGTAGGAGGTTGTGGTGGTGGGAAGGCACACATGTGGAGGCCAGAGCAGGATACTGGGAATGTTTTTCATGATCCCCCTATTTTTCCCTTGTGATGAGGTCTATTTCCTTGTGATGACTTTCCAGTACCTGTGTCAGGTGGTTAAGAGACCTGTAACTCCAGGTTCAGGACACTTCTTCTGGCCTCTGTGTACCTAAATATATATGGTATACACACATACAAAAACATTTTTTTAAAAAGAGAACAACCAAATCTTCCCAGGAAGACCTCCAAGAAGAAACTCATAAACTTAAAAATCTTCATGTCCATAAAAGAATTTCAATGTATGGCTTAAAAATACTGACAAAAAGAAATCAAATGAGTTCCGTGATAAATTCTATACATGTCACTTTCACAAACTCTTCCAGAAAGTTAAAAGGAGGAAACATGTCTAAAATTTAGTCTATGAAATACCATTGTCTTAACAAGGTCACCAACAGACATAACCACATAAGAAATATCTACATTAGGGCCTCCCACAGATATGAACTAGAATAAATAATAAACAAAACTTTAGAGTATAAAATCTAACCAAATATAAATAGGAGTGTATTTCCTGACTATGGTTTTTAATCACAGAAATGCAACATTGGTTTAATATTTGAAATATCAGTTGATATAATGCACCATTTAAATTAACTAATGCTAAAACAAAACAAAAAAACCCAAAAGCCTCGCATAGTAACTTCTATGAGAACAGAAAAAGGAGCTGGCATGTGAATTATATCTTAAAGTTATTATACTAAGTTGTAGGGACTTACCTAACAAAAATTATATCAAAATCTAATGTTCAGGCTGGAGAGATGGCTCAGCAATTAAGAGCACTGCCTGCTCTTCCAGGGGACGTGAGTTCAATTCCCAGCAACCACCTGGTGGCTCACAGCCATCGGTAATTGGATCAAATGCCCTCTTCTGGTGTTGTCTGAGGATAGCAACAGTGTGCTCATATACAGAAAATAAATACATAAACCTTATAAAAATCTAATGTGCAAAATCTTCATCCTTGTTGCTGGAGAGATGTCTCAGCAGTTAGGAGCACTGGCTGCTTTTCCAGAGGATCCCAGTTCAATTGCCAACGCCCGCATGGCAGCTCACACTTCTTGGTAACTCTAGTTTCAGGGGATCTAACATCCTCACAATGACATACAGACAAGAAAAACACCAACACACATGAACTATGAACAAATAAATTTTAAGAAGATCCCCAGGCTCTCCGTGTTCTCATTACTTCACTACATGACATGTGCTCTCATACCTGTTTTCATCTTCATGTAGAAGCCCAGCATCGCCATGTGAGAGTGCTCATCTCTTTCCACTTCTAGATGTAATGACTACAGTGACATCATCTCTGTCACTTAAACTTGACACCATAAAGATGGGCCAAGACAAGGGTGAGCCTGTGTTCATCCACAGAGTTGGCTAATCTTTGATCAGTATGCCACTGGGACAGGCTACCCAGTGTCTGCATCCCAGTAACTGAGGAAGGTAGCTGAGAGAGGCAAAAACTGGTGAGGGAAAAATCCATTGGACAGGAGTGGTTGGTCAATTTGCCCTGAAAAAGAAGCAGAACGGCTTGATACCTACTTGTTTATACTCATTGGATGAAAACTATTACCTGAGAGCCAGAAGCTATGGTTCAGGCGTGTGTTGTGGTTAGACTGCAGAAGATGGCACTGTATTTGTTCATTCGAAACCAGCTGCCATACCAAAGCCAGAGACTGCGTGAGCATTGGCCATCCTGATCTGTGGAACATACCTGAGGTGGACAGGTCCATTTGTATCTATTCATGTCTGTGTTGCATTGGAGAAATGACAAGTGTGCTCGTTTGGGCCTTTAATATAAATAGTGATGTTTTAACGCCAGTTTTGGGTCTCTGTGCTTGCAAAATTTTTTAAATTATATTGATTTCTACTCTCAAAAGAGATTATATTTATAGCCTCTAGTTCTGTTGGAGTTTGTCAGAGAGACGAAAACAGTAAAAGAGTGTATTAAGTATCTGCCTCCATAAGTTGACAGCGCAGAAAACTGGGCATTCTGTTTATAATTCTCTGATAGTCAGTGACCCGATTGGCAAGATCGGGTTAATAATGACATTATTAACATTAATGATTGTTGTGTATATTAAATCACCTGATCTTTGGCAGAAAATAGAATGGCACTTGAGCACTGAGTAAACATTTTCTATCTATGAATCTTGCTAGCAAGCTATAAATAGGCAATCCTGGAATTTAGTGTGGGAACTCTTGGCCGGTTTCCTTCTTGAAGTATTTACCATGTTTATTCCCTAAGACTCATGTAGGCCATTTTCCCCCATGTGACTCCTTCCAACTTATTTATGTGCGAAGTCCGTTCATACACAAGACCCTTGCATAAGCAGCTGACGGTGTGTATTTCAAGGCTGTCTGAGAAGGGCTGTCCCATGAGAAGCATTTCCTCAAACATCATAAAACCCTGAAGGAAGCAGCCCTTCCTCTTGGAGCTCAAGTCCTGAAGTAGGGCAGCTTTTTATCTTTAGCTGCCTACAAGCCCTCAGAACTTGTGGGGGATAATTGCACTGTAATGCCTTACAGCTGTTTGCTAGGTAATTTACTCAGTCGGTGCCACCTGGGAAGATTAGACAGGCTTTCCCCTCCTGACTTCTGACTTAGGGCCCCTGAAATTTATAGTTTTCCCCTCTCTCTACTCAGGTGGTATGGGAAAAAAACCTTGGGAGTTCTCTAGGAAGTTAGCCAGTTGAAAGCACACAAGCTCTTTGCCTGAAGGAGGGAAATGCCAGCAAACAAACTCTATCGGACCAGGTAAACTTTTCAAAGCACAGCATGATTTTATTTAAGAAGACCAGTTCTATCCTTAGAATTATCAGGCTCCATCTAACCCACCAAACATTTTACCTCCTTGTGACCCACTGTTCCTTTTGGAAGTGCTATTGGTGAATTGTGTCCCAGCAAAACAGGTGTTAAAATTTTGAGCCCCAGAATATCATTGTAAGAGTGTTTGGAGGCAGGTACTCATTACAGAGGTAATGAAGTTAGGATGGTAATTTTTATGTTCTATGTTAATGAATTAAACAATAGGAGCTGATAGTGGTTCATAATCACCATAACTTTTAAAGTAAGCTATAAATGACATTGTGAGAACTATAATAATTCAGGTGACATGAAAATATCCGAGTCTACTGATTATAGCTACTTGTGTTGTTTTATTACTGTTGTTTACTGTCTATATTCATTATTGTAAGAAGTGGTAAATTCCAGGCAGGAAGTTCTGCTAGTTGGGGGACATCTCTTCAAACTCACTGAACACCTGACCACTACCACCACCACATTTTTGAGGAAAAGGAGATCAATAATGGACACCAGTCTAATAACCACAATTCTGAGTCTTCGTTTTATTGAATTGTTTTCTCTTTAAACCTTTGCCTTTGTTTATTCTTCCTTGTTCATTTCCGACAAGCTTATTTGTTGGCATAGCTCGGGGTTATTCTCTGGGCTCTGGCATTGATTATGAGCTTTGTTAGCAAAGACTGCCATTGCTTACTATGACCTCCCTAGTGGATGCAGAGCTTCCTGGTGAAAGCCTGCAGCAGAGCCTCAGCTCTGTTCCCTAATCTGCCACACTCCTCTGTAATGTTTGAAATGTAGTTCTTACTGCTGTGCCGTCTTGTTAGAGAGATCTACATTCACTTGTCACACCTCAGAGCAAAGAAGTGTTCTATTCTTCACATCCAGGTACACTGAACCCAAAGATCTCATTAGAATCCAAGGAATGTCCTGTAACCTAGACAATCTGTACTCCAGGACATCTATTATATATTAAGTCTACAAAGATAAGAAAGCCATGGTTTCACCTGTGCTCTTGGCACCTTGTGTACCTAGTCTTTGCTACTTTTCCTAATCCTTCCCAACATAATCCTGGCTTTCCTGGGTATAATAGTATGTAATAAATATTTGGTATTCCACCCTGGACGGTACAGAACACAGTCATTAACTTCAGGACCCACAGTGCTGGCACACTTTCTGACACCAACTGACTGCTTTCTTTCCATACCTTATCTCATCTTTCTCCTCCTCTACTAGAGACTTCCCAGGTACAACATCCACACTCAACTTCTTGACTTGAAGCAACTCCACCTAAGAGAGCTGTTCTGGGAAGTCATCTTTGAGGAGCCACTCTGAAATTAGATTAGTCGTTAGTCAGACTGACACTGGAAATGGCAAGGTGGGATATCCTCCTGTTCTGTGGCATGATCTTTGATGTTCATCTTGGTTACGTGGGTAAAATGTAAATGAAGAAGATGCACAGACACGTACAACAGCAAAGCATCTGGTCATTGGCTGTTCTTAGAGGAAGGATGTACGACAGATATCAATGTGCTGTGTATGAACTTAGGTTGTAGCACAAAAGCTAAACTTTAGGGCACAGTTTAGAAAATCTCTTGTTCTTAACATTTCATGATTAAAAATGAAGTTGATATAAGAGCTCTGGTTGCTTTGGGGGAAAGCTACAGCCTATAAAAGAAAGGATTGAGACCCAAGTTAGAGTCAATTGAGTGTAGAACATTAATCTTCAGATGCCCCTGTCCTGGTAAAAGCTACCCCATCTTATTTAGGCAAGGAGAGATTTTGCCATTGCTTAAAAAATATAGAAGGTTTTCCTCTGAATCAAATGTATATGATATACATGTGACAGGGTACCAGATGAAACAAATTAAGGAAGAAAAGTTTATTCCTGTTCACGGTTTTAAGGGACTATCTGTAATGGCAAAAAATGACATGTCCATTCCAGTGGCTGGTCCATGAAAGTGAAGGTCTGCAATATACTTTGTCGATCACTTGGCAGATCTGGGATCAAAAGAGTACTGGACTGCAGAACCCAAAGGCCTATCCACAGAGATTAACCTCCATTGGTCAGGCCCTGAAATCCCTAAATGTGCCTCTAGGTTGAACATTTCATGTTCAACCCAGAATATATGGTGGGAAGAAAATTATGCCTCAATATTGCTCAGAGTACCCAAGATATGTGGCATTTAGCATGAGATAAAGCAGTGAATTCTACATAGAACTAAATGGAAAACCAACCAGAAGTCCTGGAGGACTTGGCAGAATAAAACTTGAATAGAAGAGAGGTTATTGACCCAGAATTAATATCATGCCATAACTAGGGGAATAATGCTTGAAACTTCTTGAAATTTGAAACTGTAATGACCTAGAAAAGGTCAGTGAGGTCTGCTGCCTAGAACTTCTTGGTATAGGATTGAGGACTTGTTCTTTATAAGTCATAGTTGATAGCACTGTTTACCAAAGTCAATATGAAGGAACATTGAAATGATTCCAGACAGATTACAGTTTACAAGGAGAAAAAACCCTGTAATTACTACAATAGGTAGCCAAACCAAAATGGCACATAGAAGGCCATGGGAGGTTTAGAGTTGTATTATTGACCCTCACATTTGTTGTCTTATTTTATTTTTTTCAGAGAAATTCACATCAAAAGAATGGTGCTGAGTTTAGTGAAGCCCAAAACTTCAGGAGAGTGAACATTAGGTTGTTGTTATAAGCCACAATGTGAAATTCTATTAAACCAATTCTCAAAATCAGAACAAAACCATTGGGGATGGAGGCAAGCTCTTGTAAGCAAGAACTTTTCAACATGTTTATGGTATGACATCTGTTTTCCCTCTGACCAAACAGGTCCTCAATCAGTAAATGTGCTGTAAGTATAATTCTGTCATTTTTTGAGGTATTTCTGAATTCTGTCATAAGGATACCTCATATTTCAATACAACCTCTCTTTTATAAGAATAGAATCTTATTTCATCCCGTTTCTTTCTCTATGTCCTTTTCCCATCTCCTTCTCTCTCCAAAACATAAATATATACACACATACACACACTGAGTGTACCTGCTAACTAACACAATTCTCATATAGATTTCTTGAGGTATAAATTGGGGACATAATGACATGGTTCTCCACATTTATTCAGGCAAGGCAGAAAAATCACAAAGGCAATATTGTGTTTAAGAAGAGTAGAACTTGGTAACTTCAATAGAGACTTCAGTTTCATGGACCCAGAGGGTCCCAACTCATTCCAGTCAAGTTCACTGATAAACTTCACTGACATAACCTCCTCTTTAGAATCATCAGGACTTGTAATAAATGTTGCTTGTAAAATTATGATGTATTCTCACCTGGGGTTGTTCATCGGTGTGTCATTCTCTTCTCCAGTTCTTATTTCTGACCTATTTTAAATTTCTGTCCAGAAGGAAGATTAGGAGCATTGCTCCACTTACTTAAGAAGACAACCTATATTCATGCTTCCATTCTGAGACCAAAGGTGTTTTGTTTGGCTCTTTGTATATTACATTATCCATCTTGATGCTACGAAGGACCGTTCTGACCCACTCTATTAATGACATCAAGAAGACCAAAGGCAACTGCAAGGAGATATGAAATGCATACATTCCTAAAGAGAGAAATCTTATAGATTCCGATACATGGATGGGCATATCTTTTTTAAACTATCTTTCGATCTGAGACAAGTAGTGATATTTCTTCCAGGGTACAGGAAATGTTACCACAACTTGCAACTTCTACACATCCATGTGCAAAAAGTTGACTAGACCGTCTTAGGTATCTTTGGCTTTTGGTAATATGGCACAGCACACTTAGAATCACTTCTCAAATGCATTTATTGAGTAACTTAAACAAATGGGCAACTGGTAGTTTATAGAATGGAATACAAAGAAAGAAATCAGCAACAGATGTAATGCTAGAAAGTGCGGACATAGGTCAGGATAGTGTGCAACTGTCCTGACAAGCCTGGATATGAGATCATGGAGCAGGCACTCAGAGTTCTAAACAAGGTGTTACAGAGAAGAGAGAAATCAATTAGTCAGATTAGTAGAACTTCAAGAAGGAACAGTTGAAGCTTAGTGCTTACACGGTAGATTAAGAAAAAAGAAGAGTAGGTTATGAAAATAGGTCAAGACAGAGAGTTTGGGTTAAAGCATTTATTTGAGGGAACATAATTATGAAAAGTAAATTTAGTAAGATTTGCTCTCACAGGTTTCTTCTGGTCTCAACTCCCAATTTGTGATGGTAAGAATAGCTTCCTACTAGTATAAGAAAGACACCATTCTCATGGGACATTTAGTTTCTATCTTTCACCTAAATATTAAATTTTTAACACCAAATAATACTATGTCAACATACTATATTTCATATTTTAGGGTAGTGTGTCAGTCAGAGTCCAGTAAAAGGACAGAACAGATTGAATGAATTGAATGAATATATAATACACATGAAAATAGAATGAGTGTGTATATATATATATATATATGAATATAAAATATATATGTATGTGTATACACACACACACACACACACACACACACACACACATGCATGCACATGTGTGTTTTGCAGAATTATCTCTAAAAAGTCCAATGATGACTGTCTTGATAAGAACGGATGATGGAGCTTTCCTGGGAGCTGTTGGTCTTCCGTCTCTGTTGAAGTCCTGAAGCTGGATTTAATGCCATCTGCATTAACAGTATAGATGAATGTGCTAGCAAGAATGAGGCTTTAGGTGATTTCTGATGTAGTCAAGTTGACAAGTGTGACTAGCCATCACAGGTGCTATAGCATTAGTGTCAGAAACACCAAACCAAATGATGCATGATCACAACAGTGATACAGCACATGCTGGAAACTGGTATGGACTGGTCCAGAGCACACAAGGAAATTCCTTGAGACCCTATGCTTCCAGTGCCTGTACTCTCAATGTGTTTTACCTCAGCTAATACTTGGGCTAAATAAGTGATCCCTTATGATTCACAAGAGAGACAAAAGAAACATCAACCTACTTTTGCATGAATAATCCAGATGTATTTATGCTACCTGAAAATGGACAGTCTCCACACTATGGACAATTTAGACTTATGTTGTAAGCATGCTATTATTTAGTTCTCAACAGGATAATTCATAGAAATAAGAACTAGTATTAAGCTTGAGGAAAGAGTCAAACTCGGGCATGTCATATAAATCATATCATACAGTTTTATTGGTTTTTAATTTTAACATCAAGGAGACTCTAGATAAAAAATAGTTAAATACAGGTTGTACTCAATTTAATAAAAGTAATGTGTAAATTCTAATCATTTTTGCTACAGATCTTCAAGAACCTCCTAAGACATGGGCTATTATAAGCTAATGAGATCAGAATTGAGTTCAGTTATTATAATTTTAAAGACTGTGCTTTCTGATGACCCTCAACAAAATTTATGAAAACCTGGTCATATAAATTTATTAGTAATTTATTGTAATATAATCTTTCTTTTAAATTAGCCAATAAAACTAATTGCTGTGGTGCTATAGCTAAACCAAGCATTTGTCTTATAGATCTGCCAATTTTCAGCTGTCACATTGATGCACTACATTTAGAGATCTGATAGTAGCACAAAAATATACATACATATATGTGTATATATGTACATACAGGAACAGAGTAGTCTTGGAGACCAGTGTGACTTCAGATGTAATTTTATGTCAAAGCAGATACTATTTCCTCCAATGACATGTTATTAAGTAGAATGATTATTTGTATATCTGTGTGGACTTTTCCAAAAGCACAGCTTTTAGTTAGACAGAATCAAGTGTGTAAATTATAATGTATACAATCATAATAAAAGCATAACTAACAAGCATCCTATAAACATCCATGATTGTAACAGTCAACCAGTTCCTGTGCCCATTTCTCTAAATTTCTGTTTCCAATGAAGATCCTTCCTTTTATTCATATCTGTTTCCATCTGATACATCTTGGCTCCCTGTCCCTTGAATGGGTCCAGCTACCTAACTCAGTTTCAAGCTGGATAAGTCATACTGGCTACATTTGAATCAAAGTTACTAAGCATTGCTGTGAAGGGAGTCTGGAATTACGTAGTCAGGCAGACAGCCGCAAGTAAGACCTTTGACATCAAATGAGTCCAGTCAAAAGAGAGACTCAGAGGATCGTAAGCAATGGGTATGCAGTGATGATCCAAGGGCTTGTTGTCTACAAGAGTGTCATTTTAAATCTAAAAAAACAGAGAAATAAAGGACGGAGAAGATATTTCACATGAAACAACCAAAAGTGAGTGCTCTCTTGTCAGACAAATAGACTGGGAATCTAGAACGTTATAAGAAATAAAAAGAAATTGTAGCAATTTTAGTTAGATTTAAATATAACAATATATCAGGATCTAAGACTCAAAAGCCAACAGAACTGAAAAACAAAATAATTTCATAACAATAGTTAGAGATATCAATATACCATTTGTGGCAAGCAGACAGATAGTAGCAGGAAAAGGAACATACCTGATATGCACACATCGCTGATATGTACACAAAACTCTTGATCAATTCTCACAACCCTGTTGTAAGAACATCTGAATCAGTTTACAGAGTAATTGGTATCTCCTTCCAATCATAATATTAGAATAAAAAAAAAAGAAACCTGTCCTTTTTATTTATGATACTGGAGTTGTCACATGAAATAAACTTGTTATTTGATAACACACATAAAATGGAACCAGCCAATTAACTCCTAAACTTATATTTCTTTGCTTTCTTTAAAAAAAATAATTAAGTTATTTACTTCATGGCCCTCCTCCATTCCAGGTTCCCTTTCTCCTCTCCTCCCAGTGCTTGCCCCACAACCTCACCGCACCACCTCTCTCTGCACCACCATCCAATCCTTCTCCGTTTCTCTTTAGAAAAGGACAAACTTCCCATGGATATCAACCAGCCCTGGCATATTAAGTTGAAGTAATACTAGGTGTATCCATTCCTACTAAGGCTAGATGAGGAAACTCATTAAAAGAAAAGGTGGTAAAGGCAGGCAACAGAGTTCGACACAGACTTTACTCCCACTGTGAGGAGTCCTACATGGATATCAATCTACACAACTGTAACATATTTACAAAGGACCTAGGTCAGTCCCATGCAGGCTGCCTGATTGTCAGTCAGTCTCTGTGACCCCAGTAGACCCACATTAGTTGATTCTGTGGGTTTCCTTCACCCATCTGACTCCTACAATTCTTTTCCCCCTCCCTCTTCTGCAGGATTCCCTAACTTTCATCTAATATTTTTGTGTTTCTGCATCTGTTTCCATTAGTTGCTGGGTGAAACCTTTTTGGTGATGATTATACTAGGCTCTGGTCTGCAAGTACAGCAGAATATCATTACCAGAGTCAGGAGTGGGCTCCTTCTCATGCATGGGTCTCAAGCTAGACCAGTCATTGCTTAGTCATTCCCTCAATTTCTGCACCTTCTTTACCTCATCCTCCCACTCCTACCCTGTATATCATGTAAGCAGGAAAAAAATTGGAGGACAAAAGTTTTGTGGCTAGGTTGTTATCTTGATCCCTCCATTAGAAGTCTTGTCTGGTTTAGGCTCCATATCCCCCATTGCTAGGAGTCTTAGGAGTCACCCTCAGAGATTCCTGGGAGTTTTCATCGTCCTGGGTTTCTAACTCATCCCAAAGATGGTACTTCCCCATTCTAGTTGTCTGCCCCAGTATTCACTCCCTCTGTCTTCCTCCAACCTGATTTCTCCTGTTCTGACCTCCATATCTCACCCCTTTGTAGTCTCCTCATCCACTCATGATATCTATTCTATTTCCCTTTCTCAGTGAGATTCTGTGGTTTGTAATGTGGTTATCCATTACTTTACAAATAATATCCACACATAAGTGAGTAAACACCATCTTTCTGTGTCTGGGTTACTCCACTTAGAATGACCTTTTCTAGTTCCATTCATTTGCCAGCAAATTTTATAATGTTATTGTTTTTAATACCCTAATAATACTCCATTATATAAATGTACCACAGCTTCACTATCTGCTCTTCTTTGGTTTAGGGAAATCAAGTTTGATTCTAGTTTCTGGGTATTATGAGTAAAGACACTATGAACATAGTTGAGGAAGTATCCTTGTGATATGGTGGAGCACCATTTTGGAATATATCCAGAAGTGGTATAGCTGGGTATTAAGATAAATCTGTTCCCAATTTTCTATGTTTTCTTTTTTATAAATATACTGCCAAGGATATATGCATTCCAAGTAAAAATTTTCACAAAGAAACTAGAGATGTTACAGGGGACAAAAGAAAACTAAATTTTTAAAAGAGGACTAAAATTAATATCCTTAGAGAACAAATTTATATCCACAAAATAATGATAGCCACAATGGAGCAGCAAGAGAACTATAAGCTCGATGACGTTATAAAAGAGCAGAACTACATTTCCCACGTGGTGGCAAAATTTTTCTTCTATACTTGAGTTCAATCATGAATTATCTTTCAATAAGATACAAAGCCAGACTAAAGAGAATTAGACACAAGAGGGGTTCTTTCTCAGGGGGATACCTACAAAATGTGTAATGAATTAAGATTATAAATTAAAACAGAGAAAGCTCAACTACCCAGGTCTCAGAGTGGGCCACACAACAACATACAGTGTAGGGGTATCTCAGACACCATATCATTCTAACCAAGTCCACATTTCTTGCCTGGGTTTGGAGAGGAAAGAAAGGGTCATGTAGGTGGCAGGTCGCTAGTGATTAAAAAGAAATCATATTTCCTCAATATTTAGCAAGTTATTTCTAGTATTTAGTAGGTTTGAACAAAAACAGTTCTAAAATTTACAAAATTTATGAATCACAAACAAGTAAAATTATATGCATATTACACTTTTGGGCTCAATAATTATTTAGCTGAAAACCTTTACAAATTAAAAGTACAAGATAATGAAGTTGTCTGACAAGAAATGGAATTTCAGCTACCTTAGGAGGGAATCAATGCACATTACCTAAGCCCAATAGCTGAATAAATAGTAATATAAAATTATTGTTAAATACAAAGAGAAAACCAAAAAGAACCCAACAGAGAAATGAAAGCAGATACCCTCTGAGCACTAGTGGAGGAGGCTAGGGAGGGAGCAAGCAGGGTATTGCTATTATCTAAAAGAATAAAATAAAAATAGCTACTTAAGCTGTGTATTCTACTAAGCACATTTAAAGATTAACTCATTATAAGTGTGAGCAGGAGAAGGTGTGTATTTTAAGATCTGGTATTTGAGAGCTGGAGCTATATGCTTTCTCTCTACCTGTGTTCTTCAGATGCTGTATAAGCAGTATTTAATTGTTTGTAGTTGGTAGCCATAATACAATATTAGATAATAGATATAGGGCCACTTGAAAAGAAACAAACTAACAAACAGGTTTTTTCCCCCCAGTTTTTGAAGCTGCCATATAAAGACAACATTGGTGGGTTCTAGTAAGTGTTCTCTGGTCAGTTCACACACTATTCTCTTCTCACAGTATCCTCATTTGCCAGGACAAACAGACACAGAAAGAACACATTCAGTAGAAATCTACTATGGAGCCCTTTCTTTACAATCTCATCTTACTGGTTTTTTCTTAAAGTCTCATTTTTTCTTCTTCTTCTTCTTCTTCTTCTTCTTCTTCTTCTTCTTCTTCTTCTTCTTCTTCTTCTTCTTCTTCTTCTTCTTTAAAAAATTGGATATTTTATGTACTTACATTTCAGATGTTATCCCCTTTTCTGGTCCCGCTTGGGAATACTTACCCACCCACTCCCTCCCATCTTCTCACCCTGACATTCCTCTACACTGGGGTATTGAGCCTTCACAGGCCCAAGGGCCTCTCCTCTCCTTGATGCTTGATAAGGCCATCCTCTGCAATATATGTTGCTAGAGCCATGGGTCCCTCCATATGTACCCTGTGATTGGTGATTTAGTTTTTGGGAGCTCTGGGAGATCTGATTGGTACCTATTGATGTTCTTCCTGTGGGGTTTAAACCCCCTTCAGCTCTTTCATTCCTTTTTTAAAACTCCTCCATTGGGGACCCCATGCTCAGTCCAGTGGTTGGTTGAGAGCATCCAACTCTATATTTCTTAACATCTAGCATGAGGTCAGGGCCTCAGCATAGGAATGTAGGAGGGACATTCAGTGTCTACTGGTTACTGCATAGTTACTAGCAGAAGTTCAGTAAGTGGATAGTTATGGGCAAAGGACTTTATTTTGTCAAGCATGATCTATCCAACTGGATGGGGACTAATTCTTATCACCCACCTTCCCGCTGGACACATCTCCAGGTTTTCTAATAGTTCTGTAAAAGCATGTATATCTAGCTCAAAATTCTGTCTTTATTTTCATCCAGTAGTCAGTTTATGTGACACACACTCTGACAAATATACCATATAAATATACCATATAGGATATAGCCAGAAAATATTAATACAAATGGTTACTCGGTGGTTGGTATTTCTCACAATTCCTGACAATAACCAAATGGAACTCACCCTGTCTTTTCTCAGCTCCACACTGCCATACCCTCTCCTCTTTCAATTCAGTACAAGAATTTTCAGGAATCCTTCTCTTCCTTGAATGACTGAAATAGCACTAACAAGCATATACACCTTGTAGAACAATTATTCGTGCCAAGTCTCTTAGAATTATCAAGTACATGCAAGAATGCTTTAAAATACACCTGTGGGACAGCATGCAGAGACATGAAGACGGGGGGGGGGGGTTGCTTTTCATTAATTTTCACTTTGCACATAATCATCCTTAGATGTACTGTGAACCACACGAGGCATCCTTGAAGCAACACTGTAAGGCACAAATGCACAGACAGCTTTGTCAGCTCTTTCCATTGTTCGGAAGACACAGAGAGAGATGGAGATGCTCAGGAAAACCAGTGATTTCTGAAAGCATTTACTTCTGAACACCTTACTACTTTTTGAAAAGCAAAATTAGTTTAATGTGGCTAGATTGTACAGTAAATTTTTGAATGCAAAATGAAAATATGAAAAAAGTAGTCAAGTAGATCAAGGTGAAAATATGGAGTTATAGAAATTTCCTGGGAATGAATATCAGGCCCTCACTGTATTATATCATATCAGATGTCCCTAGGCTGTTTAAATAGAACTAGTTTGAACAAGCTATACAACAAAGCATATAAGAGTATAATGCAGCCCATCATTCAGTAGATATTCACTGAGCTCCTCTATAGACTAGGCACTATTCCAGACCTGGATAACCAAAGTAACAAGATCTGTGATTTACGTAAAGTTACTCCATAATCCAAATTTTTAGAAAAACCAATGTCAGGTTCATTCAGGACCTCAGTATGGTCTTAGGTAGGGATAGGGTCTGGGTCTGGGTCTGGGTCTGGGTCTGGGTCTGGGTCTGGGTCTGGGTCTGGGTCTGAGTCTGGGTCTGGGTCTGGGTTTGGGGTTTGGGTTCAGTGCAGTGTGTAGCATTAGCATGAATGCCATCCTTCTTCCAACCCTCAGCGACATAACAGAACAGAAAAAGACATTCTGCATCATTGGTAGTATGTTTTCCTTCTTGTGTGACTTTTATATGTCTACAAATAACATTTCTTCATTTTTACAACCCTGTTACAGAGTTTAACTATTTGAGAGTTTATATATTGTTTGCTTTGGATTCCCCCTCTCAGTCTACCCTGGCAGGAAGAACCACTTTGGGTGAATTTAGGAAATGGGAGGTAGAGTTTTGGTACTCAATTTTGACACCTCCTGTGAATTTTAGATTGAAAAATGTGAAAGAGATAGGAGTTCTTTGAGTTTGAACAGACAGTCATAGCCAGCTGCTAATCCCCAAATAGTAACTAAACTTCTCCAGGTATGAAACTTCCCAGTCATATAATTAGATAGTGGCAGAGTCTGGAAAAGGGCTTAACTTTTTAATCCCCAGATCAAGTCTCTTTTAAAATTTTAAAGTATTGGGATGAGGGACTGGACTCCGCGTCCTCATTTTCAACTGTTAACTACTGTGCTACCTGATAAAAAGTACCGGACAGAACGCTATACAATTACAAATGGCAGCACACATTGAGAAATAAGTATGGCTCCTGCTTTAACCTGTCCTTGTCTGTTTGATCTTGCAGCATCCCGTATCCTGAGTTGTATTCTTGCTGAATTATCTGAACACAGTGAGTAATACAATTACAAGTTAAATCTTCTACTACAGTTTCCTGCTAACAGGAAAATCACCAAGATCCAGAATATTTGCAAAATGCCTGAGAAAAGGTCAAATTTAATCTTGGTTTTGAGGAGTGGCTAAATTTAGTGCAGCTGTAAAGGACAATGGTAGCATCCCAGCAGGAGAATGTTCTTGTGAAACTGCAGAGACAGGAGTGGGTGTCTGTGGGGCGGTGGAGGAGAGCGACTAGGGGAGCTGTAGTAGAACAAAGCATATTATCTTCTGGACAGTTTTGACTTGAGGCTCCCAAATTGTAAAATCAGGTCTCTGTCCATCTTGCTCACTCACTTTTGAAGTCTTGATGTCTAGTGAAGTCAGTTTTTGTTGAATTTAAAACATTTCCTACTTCTTCAGTTTGTAGTGGTTTCCCTCAAATTTTGTGTGGACTGTAAAATTTCAAAGCTTTCAGATAACTCCAAGATGTTATTGGAAACATGTGGTAACAGAAATGACAGGGGCTGCAAAGTATGTTACCCTTTTCAACCTATTTGTGGGTTAAAAATAGCCCAAACTGAAGTTCAGACAAAGCTATAATCCTTGCCATGAGTGTAAGGAGTAAGCATTTCCTTATGTACCAGCTGTGGCCGTGATTGCTCTTAAGACAGACCTTTAGATTCAGACAGGAGAAGGAAAAAAAATCAATATTAATCCACTCATACTTGTAATGGAAGTATGTGGTCATATAAAGTATTACTGGCTAGCCCAGGATCACAGACTGAATTTGAAGACAGATGCTCTGCCTGTGCTGTGGAAACAATAGACCGTAACATTGTATTTGATATGGAAAAATCAATCACAGCTTTAACAGCTAGAAACTGCTCCACTTTGAGGCCCGAATACAAAGCACCTCAAGCAGTTGTTAAACAGAAGGGCTTTCATGATTATTTAATCACTTGAGAGGCTGAACCAATTAAAATATCATCTGCCAATACGTTCTCTAGGATTTGTTTTCAGCAATAATACACGTTTTCTCTAATCTATTGTCTTGACCTGAACAATGACACCACAGAAATAAAAACCACTGGCACCGCAAATACCCTTTCCAGTGGGAAGGGCTTTCAGAATTGACTTGGAGCTGGAAAAGGCCAAGTTTCATTCAGTCACCCCCCACCCCCCAACCTCCCAGATTCTATTGGATAAGAGTCTAAGCTTACAAAGGTTTGGCAGGATGGATTGGAATCAAATAACAACCAAGAGAAGCCTGCGGCTTCAGGGAATCTAGTAGGAATTTGTGTCTGGCTCTGACCACACCTGGGACCCGCTCTAGTGGAAGGACTCAGACCAGAGTTTAGTTCTCAATGGCTATGAAAGAGGTTACTGAGTATTTTCAATGTGACTAGAAAAATCTGTAGTTTAAGCCAGAGAAAGGAAAAGCTTAAGCTAGGAAGGGAGGTTGAGGCATGAACTACCCTCCCAAAAAGGCAGAATTTAAAACCCTAGGAAACAAAGACATCCCAAATATTCTAAAGCAGAGAAAGTACGACTGCATATTTTAAAGCAGTAGCCATGGAAGCAATATGGATGATGAGTGGTAGAGGGAAGATTCTAGAATCAAACAACTTAGGAGTCTGTACTAATGTGCAGAGCTGGAATTTGATGTGGAAGAATTAAACTTGGGGCCATGAAATAAAATAGTCGAGGAAAGGTTCCTGTAGGTCACAGAGGGAAGAAGTTACACTGTGGTTTTGACTTGGCCGTGTGAACCTTGTTCCACAGGACAGTCTGTAGCTGGTCTGGGAAGACTCACCAATGACCATAGCCAAAGGAACAAATGCTCTGGTGAGTCCAAACAGTGGTATTTATTTGAATTGCTTTAAACTGCAATTTTACTTTAAACTCTTACTCTTCTGTTGCTGTGGAAGTCTGCGGGCTATTATTTAACATATCTGAGTCCTTCACCATTTTTTTCCAAGTGGGAAATACTATTTGATAGTGTTATCATGGAAACAAAATGTCACAACTCACAGCTGCACTATAGTAAAGTACATGCTAAATAAATACCATAACTATCTTAAACAGCTTAAATTAAGATAAGAACAGCACACTAAATACAACTTTAAAAAATGTGTGCTACTGCTTGAATCTTAAATGTCATGAAGGCATATAATCTGTGGCCATCATTAGCTGATCGCCCTATAGGAAGATAGTGGAATCTTTGTGAGAGGGCTTATTAAAAGTCAGATAAGTCATTTAGGGTGTGCCTCCGACTGGGGTGCTTCCCAGATGCCATGGAATGAATGCTTTCCTCTGCTTTGCACTTTATGCCATGGTAGATTATCTTACCAAATAACTAAAAGCAATGAATCCAACCAAGCGAGAGCTTTTGAAATAAAATCCTCCTAATGTTGCTTTATCTCAGATATATTGTCATAGTAACAGAACTCTAACACAGAAAAATATCACTAAGAAGTGAGGTGATTGTTCTACCTACACTTGAAACATGTGGCTCAGAAGCATTTGGAACTAGTTTGCAGAATGAATTTGGAGAAGTATAGGGCAGTGGGTTAAAGGAAGCCTGGACTACTTCATAGATGGTAGTAGAACTTGAGGGGCTCAGGCAGGAATGTGGAAGGCTACCATGCAGACAGGAATGTGGACAGTAAAGGCCTTGGTGATGAGGCTTCACAAGAGCCAGACATTCTTGGGAAGTAGATCGGAGTCCACCCATTCTGTACCCTTACAGACAAATGCTCTGCATTTTATACATGTCCTGAGATTTTGGCAGGGGCTAGCGACTTGCTCTTTAATTTCATTTAGAAGAAGTTGTAAGTCAGCACAACATTTAAGCCAGCTTGAGCCGTGTGGAATGCTTGTAGCCAAGTGTAGTATAAAAATTAAGAACAAAGAAAAGAAGTTTTACCATGAAAGAAGCACATTTGAAGCTATACCCAAAAAGAAGACAAGAAAAAGAAACCAAAGGCTTTGGCACCAAAACAATGGAGAAAATGACTTGAAGGCATCTCAGACAATATACCACTGTGCCAGAGTCAAAGGTAGAAAAGCACAAAACTGAGGTTGAAGAGATGATTCAGTGGTTAAGGCTGTTGTCCAGAGGATGCAGGTTTAATTCCCAGATAGTATCTCAACAACTGTTTGCACCACCACTTCCAGAATGTCCAAATTCTCTTTGTGTTCTCTGAGCATCAGGTATATTAGTCAAGGTTCTCCAGAGAAACAGAACCAATGGGATGTGTGTGTGTGTGTGTGTGTGTGTGTGTGTGTGTGTGTTAGTTTTAAGATAGTAATACCATTTATCTCTCCTGAGAACACAAGATTCTTAGTTCACAAAGTGAGATGCCTTGACATTTGAGTATTCATACAATGGCTGTCTCTCACTGCTGGGTTACAATTGTTACCCAGCCCACAAAGTGAGGGTCCTCGATAGTCTCATTATAGCAACAAAAGCCTGGAAAGTTCCAGGCCTGCCACTGGTTTCTAGTCTACAACAACATCGTGATGCCCTGGTTCTGCTATTAGCAAAAGAATGCACATCAGCAGTAACCAGGCAAATAAGTGTAGTTACAGTAGGAAAAGCTAACCAGCAAAAGATGAGAAAATTCTTCTTATGTTCATTTTTATCTGGGTTCCTACCCAAAGTGTTAGGCATAATTGGGGTAGGTAGTGTCACACCAATTGGAGCAACTGGTATATTTTGACAGGGGAAGTTTCCTAATCAAGGGATTCTAATTTGTGGCAAGTTGATATTAAAACCAACCATAATATCAGGCATGAATTTCTAATCTTCAAGAGATGTTGTCTAACAAATGTAAGTTAGCACATTGGGGGTATACCTCTGAGGGGGACTCTGCAATGCTTCCATTGTCTGCTTCCCAGCTTCCATAAAATGAATAGTTTCCTTTGCTGTGTGACCACAGGCAAAACACATAAATATACATTGTTTTGAAAAGTTTCTTTTAAAATATTTTAAAAAATATTCACTTCTTAAGAGAGCCTCCTAGCACTTTATCCTCAAAGGCAGCCTAAGAGATTTTCTCCCCTTAGAATTATTTTTCCCCTCTGTGTTCAAATATCATGCCTATCAGAGACCTCTGAAGCTATGATCCAAGGAGATTTTGACATAATTCAAACAAGGAATAAATGTTCCCTTCATCTATATTAATGCTTATTTTCCAGGCATACAGAATGCAAGAATTATGAGGTCATAGAAGCTTCCCCCACATTTTAAGGAGGGTTTAGAAGACAGCAAAGTGTTTGGTAGGGTCAAAGGACCTTCAACAATGTTCAGTGATATTTAATAAAGATGTGACAGAGAAGCTACATTTGTAGTGCTGACACCAGAAAGCTGAAAGTAGTCGGAGTATAACCATGTGGGCTGCAGTCAGAAAGACTCATAAAGGGTGTATCCTTTATACTACCATGTCCTGGATGCCAGAAATGGAGCAATGGTATTTAATATATGCCTTCCTAGTTCTGATCTTTCTTTGGCATGCCTCTTTCTGTCTTTTTTTCTTCCGTGAAATAGAACTGGTTAGCCTCTTGACATCACACCCCTGCATATTACAAGCTTACATCAGCTTCTCTTTGATTTTACAGGGAGTCCTGGCTGAGTTAGCCCTTGGGGATTCTCATATATAAAGTGAGTGCATATTGTATTGTTGTGTGGACCGAATCATTTGAGACCAAGAGTAAACCGTATAGCTTGACTCATAAGGATCTGAGAAAGAAAGGCTCATATGTTAAAGGCTTGGTCACTACCACCCTGTTTTATAAGTAAGAAATGGCAGGTCCTTCAGGAGGTAGACTCTAGTGGACTAGTATATGGAAGTCATGTTATTAGGGGCGTGTCTTGAAGAAGCTGTTGAGATCCTGTGTGTCTCCTTCTCTGCGTCTTCATGTGTGTCTCACACATTGATATATAGTATCCTTGCTCCGCCCCACACACTTTCTCTCTGTCTCAGCCTGTCAGTGCCATATAACTCAGTTCTTAATCTAGCATCCTCTCTTACTTTCTTTCTTAGTTTTTCAGCTGCATTTCTCTTTCATGCATTTCCATGACGATATATTTTCCACCACTGTATACCATGGCCCAAAACAGTAGCACATGCTCCCAAACTCTGAAACAATGATTTATTTAAAAAGACATCTTTCTCCTATATAGTTTTACCTCAGATATTTTGTTACAACAGTTGTCTGATGTATTATGTACACTGCTAAAGTTCTCTAAATACCAATAATTTGCTTTAAAAGAATGATCTTCACCACTTAAATAAAAGTAATATATTTTCCCAAATGAGTTATATTAATAAGTAAAAATGCACACAAATAAATTACTCTATAGAGTCAGTGTTAGCCAATATTTTAATATGGCTTGAAATAGAAATACTCTCTTGTATTTAAAATTATTTATAAGTTATAAAGCCATTTGTTTTTTCCTTTAAAGACCTGACCATATAGAGACTTATGAGGTCTTATGAAGAAATGGACTGTACTTCTCTGAACCCTCATCAAGAAGCTTCTTCCTGCAGAAGATGGTAATTAATTAACACAGAGACCCACAGCTAAACAATGGGCAGAGAGTGTAAATATTTGGAGGACTCAGCCCCACATGGGATTTCTTTTTAGCACCTTTTCCCTCAAGGTTCAGGGATCTATGCTGAATAAGTTAGACAATTGTTAAGAGTCAGAGGTGATTGATCATTTCAAGTAAATAACAACAGACACAGCAGAACTGAGGTGTGTGTGTGTGTGTGTGTGTGTGTGTGTGTGTGTGTGTGTGTGTGTAGAGTCTGTGATAGTAATATCTACACAGATTGAAACCAGCCAAAATCACAGCACTGAGAAGGGAAGTAGACCACAAAGCTATTTGCAGTTGATACCCACTGGGAAAGAGCAAATCCATTTTCTACAATGGAGTGTCACTGTGCATAACAACTAAACTCCAAGATAGACTCTATGTTCATGAGTAGTTGACTAACACAAAAGGAACAGCATCCCTCTCCCGTGTGTGTGTGTGTGTGTGTGTGTGTGTGTGTGTGTGTGTGTGTGTGTGTGTGTGAACTTTTAGTTCTGTATTTTTCTACATTACTGTTTGGTTTTTGTTGTTGTTGTTGATTGGTGTTTAGTAGGGTTTTTTGGGGTGGGGTACAATGTTTGTTTTGACCAGTTTAATTATTCATTTATTTGTTTGGTTGGTTTTTTGTTTTAGGGAAAGTTTGTTTGTTGAGAGTAAAATTGAGCTGGTAGTGAAGCAGGGAGAATCTTGGAGAATCTAGGAGAATTTGTGGAGGAGAAGAATATGATTAATATATATTGTATGAGAAAAAATTAAATGAAAATAATTAGGCCCTTTAAGTCAGAAAGTTTCTATAAGTTGGATTAACTTCCAATGCTAGCCCTTACTTGTCCAATTTATAAAATACCACACATAAAAGCAAACCTGTTCAGCTTTATGTATCTCTACCCTGTACATTTGTATCTAAGACCAAAAAGCTCTGCCAGCTCTGGAACACAGTTTTTAAAGCTGTCTTTTAAATTGGATATTTTATTTATTTACATTTCAAGTGTTATCTTTTTTCCCAGTTTCTCCTCTGTAAAATCACTACCCCATCCTCCCTCTCCCTGCTTCTATGATGGTGCTCCCTTACCCACCCACCCACTCATTTACCCACTCCTGCCTCCCTGCCTGGCAGTTCTACATTGGTGCAATGTGTCTTCCCAGGACCAAGGGCCGCTCTTTCCACTGATGACATCCTTGGAGCTTTGGGGGGTCTGGTTGGCTGATATTGTTGTTCTTCCTATGGTCTGCAAACCCTTTCAGCTCCTTCAGTCCTTTCTCTAACTCCTTCATTGGGGACCCCATGCTCAGTCCAATTTGGCTCAGTCCAATTTGGTTGGGAGTATCTGCCTCTGTATTTGTCAGACTCTGGCAGAACCTTTCAGGAAACAGCTACACTTATTATTTAAAGAAATGTCAGTATGTACAGCACATATAAGAAAGCATATATTTAAATATTTTTCGCTTGCTCTTTTCTCCCAGCCCCAATTCTGATTAGTATTTTCCTTAATTTTTCACTAAGAAGTATTCTATATCCATAACGTCTTTTTAACTCTACAGAGACTATCATAAGTATCCAGAACTGCTCTGTTGTCTGCCTCTCTCATGAACTACATACATACATGAGGATGCGTAGTTCCTTTTGAATTGACTTCTCCTTGTCCGTTGCTCACACATAATATCTCCCATTTAACTTCCTTTTTTTTACAGAACACATGAATCTTTGCCCTGCCTTCCACAGACCATAATAAGGACTGTCTGTGGTAACAAAAGTGCTTTCTCTCCTAACTTGATGCACCCAATTGAATATGGTTGGCAAAAAATTAATGTGGCAATATTCAATACTCTTCAATCCGTGTAGCATTGTGTTAGCATATATAACAGAGTAATTAATTACAGTCCATTACTCATATGTGAGACTATGTCTCATATACACACACTACTGTGAAGACACTCAAAATAATTCATCATCAAAAGATGAATGAAAATCATAGAGTTGCATAATTTGGGGTGAATTTCTTACTGCTTGGCATTAAACTTCCTTTCCCATGAAACAGAAGCAATGAGATCACCTGCCTCCATGGCGTTCTGAGGTTAAATTAAAGGATAAATGTGAAAGCGTAAAGTGTGTGGTAAGTTTAAGGATAAACATAAAGCCTGAGTACACATCACATAATAAGCATTTAATAAGTGTTAAGTAATATTTTGCCTATCACTACTGTTTAATAGAAAAGAAAAAGAATTTGGAATACACACACACACACACACACACACACACACAGTTGAACTTAAAATGTAAAAACAAATAAATTAAATAAAATGGAATTTAATTATGTCTTTTACTCACATCATCATACATACATATATATATATATATATATATAATCAATATAAAAAGTATTAATGAATTATTATATTCATATTAAGGCTGTGAAGCCTGGAGTATGCTTTGTAACTTGAGGCATCTCCTGATCAAAACTCCCATGATTCATATGGACAATTGTTTCACATAAGTTCACTTCATACATGATGACACTGGGTAAGTCACCTCACAGCAGATGGGGCAAAGGCACAAAAACAAGAGATGGCAGGAATGAGCACCATCTCCATTGACCCAGTTCTGAAGGTCCTACAATTTTCTCATCAGTTAACTTTTAAGACATTCAAAATAATTCAGAATAATACTTGCCTCTAGCAGAAGTCATTTGCACCCTATTTTTTCAGAGCATGACCTTTGCCGCTATTTTCACAAAAGCATATTTTGAAACTGGCAAGCCTGTGTGGAATTCTGGAGAAAGCTTGCTACTGCTCATGGAATCAGAAAGACCCATGCAGTGTTCAAAACATTCTCAAATTTTTTGTAAGAAAACACATTTCTGTTCTTCCAGTGTGAAGAATAGAACACTAGGACACGCTTCTGGCTTGCCAGTTGTTTACAAACAACAACAACAAACAAAAACAATCAAAATAGATAATCCAGTTCCTCCCCCTTCCTTCCTCACTTCGTTTTTTTGACCTCACGGTCTCTCCCCCTGCTTTATTTACTATTCATTTTCTTCAATGTGAGAGAAACTTGAAAAAATTATTCATAGGATATTATTCTTTTAAAAGGCTTCTTAAGCCAAAGCTTCGGTAAATGGCAGAGCAGGGGGTGGAAGAAGGCATTTTCCAACACTCAGGACGATCATTATTCCTGAAGTTGCATTCTTAAATAGTTTAATAATTAAAGTTTTCTGGAAAACCAGGCAAAGAACAAAGTGCATAGAGGCGAGGTTGGCAGCTGTCTGTGTGTGTACCTACTAATTTTCACATACAACTCGACAAGATTCATCGTGACTGGAGAATAGTACCGGAAGGGATGATCTCCCTCCGCAGCCAGTCATACAGAAGAGGAGGCCTTTTCTAGTGGTAAGCCATCACTACGTGCAAACAACTGAAGGTACTGGGCCTTTTGTCAGATTCTGACAGCCGGATCAATAGAAAGACACAGCAAAAGTTCTATCAGAACAGACACCACTAATGCGACTGCCCTTTGGGGACCCGGAGAAGCGTGGAACTGCTTTTCCATGTTAATTTCTCTTCACTACCCCTTGGGGTTATCACCTTTGCTGGCCCCTGTTAATTAAAAACTGCCTTCTAGCAAAGTTCCCTGCCAGGCATTTCCCTAGAGTCAGCCTGTTCTGCGATCCTATCTGATAGAGGAGATGGAGGGAGGTGCGCTCTGAGGCAGAGAACACTCCAATGACAACCCTACCCCTGCTCTCCCCAACCATGCGTGTAATCTGAGCTTTTATTTATAACCTCCCAAATGTTACAGTAACGAACTCACGACATCCAGGTAAGAAAAATTGGACTGACACTGTTTCGAAGTCAGAGTGATATCAGTTAGATAGGGCATGTAAATCAGGAGATAGACAGTCATAGACCTATTTTTGGCCTAGACTTGTTTGGTATTTATTATGTACAAAAATAATTATAATCACCCCTGGAGAGAAACCAGGGGTAATAGCAATAGCCAATGATGTTTGGGGAATCTCTTAGACTATCCTGACCAACATCTCAAAAGAGAGCTTCTCGTGCCTGGTAATGGGGATTTTGTTAGAAGGGCTTTGCCTCTCTAAGGGAAACATTGTAAGCTAGAAGGAGGACACTTTTATTTAAACTATATATGTACATTTATACACTGACTTAGATATATTATAGGTATTTCAGGTAAGTATGATGCTTTATGATATTTTCAGACATCCTTACTGATATTTTATCTTCCTTCTTCCTCTGTATTTAAATCCATCCTCTCTCCCTATTCAGAGCCCCCCCCCCCCCATTTTCCTATCATTTGTACCCTGCTGTTCACTTGCTGAAGGCAATGTACTTCAGGCACAGGGCCCAGAGACTCCTGAGCTAGAATTGATGTAAAACTTCCACTCTAAAGACTAATTTTCATGGCACTGTAAGCTTTCAAAGGAGGGAAGCAACCATAAAACCTGCCCAGCCGTGACACTTTGAACCACAACAATGCCCATCACAGTATGGCAACCCTAAGGGTACGCTGATGGCATGCTATTGGTGGTAAGCGATACCTCACTAATTGAACTTAGAACTCCTATAAGAGGAAATCATACCTACTACTGGAAATGTAGCCAGCTACACAGGACTGAGATTTTTACTCTTTTTTCCTATGATGGAAGGAAATTTATCGTCCCCCCCCCATTTCTCCTAATCCCTGTTTAGTGTCAAGGTTGGGCTTGAGGGCTAGCTTATGTTGGGTCTGTGCAAAGACTAAGCATAGGCAGAACTATTTAGACTTTTTCAATGGTAGATGGCCTGTGGGGGGATGACTCAGTGGTAACACAGTTGGAATATGAGCATAAGGGTCTGTGTTTGGATCCTCAGAACCCACATAAAAGCTGGGTGTGGTCGCATACACATCAGCTATACCATCGTTCATATAGGAATGTAAACAAGACAGGGAAAATGCTGCTGCATATTCGCTGGTCAGGTAGCCAGGTAGCAAGAAGCAGCAGAGAAACACAGCTTCTAACTAGGTGAAAGACAACCTGAGTTGTGGTTGTTCTCTGACCTCCACATACTCTACATATCACATACATTTATATACAACATACATGCACACAGTCAAAAAAATACCAACGTACCAACCAAACTTAAGTAGTTAGCTTCTTGTGACTTATTAATGAGGGATGTGAATTATCTTCATAACTAGAGAGTTTGATTATTTCAAACTTCATTTAATTAAACATGCATTCATTTATTTAATATCACAATATTAAATGTATTCTAATAAAACATAAACGCATGTACTAATAAGTATAATTTCTGATTCATAAAGGTTAAAAATAGACATTTATAAATATATATCATTTTATTACATAATGTATCATAATATGTCCTTTTTCATCTCTGCTTTCAATGTCTATGAAGGTTGCTTCTTTGTTGATCAGCCTTATTTGTTGAACTGATGTATGATACTACATAATATGCACTTATTAAATTTGTAATAATTTACCTAATGAATACTCAAGGTTTTTTAATATTACAAAATAGAAAACATCTCTTTTTACATTTTCTAATAGTAAAATCACTAGGCAGATATTGGCACAATAGAATGTGCTGATTCCTACACAACTAATGTCTAGGAAGGTTTGAACACATCCTCTTACTAACTAACAATAATGATCTCATCTCTGTTCCTTCTTCATCTTTAAGTGTATCTGTAATTCATTAGCATTTTGTTGGTTGGTGTTCCAGGTTCTTTTTAGGATGTGTCTTACTTAATGTATGTAAGTCATATAATCTGACCCATAGGGTCTTCAAGATAAATACATTTCTAATGTGCTATCAATACTTGAGAGTAACAGCATTTTTTTACTTTTCCTAGAATAATAGATGAACACAGCAGTCTGTCACTTCTTTATATTTTCCTGAGTTTTGGTTTTTTGGACCAAATATTATACCAGAATTATCTTGGACTTTTCCTCACAAATTGCTGATTTTCTTTACCCATCAATATTTCTAAAGATGTTCAGATTGTATGACTTAAAATTCAATATTCTTTGACATTTCTTAACCAAGCTATTATTAACTTTTTGTTGTAGTATTTTGATGTTTTTCAGAAGATTTATGCATGAGAGATTTACTAATCTTTGGATGTTCAAAGGAGACTTTTATCTTAATTCCCCAATTTAATGTTAGATTAAATAGAAAGATAAGAGACACTTTCGTGGGATCTGCCTGAAGGTCAGTATGGGAAGCTTCAAGCTCTTTCTCGCACTTAATCAAGTAAAAACCTACAAACGAAGACAAACTGTGTGGAATCTTGAGATGGGATCCATAGAACTAACCAATCAACCAATGAAGAAACAGGCACACTCTAAGTAATGGAAGATATCCTGGCTCCTCCTCAGTTGCCTGACCCTATCCCAGAGCTTCCTATAAAACAGCAACACTGGCATCTGCTTACAATTTTTGGCCTTTCTGTGGGATGCTGACAGACTGATTTCTGAATCACAAGGCTCAGTGCTCAGACAGAGATGGCCTAGTGTGAACCTCAAATTGGAAGCTGTAACACAGTAGCACATGAAGGAACATGGGGAAACTTCAGAGTGACTGCAGAATTTACAGGCATCTTGGGCAAGGAAATATGACTGAGCATTTAAATTTTCAAAAACAGGTGGGAAAGTTCTTCAGGGAGTTAACTTTAAAGGCAGCCCTTTATTTAGAGAAACTAGGAAGAAGAGCACACATAGTAGCCCATGGAGGATACATGTTCAACACTGACCCAAGAAGGCCAAAAGCCTTAATGCCAGGCTTGTTATGTCCTGTGCAGAGTCAGTCTGTAAAAGCCGGAAAACATGCTTTCAAATTCATCAATCAAAAGCCAAGGTTTAAAAAAAAAATAGTACAAAGCACATAAAAGTAAAATGAAAAGTAATAAATTATATAGATAGATTGATAGATAGATAGATAGATAGATAGATAGATAGATAGATAGATAGATGATAGATGAATGGATAGATAGATAGATAGATAGATAGATGATAGATGGATGGATAGATAGATAGATAGATAGATAGATAGATAGATAGATAGATGATAGATATTCTTACATACATACAAATATATATACATACATGTATAGATGGTTAAACAGACAGACAGGAATCTTATAAGCAACAAGAGAAAAGAGACAAATATGTGATTAAACAGGAAGGTTCAGCAAAATATTTCAAAACCAGGAGGTACTAGGATTGTACAAAGTGTGGAGGGTGTCAACTGAGAACACTGTATCTGGTAAAATGGCCCTTAAAAAATAAAAGAAAAAAAAAAGACATTTCCAGATAAACAAAAGTTTAGGGAAATTATAACCAGGAGACTTGCACTGAGAAGTTTTAAGATGAGACTGTAAGCAAGAATAGAAAGATGTTTGCCTTGGTTGGGGGTTTCTATTCGTGTGACAAAACACTTTGTTGAGAACAAGGGTTATTTCAGCAAACAACAATCAGGTCACACCCCATCAGTGAAGGAAGTCAGTGCAAAAACTCAAGGTAGGAACATGGAGGCTGGAGCTGAAGCAGAGACCATGGAGGAATACTGCTTGCTCCCATCAGCCTGCTTTCTTATTCCATTCAGGACCACCTCCCTAGGTGTGAAACCTCCCATAATGTGCTGGGCCCTCCCACATTATTTATCAATCAAGAAAGTGGCCCACAGGCCAGTGTGGTGAAAATATTCTTCAACTGAAGTTTCCTAATTTTAAAATACTTTAGTCTAGGTCTAGCCAGGACAGTTAGACAGTAACTGGAAGCCATAATACATATATTTCTCTACTAAAGATCAACATATGGAAAATATAGAAATACATATAGCCGAGTTTCATTATTCTATTTTTAAATTTTAAGAAGTTAATAGAAAAGGAAAAATGTGATAAGTTTATGTCAATAAGTATATAATCTATAACATTATGACTCATGATGTCCTTTATATCATATGAAGGGGAAACATGGGGTAGCAGGGAAAAAGAGCAGGGTGACTACCTACTCACAGGTACCTTGGAGCAAGAGGTTAAAGGTAGAAACACATAATAAAGAATTTAACATTGCAAGAAGGAGGTGAAACAGACTCTTCAGGAATTAACCTTTAAAGAAACTAAAAAGAAAAGCACATGTGGGGGGGGGGGCATGCCTAACAATGACACAAGAAGAGTGAATTTTATATAAACTTTAAGTTAAATTGGTATCTGCTTCAAATACATGCAGCTGTAAGCAGTTTTGCATAAACTTCACAACCACAAAAAATATCCCTATAAAAATATATATAAAATGTCACTAAAGAGTATTGAGTAAACAAGAAGGAAGGCAGGAATATGGGCAATGATTGATGACAAAACACACAGGAAACAATGTGGCAAAGGCAAATTTCCCTCTCAACAATTAAGTTATGTGAAAGCATCAAATTCCTCAAGTAAAAGAAACATACTGAGTGAATGGATACAAAGGACAGATATAGCTATATATTTTTTACAGAAGACGTGTGTTAGATTTAAGGATAGACAGATATGATGAAAGGACTGTAGAGACAGTGGCCAGAATTCAGATGATTCTTCTAAATCAGTCAAAATAGACACAAGCTCAAAGACTATTGTAAGAACCATTACAAAAAATTCTATGATAATAAATGGTACATTTCACCAGGAAAATATGATAATTAGGGATACAGAATGCATATGAAATGGGTATTGTTAGAATTTAGAGGGGAAAAGTAAATTAAATAAATAAATAATAAATAAATGGAAATGGGGAAATTTACTACTCTCCTTTTAGTACATGAAAGAACAAGTAGACATAAGATCTCTAAGTAAATAAAAGGCTTGAAATCAGTAGAATGGGCCTAGGGAGATAACTCAACAGCTAAGATCACTTAGTGATCATACAGAGGGCCTGAGTTTGTATCTATGGCCCAAATGGGACACCACACAACCAGTTGTAACTCCAGCTCCAGCGAATCAGACATCCTCTTTTAGACAATGTGGGTACACACACAAATGTGGAATTCACACATAAATACACACACACACACAACACACACACACACACACACACAAACTTAAAAACCCTACTGTGAAATAACTGCCCCATGAAACATACAGAATATATCACCCATCAACATCAAAATACACATGGACATTCTACAGGGTAAAATTTTTGTAATGTTGCAAGGCAAACTTTTATATGCTAAAAAGTTCGATATACTATGTAGGACTTTTCTATTACGGTGAAAATAAATATAAATTTACCTAAATTAAATTTGAAAGAACAACAAATATGCAGAATCCAGACATTCTTATGAGCAGCAATTTAAAAAACATCATAAGGGAAATTATAACTAATATATTTTAAGTCATAAAAGTTAAAATGTAATATGTCAAATTTCATGGGATGTACTGAAAGCAGTGCTAAAGTGAGAAAATTATACTTGTGAACAATTTAAATAAGGACATTGTACCTTCTATTGCTGGATAAGCTTCTGCTGTTCTTACAGAGGACCTGATGTGGTGATTTGAATGAGAATGGTCCACATAGGCTCAACTATTTAATATTTACTTGGTCCCCAGTTGGTGGAACTGTTTGGGAAGGATTGAGAGGTATGGCTTTGTTGGTGAAGGCATGTCACTGGGAGTGTACTTTGAGTTTTAAAAAGACCATGTCATTCTTAGTTAGCTTTTTTTGCTTCACACTTTTGGATAAGATTTGAACTTTCAGCTCTCCATCTCTCTAGCATCATGCTTGCCTGCCTGCCTGCCTGCCTGCCTGCCTGCCTGTTACCATGTTCCTCACCATGATGGTCACAAATTCTAACCCTCTGAAACCATGAGCCACATTAAATGACTTGAGGTGCATAATTGGCCATGATGTTTGTCACAGCAATTAAAATGCAACAAAAACACCTAGTTTTGGTAACCAGCACCCACAAGTTTATTTAAACCTGTTATTCAAGTTCTAGGGAACCTGATGGCCTTTTCTGTCCTCCACAGGTACTGTACAACCATGGTGCATTTACACACATGAAGGCAAAATGCCCCTATACATAAAAAAGAAGAAATCTTCAAAAACGGGTCCCAAGAAAGGGTTTTAAGAGCAAGGAGCACCTGTGCAGGCTCATGGATTTACAGTGTTCATTTCATGGTCACTTGATGATACACCACATCATGGT